>NC_057396.1:76948242-77302413 GCF_019320065.1 Cervus canadensis | reverse complement strand
TATTCTTTTTGTTGCAATGGTGAATGGTATTGTTTCCCTTAATTTCTCTTCTGTTTTTTCATTGTTAGTATATAGGAATGCAAGGGATTTCTGTGTGTTAATTTTATATCCTGCAACTTTACTATATTCATTGATTAGTTCTAGTAATTTTCTGGTAGAGTCTTTAGGGTTTTCTATGTAGAGGATCATGTCATCTGCAAACAGTGAGAGTTTCACTTCTTCTTTCCCTATCTGGATTCCTTTTACTTCTTTTTCTGCTCTGATTGCTGTGGCCAAAACTTCCAACACTATGTTGAATAGTAGTGGTGAGAGTGGGCACCCTTGTCTTGTTCCTGATTTCAGGGGAAATTCTTTCAATTTTTCACCATTGAGGGTGATGTTTGCTGTGGGTTTGTCGTATATAGCTTTTATTATGTTGAGGTATGTTCCTTCTATTCCTGCTTTTTGGAGAGTTTTAATCATAAATGAGTGTTGAATTTTGTCAAAGGCTTTCTCTGCATCTATTGAGATAATCATATGGTTTTTATCTTTCAATTTGTTAATGTGGTGTATTACATTGATTGATTTGCAGTTCATAGCATTACAGGCTTACATCAAGAAACAAGAAAAAAGCAAATAAATAACCTAACTCTACACCTAAAGCAATTAGAGAAGGAAGAAATGAAGAACCCCAGGGTTAGCAGAAGGAAAGAAATCTTAAAAATTAGGGCAGAAATAAATGCAAAAGAAACTAAAGAGACCATAGCAAAAAATCAACAAAGCTAAAAGCTGGTTTTTTGAAAAAAATAAACAAAATTGACAAACCATTAGCAAGACTCATTAAGAAACAAAGGGAGAAGAACCAAATTAACAAAATTAGAAATGAAAATGGAGAGATCTCAACAGACAACACTGAAATACAAAGAATCATAAGAGACTACTACCAGCAGCTCTATGCCAATAAAATGGACAACTTGGAAGAAACGGACAAATTCTTAGAAAAGTATAACTTTCCAAAACTGAACCAGGAAGAAATAGAAGATCTTAACAGACCCATCACAAGCAAGGAAATTGAAACTGTAATCAGAAATCTTCCAGCAAACAAAAGCCCAGGACCAGATGGCTTCACAGCTGAATTCTACCAAAAGTTTAGAGAAGAGCTAACACCTATCTTACTCAAACTCTTCCAGAAAATTGCAGAAGAAGGTAAACTTCCAAACTCATTCTATGAGGCCACCATCACCCTAATTCCAAAACCAGACAAAGATGCCACAAAAAAAAGAAAACTACAGGTCAATATCACTGATGAACATAGATGCAAAAATCCTTAACCAAATTCTAGCAAACAGAATCCAACAACATATTAAAAAAATCATACACCATGACCAAGTGGGCTTTATCCCAGGAATGCAAGGATTCTTTAACATCTGCAAAACAAATTCATTTTTAAAAGAACTTTATTAAAAAGGTAAATGATGATCTGTAGGCACTAAGTTCAACCTCTGTAAGAGGAAGCCAGAGTACCAAGATTAGAAAAACTGTCTTATGCACTAGAATTAAGCCTTAATTCTTTCACTTAAAACCAAAGGGTTAAAAAAATTACATAGTCCAACAAGAGAAGAACTGTTCCTGTAAGGAAGGAAAAGAAACAGCTGTCATACAAATAAGAAACTTACATAATTTAGTTGCACTGACCAGCTTCAGCTGCATGCAACAAATTCTGATAAATTCTTTGCATTTTTATTCTGTTACAACTACTCTCTCATTTTCCTTGTTATGGCTTTTTAGGTATACCCATCATTTGAAAGTGGACATTTAATTTCCAAATACATGGGATTTTTTAAAGTATCTTTGATACTAATTACTCATTTTGATCAGAAGATCCCCTGAAGAAGGGAATGGCAACCCATTCTCTAGACAAGTATTCTTGCCTAGAGAATCCCATGGACAGAGGAGCCTGGAGGATTATAATCCATGGGGTCACAAAGATTTGGACACAACTGAGCAACTAACACTTTCACTTTATTTCACTGATTTTTATATTAATTTATCACGTAAATGCTTTCTTCTCTGCAACCATCCTCTGAGTTTTATTTTAGTCTTCTAACTTTATTGAGTCTTTCAATGACTGGGTCAAAGATTTCTCTTGGTAAATGTCACAATGTACCTGAAAATATGTGGGTTATTCTCAAATAGCTTTTGATATTGATTCCTAACATAATTCCACAGTGATAAGAGAACAGATTCTGTATGATTTCAATGCATATTGGAACCATATGTAACTTCGTTCTGTATTTTCCAATCTCCTATAAATGTGTTATTATACTTTCATAATTTAAAAAAAAGAAAAATGAAAAGAAACGGTTACATAAAAGTTCTTGAGATATTTCACTGTTGCTTAAGTAGGAAGGAATACAGGAGTTGGGAAATAGGACATCAATTTTACACCACAGAACCTATTACAGGCATACCTCATTTTATTGCACTTTGCAGGTATTGCCTTTAAAAAAAAATTGAAGTTTTGTGGCAACCTTAAATCAAGCAAGTCTGTTGGTGCCATTTTTCCAACAGCATCTGTTCACTTCATTTCTGTTTCACATTTTGGTAATCGTCACAATATTTATAAATTTTTCTTTATTATTATATTTGTTATGATGATCTGTTAACAGTTATCTTTAATGTTACTGCTATGCCTGGTAAGGGCTCAGATGATAGTTAGCATTTTTTAACAATGAGGTTTTTTTTAACTTAAGGTACATACATTTTTTTTTTCAGTGCTATTGCACATTTAATAGACTAAAGTGTAGGGTAAATATAAATTTTATATGCACTAGGAAACCAAAAAAATCCATGTGACTCACTTTATTACAGGATTCACTTCACTGCAGTGGTTTGGAACCGAAGTCTCCATCTCTCTGAGGTATGCCTGTAAAATATTGTAATGACTCGTGTAGTCAATGCATTCCTTTCCTATAGCCATTATTGGTTCATATGTTTATAAATTATGCAAAACAACAGCATCTCAAATTTTGATTTAAGATGTTTATAAATTTTAATAAATATTTATAAATTGGGTTTGGCCCAAGATGGCAGAGGAATAGGATGGGGAGACCACTTTATCTCCTCCAAATTCATCAAAAGATCATTTGAAAGTTGAGCAACTTCCACAAAGCAATTTCTGAATGCTGGTGGAGGACACCAGGCAATGAGGAAGGCAACCCATTCTCTTTGAAGGGAGGTAGGACAAAGTATAAAAGACAAAAAGAGAGACAAAAGAGTTAGGGATAGAGACCTGTCCTTGGGAGGGAGTCGTGAGGAGAAGTTTCCACATAGTAGGAAACCCTCCCACATGTAGGTCTGTAGGGAGATTTGGGATCTCAGAGGGCAACATAACTGGGAGGGAAAAAAAAAACCCACAGAATAAAAACAGTTCTCTAACTGCAACTGCCAGCAGAGAAGTAGCCCAGATGCTTGAGTTCACCACCAGCGAGTGGGGGCTGGACAGGGAGGCATGGGCTGCATGCTTAGGGTAAGGACCAGGCCTAAATGCCCTGACAACAATCTGAGGGAGCTAAGGTGAGCTAGCAACCCACACTGAGGGATCGCCAGAGAGACAAAACAAAATAGAGAAAGAGAAATTTCCCATGAAAGACCCTAACACGTAGGCTGGCCCACATTAGAACAAAGGATTGAGCCAATACCAAAAGAGAGCTAGCCAGAAGCAGAGGGGCAGGCGAGCGACAGCCAGAGCCAGAAGTCAAGGGGCAATGTCAGCCCCAGAGACAGTATCTTCCACCAAACTGTGAGCAGGCCCCCAGTTGCTAACCACATCTTCCTGGGATCCTGAACGGTTAACATCCCCCAGGAGGGTCACAGACTGAGGTCAGCTCCCCAGAGGAGACACACAGCACACCTGAGACAGGGTTCTCACAGCACACCTGGGAAACCGAGTGGCCAGGACCGGGGAGGTGATTAAGATGCACAGGCCACCTGGGATGGTGCGCTCGCCAAACGCCTGAGCTGCTTGGACCTGGGAAGGGCACAAAATGCACTCCCAACCAGGTCTGTGCCCTTGTGGAGCACCCGAGAACCTGAGCAGCTTAGGCCTGGGAAGGGCACGAAATGCAGGGTCCACTTGGGACAGGACTCTTGCAGAGCAACCTAGAGCCTGAGCAGTGTAGACCCAGGAAGTACACGCTGCCTTGAGCTGGGGCAAACCCAGCGTGGTCACACACTGGAAGTACTCCCCACATACACACGCCAGTGACATTTGCTTGCAGTGTCCCTGCCTCCCAACAATATAACTGAACAAGTGAACCTAAATAAGTGACTCCCTTCACCCCCTTGTGTCAGGGCAGAAATTAGACACTGAAAAGGCTTGCAAACAGAGGAAGCCAAAATAAAGAAGAGGGAACAGCTCTGGAAGTGACAGGTGCACAGATTAAAACCCTGTAGTTAACATTAACAGTGCATTGGAGGGGACCTCCAGACCTTGAGAACAAGTACAAGCTGGAACAAGGAAATATCTGAAACTGAATTGACACCACACTGCCCACAACAGCTCCAAAGAAATTCCTAGATATATTTTTACTATTATCACTTTTTAATTAAAAAAAATTAAGTTATTACTCCTTTAATTTTCACTTTTATAACCTACTATTACCTTACAAAAAAAGACCCTATTTATAAAACAAATTTCATATATTTCTTTTTAATTTTTGTGATTGATTTTTTTTTTTTTTTTGTATTTTTGAGAGTCTAACCTCTGTTCTAGATTTTTAATCTTTGCTTTTTGGTATTTGCTATCAATTTTGTACCTTTAAGAATCTAATCTTCAGCGTACTTTTTCACTTAGGGAACTGATTACTGGCTAGATTCATCTCTCCCCTTTTGACTCCCCCTCTTCTCCTCCTGGTCACCTCTATCTCCCTCCTCCCTCTTCTCTTCTCCATGTAACTCTATGAATTTCTCTGGGTGTCCCTCGCTGTGGAAAACTGTTCTCAGCATTAACCTAGATGTTTTATCATCAGTGCTATATGGATGGGGAGGTCTTGAGGCTACTGTAACAGAAGGACTGAAAGCTAGAGGCAGGAGGCTTAACTCCAAAATTTGAGAACATCAGAGAATTCCTGATTCCAGGGAACATTAATAGACCAGTTCAGTTCAGCTGCTCAGTTGTTTCCGACTCTTTGTGACCCCATGGACAGGGAGGCCTGGCGTGCTGCAGTTCATCACCAACTCCCAGAGTTTACCCAAACTCATGTCCATTGAGTCGGTGATGCCATCCAACCATCTCATCCTCTGTCGTCCCCTTCTCCTCCTGCCTTCAATCTTTCCCAGCATCAGGGGCTTTTCAAATGAGTAAGCTCTTCGCATCAGGTGGCCAAAGTATTCGAGTTTCAGCTTCAACATCAGTCCTACCAATGAACACCCAGGACTGATCTCCTTTAGGATGGACTGGTTGGATCTCCCTGCAGTCCAAGGGACTCTCAAGAGTCTTCTCCAACACCACAGTTCAAAAGCATCAATTCTTCAGCGCTCAGCTTTCTTTACAGCCCAACTCTCACATCCATACCTGACTACTGGAAAAACCATAGCCTTGACTAGATGGACCTTTGTTAACAAAGTAGTATATATGCTTTTTAATATGCTATCTAGGTAATAGACAAGAGCTCACCCAAAAGTCTGCATACCTACACTGAAACCAAGCTCCACCCAAGAGCCAACAAGTTCAAGTGAAAGGTATACCACACTAATTCTCCAGCAAAGCAGGAACACAGCCCTGAGCATTAAAAGACTGCCCAAAGCCATGCTAAGAGGAAGGTTCATAGCAATACAAGCTTACCTCAAGAAGCAAGAGAAAAATCAAATAAATAATGTAACTTTACACCTAAAAAAACTAGAAAAAAGAAGAAATGAAGAACCCCAAAGTTAGTAGAAGGAAAGAAATAATAAAAATCAGGGCAGAAATAAATGAAAAAATGAAACAAAGGAGATTATAGCAAACAACAAAACTAAAAGCTGGATCTTTGAGAAGATAAGTAAAATAGACAAACCATTAGCCAGACTCAATCAAGAAAAAAAGGGAGAAGACTCAAATCAACAAAATTAGAAATGAAAATGAAGAAATCACAACAGACAACACAGAAATGCAAAGGATCATAAGAGACTACTATTAGCAACTATATGCCAATAAAATGGACAACTTGGAAGAAGTGGGTGAATTCTTAGAAAAGTATAACCTTCCAAAACCGAACCAGGAAGAAACAGAAAATCTTAACAAACCCATCACAAGCACAGAAATGAAACTGTAATAAAAAACCTTCCAACAAACAAAAGCCCAGGACCAGATGGCTTCACAGGTGAATTCTACCAAAAACTTAGAGAAGAGCTGACACCTATCTTACTCAAAATCTTACAGAAAATTGCAGAAGAAGGTAAACTGCCAAACTCATCCTATGGAGACCACCATCACCTTATACCAAAACCAGACAAAGATGCTACACACACACACACACTACAGCCCAATAACACTGATGAATATAGATTTTAAAAAATCCTCAACAAAATTCTAGCAAACAGAATACAGAAACATATTAAGAAGATCATACATCATGACCAAGGGGCTTTATCCCAGGGATGCAAGGATTCTTCAATATTTCACAAATCAATCAATGTGATACACCACATTAACAAATTGAAAGATAAAAACCATATGGTTATCTCAATAGATGCAGAGAAAGCCTTTGACAAAATTCAACACCTATTTATAATAAAAAAAAAAAACTCTCCATAAAGCAGGCATACAAGGAACATACCTCAACATAATAAAAGCCATATATGTAAACCCACAGAAAACATTATCCTCAATGGTGAGAAATTGAAAGCATTTCCCCTAAAGTCAGGAACAAGACAAGGGTGCCCACTCTCACCACTACTATTCAACATAGTTTTGGAAGTGTTAGCCACAGCATTTAGAGAAGAAAAAGAAATAAAAGGAACCCAGATTGGAATAGAAGAAGTAAAACTCCCACTGTTTGCAGATGACATGATCCTCTACATAGAAAACCCTAAAGACACCACCAGAAAATTACTAGAGCTAATCAATGAATATAGTAAAGTTTCAGGATATAAAATTAATACACAGAAATCCTTTGCATTCCTATTCACTAACAATGAGTGTAGTTGCTTTTCGTGTGGACAACTGGGACATCATATGGCCCAATGTCCTAAGAAAAATAATTTAGATAGTACAAAGAATCCTGAAGTATGTCCCAGATGCAAAAAAGGAAGACATTGGCCCAGGGACTGTAGATCAAAAATGAATATAGAAGGCAAACTTCTTCCTCCACAGTCGGGATTTCCTAGGTACTCTGGTGATTGCGTTCTTGACCAGTTCGTTTGCCGGCAGGCTCCGGCATAGTGGCGCCCGCACAGGGACAGGAACGGATTCCAGCGTACAGCCACCCGAAGAAAAAAAGTTGTCCCGCGGGAAGTAGAAAGGTATATATGAGGTAAAAAAGTATCTACGAGTACAGGTATTGTGGATGATTACGGGTGGAGAGGGTATAGTTGAGAGTAAAACTCATGGGGCAAAATAATAGTAGACAGTTCTTTGTTTCTATGTTAAAAGCTAGAGGAGTTTCGGTGTCTAAACGGAAATTGGAAAGATTTCTTGCTTTCGTAGAGGAAACTTGTCCTTGGTTCCCGGAGGAAGGAACTGTTAACTTGGAAACTTGGGCAAAGGTGGGAGAGCAAATTCAAGCTGCTTATACTCTCCATGGGCCAGATAGAGTTCCTCCTGATACCTATTCCCTATGGACTTTAATAAGAGATTGTTTGGACCCAGAACACGAAAGTGAGAAACTTGAAACAGCTTTGAAATTTATAACACCCAAATGTTTGAGTACTCCTCAGAGGGTAGCAGAGCACATATATGATTCCCCAATAATCCCAGGTCCTAGCAAAAATGATGATGAGACTATTGTTCTTGAGCAAGATTCTGATTCAGAACTTTTCCCTGAAGACCGGGACGACTTAGAAGAGCAGGCTTTTGAGTACAATAAAAAAAATTGGGATGCCTTTATAGTAACTAAACACAAAAATAAAGATAAAGGCTCCCCTTTTTCTGAACTTAAAGATATGTTAACATCCATATCTCAGAGCATAGAACAACTAGACTTGTTACCTTTGGACATGTTAATGGAGGAAAGAGCATTTAGAGATCTTAATCAACAGTTAAACTATCCTGAACAAGCCTACCCACAGATTAATGAAGCGGCGCTAAAAGCGTGGAAAAAACTCCCTGCCTCAAATAGAAAGACTGAAGATTTATCAAAAATTAGGCAAGGACCTGACGAACCTTATCAGGATTTCGTCGCTCGGTTACTTGATGCTGTGTCTAAAATTATTGGAGATGAAGAAGCTGGCACTCTTGTAACTAAACAGATGGCATATGAAAATGCAAATGCTGCTTGCCAGGCTGCTTTGAGACCTTATAGAAGAAAGGGGGGTTTAACAGATTATATAAGAGTTTGTGCTGATATTGGCCCTTCCTATCTTCAGGGATTGTCTATGGCTGCTGCTATCCAGGGAAAAACTATCAAGGAAATTTTATATCAACAGATTAAGAACAAGGGTAGTGTGAAAAAGGGAGGGCCTCCCTGTAGTTGCTTTTCATGTGGACAACTGGGACATCATATGGCCCAATGTCCTAAGAAAAATAATTTAGATAGTACAAAGAATCCTGATGTATGTCCCAGATGCAAAAAAGGAAGACATTGGCCCAGGGACTGTAGATCAAAAATGAATATAGAAGGCAAACTTCTTCCTCCACAGTCGGGATTTCCTAGGTACTCTGGTGATTGCGTTCTTGACCAGTTCGTTTGCCGGCAGGCTCCGGCAATGAGAAGACAGAAAAATTAAGGAAACAATCCCATTCACCATTGCAATAAAAAGAATAAAATACTTAGGAATAAATTTACCTACAGAAATGAAAAAGCTATATAGAGAAAACTATAAAACACTGATGAAAGAAATCAAATGACACAAATAGATGGAGAAATATACCATGTTCACGGATGGGAAGAATCAATATAGTGAAAATGAGTATACTACCTAAAGCAATTTATAGATTCAATGCAATCCCTATCAAGCTACCTACAGTATTTTTCAGAGAACTAGAACAAATAATTTCACAATTTGTATGAAAACACAAAAAGAAACTGAATAGCCAAAGTAATCTTGAGAAAGAAGAATGGAACTGGAGGAATCAACCTGCCTGACTTCAGACTACACTACAAAGCTACAGTCATCAAGACAGTATGGTACTGGCACAAAGACAGAAATATAGTTCAATGGAACAGAATAGAAAGCCAAGAGATAAATCCACACACCTATGGACACCTTATCTTTGACAAAGGAGGCAAAAATATACAATGGAGAAAAGACAATCTCTTTAACAAGTGGTGCTGGGAAAACTGGTCAACCACTTGTTAAAAAATGAAACTAGAATACTTTCTAAGACCATACACAAAAATAAACTCAAAATGGATTAAATATCTAAATGTAAGACCAGAAAATAGAAAACTCCTAGAGGAAAACATAGACAGAACACGGACGTAAATCACAGCAGGAGACTATGGCCCACCTCCCAGAGTAATGGAAATAAAAGCAAAAATAAACAAATGGGACCTAATTAAACTAAAAGCTTTTGCACAAAGAATGAAACTATAAGCAAGGTGAAAAGACAGCCTTCAGAATGGGAGAAAATAGTAGCAAATGAAGTAACTGATAAAGAATTAATCTCAAAAATATACAAGCAGCTTATGCAGCTCAATACCAGAAAAATAAATGACCCAATCTAAAAATGGGCCAAAGAACTAAACAGACATTTCTCTGAAGAAGAGATACAGATGGCTAACAAACACATGAAAAGATGCTGAACATCACTCATTATCAGAGAAATGAAAATGAAAACCACAATGAAGTACCATCTCACGCTGGTCAGAATGACTGGTATCAAAAAGTCTACAAACAATAAATACTGGAGAGGGTGTGGAGAAAAGGGAACCCTCTTACACTGTTGGTGGGAATGCAAACTAGTACAGCCGCTATGGAGAACAGTGTGGAGATTCCTTAAAAAACTGGAAATAGAACTGCCATACAACCCAGCAATCCCACTCCTGGGCATACACACTAAGGAAACCAGAACTGAAAGAGACACATGTACCCAATGTTCATCATAGCACTGTTTAATAATAGCCAGGACATGGAAGTAACCTAGATGCCCATCAGCAGACGAATGGATAAGGAAGTTGTGGTAAATATACAAAATGGAATATTACTCAGCTATTAAAAAGAACACATTTGAGTCAGTTCTAATGAGGTGGATGAAACTGGAGCCTATTACACAGCATGAAGTAAGTCAGAAAGGAAAACATCATTACAGTATATTGATGCATATATATGGAATTTAGAAAGATGGTAATAATGACCCTATATGTGAGACAGCAAAAGAGACCCAGATGTAAAGAACAAGGACAGAATTTTGGACTCTGTGGGAGAAGGCGAGGGTGGGATGGTTTGAGAGAATAGCACTGAAACATGTATATTATCATATGTGAAACAGATGACCAGTCTAAGTCAAAAGATGACTTACTTAAATGATATTCCTGGATGGGGCTCCAAGAATTGTGCTTCAGGTGGTGGTGTGTTTTTCTGTCTGCCTGGCCCTTGGAGTTTTCCCCAGATGTTTCATTATCACTTTCTAGGTCTTCTTCCCCAAAGGTGAATGGATCATTTCTAAAAAAGAGAAAAAAACACTAGGCTGGTATATATTTTACTGTTTCTTTTTGTAATGACTGGAAATGTGAGAATAGAAACTAAACTGTACAGGTCTGAGTTGTAAGGGGAGGAATGCCAAATCAAGTAGCTTACACAAAAATGGAAGTTTGTTAGTTCACGAAAACTCAAGAAAGACTTTCTAACAGAATGTTAATTAGGATTGCCCATCATCCCAGAATTAGTTCCTGTGACCCAAAGCTGAGACCAAAGAAGCATCTTAAAAAGCTGCTGACCCAGCTTTGTCATCTCCAATCATCTCACCCACAGTCTACAGAGAATGATTAGAGAGAAGGTTTGAGTTCCTGGAATATGGTGAGCAAGTAAGGAAGACATTTCCCTTCTTTATGAAGCCAAGTAAGGGAGTTTTAAAAGAATCCCTTAAGCACTGAAAATTTCTACACTAAAGACTGTCACCTCACTCCCAATGTAAACAAACTGTTTAGACTAGTGTATTTTCCAGGCATGCTTATTTAGTATGGGGAAGAGAGAACTTAGGCGACAAGATTTTTTTTCAGATGGTAATTTTAAAAAGGTTTTTTTTTTTATTGAAGCATGGTTGATTTACAGTGTTGTATTAGTTTCAGGTATACAGCAAAGTGATTCAGTTTATACACATAATACAGCCTTTCTCAGATTCTTTCCCTGTAGGTTATTGCAAAGTATTAAATATGTATATACCCTTATATATATATCCCTTCATTGTACAAGGGGTTTCCCTGGTGGCTCAAATGGTAAGGATGCCGCCTGCAGTGTGGGACACCTGGGTTCACTCCCTGGGTCAGGAAGATCCCCTGGAGAAGGAGATGGCAACCCACCCCAGTATTCTTGCCTGGAGAATCCCATGGACAGAGGAACCTGGTGGTCTACAGTCCATGTGGTCGCAAAGAGTCAGCAGGTCCTAACTGGTTAGCTCTACCAGAAAATGGGACCTCATCAGACACTGAATCTGCCCAGCACTTTGATCTTGGACCTCGCAGACTCAAGAGGTTAGGGAAATGAATGTCTATAAGTCAACCAGTCTATGGTATTCTCTTGTAACAACCTAAGACCCATCAGAAGTTCCTGGCAGCAAGGAACATATTACACAGTAATCTCTGTGGTCAGCTAGACTTACCTTTTAACAAAGCACACCACTGGGATGACACCTCCTCTGTTTAGAAACAAAGATTCATATGTGACTGAGCTTTCAATGAAAATGCCCCATGAGCTTTCCTGAAGGGGGAAAAATGTGTAGTTATTTTAGTTAAATCTGAAAGTTGAAAAAAAACACTAAAACTTACAATTAGAAAAATATAGGAATCATGTTACCTTGATATATAATGTAGCAGGACAGCAGAGCTAAGTGATAAAATGTCTATATTTTTAAAAGACCCAGTACTAGTTCCTGACGTTGTGCCAGGGACATTGTATTTGTGTGGCAATTGAGTCTGCACAGACAACTTTTAATTACTACATTTGTTTTGGGATGAGGGCCTGATTTAGGCCGACCTGGGCTATAGAACAAGCTCTGCAACTTACTCCAGGTGTGAAATTTGACAGTAATTTGCTGACTTCAGGACAAGTTCCATGCCCCCCCACCCCATTCATAAAATGGGATGGATCTGATGGCTCAGTCTGTAAAGAATCCACCTGCAATGTTGGAGGCCCAGGTTCGATCGCTGGGTCAGGAAGATCCTCTTGAGGAGGACATGGCAACCCACTCCAGTATTCTCATCTGGGAAATCCCTCAGACAGAGAGGCCTGGTGGGCTATAGTCCATGGGGTTGCAAAGAGTCAGATACAACTTAGCGATTAAACCACTACCACCATTCAATACATACCAGGGATTGGTAAATTTTTAAAACCTGGGCAGAGAGTAAATATTTTCATCTTTGTGAATCATATTCTCTCACACACTCTCATTTCTGACATTGTAGTGTGAGAGCTGTCAGACATTGCCTAAATGAATGTGCTTATGTTCCAGTAAGAGTTAATTCACAGGCATTAAGACGTTGGCTGGATTTGTTGGACCACAGGGCATGTTTGACAACTCAAATTACGAGCTATTGTTTGTAAAGGAGAGAGTATGGTACATCCATCATAAATAGCAACTAACACATATTTCTAAAGAAAAACAATTAAACTATGTATACAGGTATATGTTCATAATGGTGAATTACATGTATGTGCAAACCACTAGGCATGCATTTCATCATATATTATAATTTCAAATATTTATATTATAGAGTTAGAAAGCACTACCAGTATCAGTATACTCAACTCTCTGATGCAGTCCGTCTTGATCAATATTTAGAAGTATGTTTCAACTTTAGTTATACCGATTTAACATGTTGGAAGTATAGTCTTCAGGATTGCTTGCTAGTAATTCAGATTGCTCAAGTTCAAACACCATTTTGGCACTTAATGTTCATGTGAAAAGAAATAACTAGGACTAAGCTTTTTAATATTCCATGGCTATAGTAAGAATTTATAGGGTTGAGCACTATATGGCACAGTATTATATACGAGGAACATTCAACTTAATTTGAATTTAGCACAAATGGTACTTATTTGTTCATATACTTGAGGAGTCCCCAGGTAACTTTGCTTCAGAAATAGCTGGATAATAGAAACACAATCACACTGTCAAATACCCATTTTGCTCCCTCCCCAACAGCTTCCTATCTTTTCCTTCCTCTGGAAGGAACCTCTCTTCATGAATGACAAATAGAAATCTCAGCACTTACCTGCTTAAAGATTAACCATTTATTATCTCAATGAAAAAGTGTGTACCCCCTCCCTATAAATCCCATAAAAGTTCCTTAGTAGTTTACATTTGCCCTACTATAGTTATCTAAACTGACAACTGGCATGACCTTTTTATTTCATAAATATTTGAATGCCTACATTTTATTTAACAAACACCTGTATGTGTGTGTGTGTTAGTTACTCAGTCATTCCAACTCTTCGTGACCCCATGTGCCTGCAAAATGCTGGGCATTATTCTAGGTTTTGGGAACACAGCATGCAATAGATGACTGGCCCCTGTGTCTGGAGCCAGGAGTAAAATGACGCCACGTAAGTCACAGGTACTGAACCAGGGCAGATGTGGGCTCAAAAAGGAAAAGGAAGATGCCATCTGCAAAGACAGCAAGGAGATAAAGCACAGATCAGTAAACATGAGACAGTATAATTAACGGGTTAAGAGCACGGGTGCCCAGTCCAGATCCCAGACGCCCCACTCTCTGTGTGACACTATCTTCCGGCAGGGTTACGTGACGGTTAAATAAGCAAGCTGTCTGGTGCGTGACCATGACTGTTTATTTAACCAGTAAAACACGATGAAAGAACTAAAGCCTCTAAAATGCTCATCTGCACAACTGACACCAAACTGTTCACTCACTTTCTCACATCAGGATCCATTTTATTCAAAATAATTCATGAAATCTCAAGCATTTTGGCTTGCGAAGACTGAATTCTTTCTTAATTATACAGCAGTTAGTATCCCGATATCCCCTATTTTAGGTGAATATTTAAATCAACACAACAAAAGGGTGGGAAATTGTGGAGCTGTTTCAAAAGAAAATATTTTCTTCAAGTTTGATTTTTCCCTAGAGACTACGAAATCGCTCCATCAAAAAGAGGGGAGAGGTATTAGAAAAAGGCAGACAACAATGAATGTCTGGTTTTTTAAATCCCTCATTTTATCTGATTTTTTTTTCCTATTGTGGGATTACCCAAAAATTTAAGACAGAGGGTTGGGCTTCCTTGGTGGCCCTGCAATACAGGAGACCCAGGTTTGATTCCTGGGTCTGGAAGATCCCCTGGAAAAGGGAATGAGTACCCACTCCAGTATTCTTGCCTGGCAAATCCCATGGACAAAGGAGCCTGGCGGGTTACAGTCCATGGTGTCAGAAAGAGTCAGAGGTGACTGAGCATCTAACACACAGTATTACTTGAGCTATAAAATCAATGGGCAAAAATAGTTACACAGTGTTAATAATTGGGGTTATGCCCTCAAATAAGAAAAGACTGTTTCTTACTAAAATAATGACTGATCTTACGTGAGTCCTGATGCCACAAGTAGTAAGACCATAAAGGAACTCAAAGGACTCAGGCAGCTCTGTGGTGACGGGGCAACCATTCCCAAGAAAGAGCTCATGAGCCTGGGGTAGCCGCTCACCCACAAGCGGCGTGCGTCTCACCGTGACCTGGAGCCAGTCTTTAGCACAGGTTACAGACACTGCTGGGAGGAAAAGAGGGAGCAGTTCAGATTACACACTCCATCTCTAAACAGTAGCTCAGAAAACTTTCAGCCTCTTCGGTGAAATGCCTAGTTCCAGACTGAAAAATGCCTTGCTTCCATTTCTGTTTATTCTACTGTGAAATCATGGGTGAATGACTTAATTTTTACATGCCTCAGTTTCCTTTTCTGGATTGGGGGAAGTCATAGGAGCTACTTCCTGGGAATCAAACATTAAATTAGACAAGGGGCTCTGATAGTTTTTCACTGGGACATGGGACCTTGGGGCACTGAAAAAGTGCCCTTTATCTGATAATTTTTTTTAACATATTAAAATCATTCTCCAATTTGTATTCACTGTCTAGAGAAACAAATGAACATCTACCTTTAAGTTGAAATGGTATCTCTTTTAAGCATTAATAGCACTAAGTAGGACATACATTGCCCTCTTCAAAATAAATATATTTCCCCTATATTTTCAAGCAATCCTCCCAGTGGCCCAGATGGTAAAGAATCTGCCTGCAATGCTGGAGACCCACATTCCATCCCTGAGTGGAGAATATCCCCTGGAGAAGGGAATGGCAACCCACTCCAGTGTTCTTGCCTGGAGAATCCCATGGATAGAGGAGCCTGGCAGGCTTCAGTCCATGGGTCACAAAGAGGAGGACACGACTGAGTGACTAACACCACTACTGTTTTCAAGCAACAGTGCATTATTTAATGTGATTTATACACATTCAGTTCTGCAATTGCATAGATCATATTGATTTGATTACTATGACTTATATTTTCTGATATCTGGTAAGGTAAGTCACTTATACTCACATTCTACTTCAGGTTAATTTTCTAGTCAGCAAAATGGTGCCTTATTACTAAGACTCTATAACACAGCTTAAAAATAAAATAGGCATCAGCTTTAGTTATGATTCCTAATTCTAGTATGAAATTCACTGTTAATGAAGCAATCACATACATAGTATAATATTCAAATGAGAATATCCCTTTTAATAGCTATGAAACAGTTATAAAAATTAGGTATCATAAGCTTGACCACAAATAGTATCTTCATTTAAATAAAATATTACTGAGTTCTATGGGCTAATTTGGTTATTGTCCAATAGGATTAGATAAGCATAATAATGTGGATCAAAGAAAATTTAAGATTGTCTTTAAGCATGGACTCATTATACCCATTTAACGTCAATTGATTAGTTTCCCACACTTCAGATGACTACGTGTGAGTCATGTTGCTAAGTGGCTGAGCAGGAATAAGGCACAGGTGGAATCTGTTGAGAGCCTCTGGTCTAAAAAGGAATCGCTAAGTAGCAGACTACTCCGTCCAACCCTCAAAGAGCATGGTCCAAGTGCTAAGAACCGAAGCAACCTCCTCTCAGAGGCATCAGGCAGCCTCCTGACTCATCCATTCAGCATATGTATTTCTAACAAGTGACAAGCATGTCCAACACAAAAGCAAATAAGAACCTTGAAATATCTGGCAAGTAAGGAAAAAGATAACAGCATCCTGAAGCCACTGATGGATTCAAGAGAAAACACAGCGGTAAAGATGCACAGATGTAGCTACATAGCTCAATGAAACAGACAGCCGTTAGATACTAGCAGATGATCACCAAATTATAAATGTTCACCCCAAGCCAACGGTATAAAAAAAGCACCCCACTGCTTGACATGCCACCCTTCAGAACCCCTTTTTTCTCTTACAGTTATCCAAGCCATGGATCAACAGAAAAAGCACAAGGAGTCCTGCTAACACACTAGAGGCCTTCATTGCTTCAGACCTGGAGCCAAGGCTTCTCAGGAAGCAGGAAATGGGGGAAAGTGGGCTCAGAGCTGTTTATAGACCCCGTGTCTGCTCAGCTGCAGGTGATGCTCCATCACCTGGAACACACACTGCTGTCCCTTTCCCTTGGCTGAAAGTGTTCTGTTGTGATTCAGAAAATCAGAATGTAAATATGAGAAAAGGAGTTCTAGACTCTACCCCTCCAATTGTGTCTCCTACAAACTTAAGGACATGTCCGAAATGGTGTCTTAAGTAATATCTGATACATGTCTATTGGAACATGAAGAACAGAGCTTTACAAGATGATCTGAGGAGATTCGGGTGGTTAACGCAGAAGAAGGTATTTATGACTTGATTGATAATACTGTTTATCATAACCATTTTGGGGTCATGTGAAAAACATCAGTTCCTTGGCCTCATGGTCAACAATTCTGATCCAGTTGGTCTACTAATCCTTCTAATGAGCTCCAGGAGATCCTGATTCAAGTAAACAAATTTGCAAAACTGCAGTCAAAGCTTTAAAAAAACCCACTGCTTTCTGTTCTAATTTAGCCTTCCCAACTGTATTTTATCATAAATGCATACATGTCCAGGTTGCTGAAGAAAAGTTTATGAGAGCATTCTTGTCCAGTAAAATCTAGGAATGTAAAACCTGAAAGGAGGACAGATTGTGGATGAAACTAACAGTTTGAACTAGCTCGGTATTTTAGCAAGAAACAACAATTACAGAAGCTCCATCTCAAAAGCAAAAGTTTAATGTTACCTTTAGAAATTATATAGCATGTTTCATAGATGGCTTCTGATTATAGGATAATTACTAGTGAAAATTATCAAAAGTATAGAAATTTCCAGGACCATGTAGTGATGTAGCAAAGAACAAGCTGCAAGATATACCTGTGATCATGAGAGACCACAAGTGAAAGCTCTTTCCACTAAATATTTTAATTATACTTTATGTCTCATAAAATCAATGAGCTTTTATTTTGGAGTGTGTGTTGTTTAAGTAATAACCAGGAATGAGGGAACTTCAGTAGATTTAAATTTACAAAGACAGTAGCAGTGAACTGTAGTTGGTAATTTTCTTAATTATGCAAGAGAGGAACGTATGGCAAACAATTGAAACAGCAAGGAGGTATGCAGAATAACACTGAAATCTCTTATTGACCAGTAACTCACACATTCTTTTCCCCCATGCTCAGGTAAGCTGAATAATATTTTATTGTAGAACATCTTGGTAATTTTCTTTAAAAGTATTTCATTTCATGAGTGCATCTCTATCTAGGTATTCATAACAAATGGAATTTGTATTGTGCTGTACTGAGGTTTATTTATATAAACTGTCTCAGAGAATTTTAATATCATTGCCTTTGGCTTCCCTGGTGGCTCAGTGGTGAAGAATCTGCCTGGCAAACCAGGAGACGTGGGTTCAGTCCTTGGTCCAGGAAGATCCCACACACCACGGAGTAATTAAGCCCATGCACCACAACTATTGAGCCTGTGCCCTAGAGCCTGGGCGCAGCAACTAGTGAGCCCACTTGTGGCAGCCCCTGAACCCCATGCGCCCTGGGGCCCGTGCTCTGAAGCAAGGAAGCCACCGCAGGGAGCAGCCCGTGCACCGCAGCTAGTCTAGCTCCAGCTCGCTGCAACTAGAGAAGCCCGAGTGCACCAGTGAAGCCCTAGTACAGCCAAAAATAAATAATTATTTTAAAAAAATATCATTGCCTATGCATCTAACACTTCCTTTCTAATGGCAGCATAGTCATTAGAAAACCATGAAAATGGAAATTTCATACTGCATATGAAAACCATGAAATATCTAAAGCCTGATGGACATTTATGTTTTCTCTTTTTCAATTAACTAACAATCTCCTCCCTAGAGACTCTATTTCCCCTCTTGCTTTGCTGAGACCTGACCTTATTATCAGCCTGATGGGATTACGGATAGTCAGAGCATCTTTTTAAGGAGACAAGTGTCATTTTATGAAGATCCTGCCTCAAGGAAGATATTTGCAGACTCTGTATGCAGGGGGAAGAGGCTTTCCTCCAGAAAAGATTGGGCCACTTCAGCTGTCTAGACATTTTAGGTAAATCAAGGGTATTCCCAGGTGCTTTAACCTTTTCACAATTTATCATACCACATGGCACAGGGAAAATTCAACGTTCTTTTTGATCAGGAAATTGAGGGGTTACCTAAAGTGGAGAATGCTCTGCTAATAGCTTCTCACTTAGCTAGGTAAAAGGAAACCAGATACAGAAGCACCCCGTGCAGAACTATCTACATGAGTTGGGGAGGGCAATGGAATCAATTTTAGCTAGCTATTTACATCTTGTATCTTAGCTTGTCCACAAAAGGACAGTGAAATAAGTATCTCATTGACTGAAGATACTGAAAGGACTCCAGCTCTATAGGGTATTGGAGTGGGAGAGAAAAGAATACCATAGAATCCACCTGAAAGCCTTTCCCTTATGATAGAAGAGATTCAGCTTCATCTCTTAGGGTCCAAGTAAACATGTAAACTCACTCTTACCCTCAATTTACTTTAAAAAAAAAAACACTTGCACTTTGTTCTTAAATCTTGCAAGGATCTTGTTAAAAGACAGAGTTCGATTGAGTAGGGCTTGAATTAGACTTGATATGTAACACGTCATTCTAACAAGCCCCCAGATCATAACCTTGCTGGTCTATGGATCACACTTGTATTTGAAAGACTGGAGAGGTTACTTATATTCTGAGGTGGCTGCAGAGATGGTTGGGGGAAGCAGAGGGGCCTGAGACTGAAATGGAAAATCTAAGAAATCACGCATTCATTTGAGGAAGCAATTGTATCATCACAGGGGAGTTAAGCAAGTTACACTGACTGGTGTTTGTGAGAAACCCAATTTCTATTCTTCTCTTGAAAGCCTCACTCCTAGGAGAAGTCATTTACACTCTTTCAGGTTCTTTCTTATCCTCTCTTTTTTTAAATTGAAGTATGGAAGGAAAGTTATGACCAACCTAGACAGCATATTAAAAAGCAGAGACATTACTTTGCCAACAAAGGTCCGTCTAGTCAAGGCTGTGGTTTTTCCAGTTGTCATGTATGGATGTGAGAGTTGGATGGTAAAGAAAGCTGAGCACCGAAGAATTGATGCTTTTGAACTGTGGTGTTGGAGAAGACTCTTGAGAGTCCCTTGGACTGCAAGGAGATCCAACCAGTCCATCCTAAAGGAGATCAGTCCTGAATATTCTTTGGCAGGACTGATGCTGAAGCTGAAACTCCAATACTTTGGCCACCTCATGCGAAGAACTGACTCATTGGAAAAGACTCTGATGCTGGAAGGGATTGGGGGCAGGAGGAGAAGGGGACAACAGAGGATGAGATGGCTGGATGGCATCACCGACTCAATGGACATGAGTTTGAGTAAACTCTGGGAGTTGGTGATGGACAGGGAGGCCTGGCGTGCTGCGATTCATGGGTTTGCAAAGAGTCGGACACCATTGAGTGACTGAACTGAACTGAACTGACGGTTGCTATAAACTATTATATCAATTACAGGTGTACAATGTAGTGATTCACAATTTTTAAAGGCTATACTCCATTTATAGTTATAAAATATTCACTGTATTCCCCAGGTTGTACAATATACGCTTGTAGCTTATTTTACACCTACTAGTTTATATCTCTTAACCCCCTACCGTAGGCTCACCCCTCCCCTCTTCCCTCTCCCCACTGATAACCACTAGTTTGTTCTTTCTGTGAGTCTGCTTCTTTGTGATATTCACTAGTTGGTCATATTTTTAAAATTTCACATATAAGTGATATTGTATGACATTTGTCATTTTCTGTCTGACATTTCACTTTAGCATAATGCCCTCTAAAACCATCCACGTTGCTGCAGATGGAAAGATTTTGTTCTTTTCATGGCTGAGTAGTATTTCATTGTGTGTGTGTGTGTGTGTGTGTGTGTGTGTATGTGTGTGTGTATGTGTGTGTGTGTCTCTGTGTGTGTGTGTGTATCATGTCTTTATCCATTCATCTGTCGATACGTTGTTTCCATTGGTTGACAATTGTAAAAAATGCTATGAACATTGTTGTGCACATATCTTCTCAAATTAGGATTTCTGCTTTCTCCAACTTCTTATCCATCCTCTCCTAAACCTGATCCAACAGACTTTCAAGCATAGCCTCTCCACCAAAACCACTTTTTCCAGAGTCATCAGTGCTCTGCCTGTTGCTAGAGTGAACAGTCAATTCTTGGTTCTCACCCATCCTACTTAACCTTTCAAGAACAAGTGATGTGATTATTGCCTCCATCTGTGTGGTTTCCAGGACTTCAGTCTCGGCTAGGTTTGCTTCCAGTCTGCCTTACTGGTTTCCTCCTTTGAAGTTTCTGCCTCCTCTCAGCTACTTCTTAATATCGGAAACCCAAGACCTGAGCCTTGAACCAGTTATCTTCTTTTCCTCGCTTTTTTTGCTTGAACTCATCCAGTCTTATCAGCTTTAAATTTTTGCTGATGAATACAAATTTTCTACATCCAGCCTGGACCACCTCCTCTGAACACAGACCTATCTGTTCAAGACCCACTTGCTCTCTCCACTTAGAGATGTAATGAACATCTCACACTTGACATTTGCCACACAGAGCTTCTAAACCAGGATCTCCCACATTCTTACCAAGTTAGTGGCACCTCCCACTTTACAGAGGCTCAAATATCATCAAGTCTCCCGGATTCCTCTCTTATACCCCCATATCCAAATGTTTGCAAATCTTTCTCAGATTATATTGATATATCTATACGGGTATATATCTCTTCAAAAATCTGAGCACTTTCTGTTTATTCCACTGCTCCATCTAACCCAGGGCTCTCAACTCCAGGCAATTCTTTGTTGTGTATGTTGGGCGGGGGCGGAGGTAGCGAGTGCGATCTTTCTCACTGTAGGACGTTTAGTGTCATCCCCGGCCGGTGCCCCGTAGCCTCAAGTAACACACCAGCGGTACCACCACCTCTCACTGCAAGAAGGAAAAAAAAGACTCTCCAGACTGCTTAGTCCCCTGAAGGGACAGCCCACCCATCGATGAGAACTCTGGGAACTGGTCTACCAAGCCCTCCTACCCTCCCACTCGAGAGTACGGACATTAATATGGTTTCCCTACTCAGCCTTTCCTGGAGGAGGAAATGACAACCCACTCCAGTGTTCTTGCCTGGAGAGCCCCATGGACAGAGGAGCCTGGCGGACTCCAGTCCCTGGGGTCACAGAGTCGGACACGACTGAGCGACCGATCAACACTCGGCCTTTGCGCCCCCTTGTGTCTGTTCTGCGCACAGCGGCCAGGGCGATGCGGTAAGAAAAAAAGCCCAAGTCCGATGTCGTCACTCAATTTGAGACTTTCCAGTGACTCTCCCTGCTGTTTCAAATAAAAACCAAGGCTGGCAGGTCAGTTTTGAGAGGCTGTTTGGCCTACCCCTCCCCGCTGCCCTTGCTCTGGGGAGGACGGTCTCACCTCGTGTATTAGCACTCTCCCCCGCCGACCACACTTGCCTGATGCTGTGAGCACTCTGGGCCTGGGGTCCTCAGGGACGCTATAGCGTCTCCACAGCCTTGCGGAACCTTCCCTCCCGGGTCTCTGAGGTCACTCCCTCACACCCTTCAGGTCTCCTGCCAGCCGCCTTCCAGGCAGGCATTCCCTGACGCCACGTGCAGGACGGCCACCCTCACCCAGATGTTCCCAGTCTCCCTTCTCTGCCACACGTTTCTCCTAAGTAGCATTTACCCCACTCCTGGAATATTACAGAATATGTTTTTTTAATAGTCTGGGCCCTACCAAACTGTAAATTCCATGAGGGCATGTTCATGAAATGAATAAATGATCCAACTAGCACTAAACCTTAGCTAAGCTTATGAATCAGCCACCAAGCAGGGAAGAATTAGTCATTTTGCCTTTAAAAACCTCTTTATACTGAGCATCAAAGCTTAAAATGACACAGGCCTTCAATAATTACAGACAGGTAATAGAACACACTTTATTCATAAATAAGTCTCCATAGAGTTAAAAGCAGGGGTAGTGTCTTTTTGAGGAAAAAAAAAAAAGATAAGAAGGCAACATGCCATTTGATTTAAAATCAAAAATTAGCTTTTGAAATAGACAATTGGGTATCATTCAGTTCCATGCCAGCTGCTCTGATTTCTATAAAACAGCACACGAAATCTTCAGTCCTAAATGGTCATTGTAAAAGTTGCCTTTGAACATAGATCTCATTTCTTCTCTTCCAGTAAGTTACATCATTTGGCACACGGAGAGAATATAGTATTCAGATCGTTCCTGAAATAGAAGAAAGTTTAAAATTAGTCCCAATATAAACATAATTTAACTATTTCAATGAGCTTGCTATTCATCAGAAAAGCAGTTTTTTTTGTGTGTGGGGGGGTGGATGGGAGAGAGGGTGTAGATTAAAAGTGAAAGAGGAGAATTCAAGAGAAAGGAAAACATTTTACCCTTGGGACAATATCCTTAAGTGTTTAATGATTCAAGTGCAGTGCATGTTTAAGTGAACAAGGATACTTTGGCCTCGTTAAACTATGAGGTACAACTGAAATATTCTAAGACTATCCCAATACTTTCTATAGCATAGCTCCACCTCTTTATTGATAACCCAGAATTAACATGCATGTGGATTTATCTTAATATTGCTTTAGATGTGGCTCAAGGGCACAGAACTGTACTGCCTGAAGATATTCAGTCCTTCCTGGAAGAAGTAACCAGCAAGCATTATGGCACTTCTATGTTCACTTCACCAGGGATTACCAACGTATCTAAGCCTCCACTTTGTAGGTGCAGTTTGACACTTTTTTTTTTTTAAGATTCAGAACTCCATTGATGTTGGAATTGATGGATATTTCTTTCATCTTTGCATTTATTATGGACTTTCATGCGATACCCCAGAAGGACAGCTCTTACTTAGATGGGATCCCTGGAAGTTAGTGACATATGAACAAAAGCACATGGTCAGCAACACCTCCAACAAACACAGGAAAGAAGGTGTGAACTGCCCATTCCTGAATCGGAAGCTTTTAGGTACAAAACGCCTTAGTACAATTAGGGGACATTTCTTTGCCAATTGTATTGGCTCTTGTCTAGGACATGCATGGACAAAATCATAAAATGCCAGTTGTGAGGACCCTTACTGTGACTGCATTATATAAGCAACTTCCATGTCTGCAGAGCTGGTTTCACCATCTCCACTTTCAGTTTCATTTGACAAACGGTACATGCTAAAAAAAAAAAAAGATTAAAAGGGTACATACTAAAGTGAGGGAAGAAAACATAGAAATATCACATGAATCTAAGACCTATTCAGACCTTACTGTTTCCAAGACTGAACTTCAGACCAAATTCCTATGACTAATAGATGGATTGATTTCTGCTTATTGTTCCAGAACATCGCAGGTGGTGTTTGTGGTGTTGAGTAACATGGGCTCAGAAACCAAACTCTGGGTTTACTTCCTGGTTCTACCATCTACCAGAAAATGATCTTAGGTAAATAATTTCACTGTGCCTCAACCTCCTTACCCCTAAATTGGCATAATAGTATCTATCTCACTGAGCTGTCATGAAGAACAAATCCATTTACACAAGTGTTGGAACAGTGCAGGAGTGTGGTGATTAATAAATGTTAATTGTTATTTATTATTATTATTATCATCTATGAGAAGAACACTATGTAGTGAGGCTCTTCTGTAATCACTGGGAGAAAGGAAACTCAGATCAAGATTTTAACCAGAAGAACCTAACAGAAAAATTATCCAAATAAAGTCCTACCAACAATCAGAAGTTTGCCAAGACCTGATCAAAGTTGCTATGATCTAAAAAGCTTGATTATTACAGGCTTTCTTAAAAGTTGGTAAGATACCAAAAAAATTAATCTTAACCTATGGATTCTGTTCTAGTATGTTCCATCTCTCTCCCTATATCTTGAGTCCAGCATGCTGACCTTGAATCTTTAGTGAGTTCATATACTATCATTTAGACTTTCTTATTTCTTTCAGGAACCTTGAATGCGGGTTCAAACTTCAAAATAGCTAGATTTGATTAAGATCTGGTTAAGATGTATCAGATTTTCAGTGACTCTGACAGTTGTATAAAAAAAAAATCGTCATTCCATTTTTTTCAGTATCCCTAGTATTATTATATACAGGGCTTCCCTGGTGGTTCAGATGGTAAAGAGTCTGCCTGCAAGACAGGAGACCCGGTCCAAGCCCTGAGTCAGGAAGATCCCCTGGAGAAGGGAATGGCTACCCATTCCAGTATTCTTGCCTGGAAAATTCCATGTACAGAGGAGCCTGGCAGGCTACTCTTTTTCCTAGAAGACAGTTGAAATAACTTCTGAAATATATAGGGCCAGGAATCAACAAACTGATGTTACCAATAGGGTTGTGTCTTTTTTCCCCCTAGTTATGCCTTTTAACCTTTCAGGGTTGGTGTCTTAGCTTGAAAACGAGGAGGGAGCCGGGAACCGGGGGAGGAGTCTGGCACACCTTGCTTGTTTTGTGAAAACACAGGACAGTGGCATTTCAGCGGCGTCTCTGGAGTTACTTGAGATGTATTTGACTTTAGTCTGAAGCAGAAGACTCTCCTGGAAAGTCTAAAGGGACAAAGAAAGATTTTAAGCAGACGTTTGTCTCAAGAGCCTCAGGAAACTTGATAATTATTTGAATAGGAAGTTGTGGATCCTTCAAGCTCTCTAAAAGTGACCACAGTCAACCTCTGTTCATGGGAAACTAACTTATCTTCTAAATGGACACAAGCATTAAAATCTGGCACAGTGCTTGTGTATAAGAGGCAGTCAGTACTCGTTAACGGAAAGAAAAAAGATCTTTGTGATTCAAATTCAAGAAAGTTTGGTTATACCTCCTTTTGAGAAACACTGCTGTAACTGGAATACTGCTTAGTCGCAGCGAGTATGAGCTCTAAGCCCATAAGAGTGCACTTTGGAACCTGGGAGCTGCCCCTACTCACTATAAATCCCAGGGAAGTTAGTTGTGTTTCTGTTCAATAACAACAAAATACATGGAAAAAATAAAGAAAAAAGTCCCATTTTTTTCAGTAGCATCAAAAAATAAGATCCTTAGTGATAAATTTAACTAAGCAGTAGAATATCTAACACTGAAAATCACAAGGCTTTCGTGAAGGGAATTGAAGGCAAACAACGGGAAGCTATCCCATGATCATGGATCAGAGGAGTTAATATTGTTCATACTACCCAAATCTGTCCACAGAGTCAATACATCCCCTATCCAAACCCCAGTGATACTTTCCACAGGAAAGAAACTACCCCGAAGTTGTAGTGAACGCAGAAACCTTGAATAGTCAAAGCAATCGGAGAAAAACACAGCGGGGGCATCAGGAGTTACACTCCGTCTGGTTCAGAGTGGCAGTGTTAAGGCGGTCCTAAACGTAGTCCCTCCCACAGACGCACTGAATCTATAGCTGTATCAACAGAACTGTTTCCTCTTGGGAAAAAGCCTATCCTACAAAGCTATATTAGTCAAAGCATTATGGTACTGGCATAAAAATAGACACTTCTTAATAAAACATCCTGCATGCTCAACTCCACCTTAAATTTTGCTTTCTGTGGAACCCAATATTTGACTTTCAGCTAGACTGGAAAAATTCTATTTAATATTCCATTTGGGATAGGGAGCAAAATAGCAAGTAATTTTACAACAAACTTTTGTAGGCTGCTAACATTTTTTTAAGTTAAGCCAAAATGCCAATCAAACTTTTTTATCAGTTCGTATAGTTGATCATTCACTGTGTGCAGTAAGGCCCGTCAGAGTCTCTGGTGAGCAGGACTGGGTGGGGCTGGAGGATGTGGAACATTTACTTTGAAAAATCTTCTGATGCTTAACTATGTTATTTCCTCCTTCTGACTGCACCAGGCCAAACGTTATAAACTGTAATATATCACTTTATAAACTGCAACGTAACATGATAAACTGTTGAGATGTGGAAGCTTTCTAACTTGTTTTCTTCCTGACTTTTCTGTCACCAATTGAATTTTATATTTACAAGGTTCACATTAGACTTTGCAGTTATTACCCAACAAGAAAGTAAGTATTTATCATCTCCTTCATTAATTTCCTCTGTCCTGAATGTGACTATTAGAGAAATCAGTCCAGCCATATTATAGATAAAAACTTAATGACTTCTGGTTTGAGGGCTGTTGAAGGAACCATACAACATTCAGACTTTAGGTAAAAGAGCCATTCCTCTTACTTTGGTTATGATGCCACATTTATTAGAATAGTAGAAAAATTCATAATGACCATCTGGTGAAATGTAGGTTACAGGGCAGTCATCTCCTAAAAATGCTTCATCAGGATTCATGTACAAATTTTGAAATAGTGTGGGTTTAATCTTGGCATAGAACCAAAAGTAGCTGCAGCGTACTTTCACAGCTAAGAAGTAGAAAAGAAAAACTTTCTGTTAGTGTTGCTGTTACACAGATCAGCCTGGACAATTTTAGCACAGTTAACATAAACAAAGAGAACACCCTTCTGTTGTTCAGTCACAAAATTATGACTGATTCTTTGCAACCCCATGAACTGCAGCATCATTCTTCTGCTAAGTTTAAAAAAAAAAAAAGTCTTAGAGATGAGCAAGTCTGCTAAAGATGGTCTCAGCATATTACTTCATCCTCTGAAAATACCCATACAAACATACATCCTTCAATACAAAATAAAATCTTCTGATCCAGTTCTCCAAAGTCATTGTAGAGCTGGCATTGTAAGACTGTAACTATCAATATGTTATACCATTTTTGCTATGAAGTATAGAGCATCTTTGATCTCCCGTGTTCAACTGAAGTTCCTCTAAGCAAGCCTTTGTTTCTACCTTTGTATGCACAGTTTCATGATGTGTAAAAGGATGAACTAAGGGCTGATGAAGCAATAAAGACTCGTCCAAAAAACTAAAACCTAGCAACTATGCTTTTATAGAAATTGAGTGTCTGAGTGCTTTCTCTTTTCCCTTCTAAATATAAGGGAAAATATAAAAATATTACTGTAATTTTTGTATCTGAGAAAAGGAATCATTTTCTAATATAGTTTTCTATGTGGGCTAGGTTCTAGAAGAATATCACAATACCCTAAAATTACTGGATTGGGTAGGACATGAGATATAGAGTTAAGTTGACTATTTATGTGATCTTCACTAAACATAAATCTTCTTAGTCGACTTGGAATACTAAAAGGAGCCTCAGAGGATACTGAAAACTCACCAACCAAATGAAGATGACATAACTTGCAATCTTTTCACTAAGAGAATGCACAGATTGCAAATAAGCACATGAAAAGATATTAGCCAACATCATTAGCCATTATTTAAATATAAATTTAAAACATGGCTGATTCATGTCAATGTATGGCAAAAACCACTACAATATTGTAAAGTAATTAGCCTCCAACTAATAAAAATAAATAAAAAATAAAATAAAACAAAATCACAAGGAGATATTACTATATACCTATCAGAGTAGCTAAAATAAAAATATGACATCAAAGGTTAAGAAGGCTGTGGAGAAACTGAACCATTCATACATTGCTGGTGTCAATGTAAAATATTACCACCCTGGAAATTAGTCTCTCGATTTCTTTAAAACCTAAACATATGACTACATATGACCCAGGCTTCCCTGGCAGCTCACTGGTAAAGAATCTGCCTGCCAGTGCAGGAGGCGTGGGTTTGATCCCTGGGTTGGGAAGATGAGAAGGAAATGGCAAACTACTCCAGGATTCTTGCCTGGGAAATCCCAAGGACAGAGGAGCCTGGCAGGCTACAGTCCATGGGGTCACAAAAGAGCCAGACACGACTGAGCAACTAAACAACAAGAACCATATGATCCAGAAATTGAACTCTTTGACATTTATCCCAGGAAAATAAAAATTTATATTCACACCAAATATATGCAAATGTTTATAGCAGCTTTGTTCATAATAACAAAAATCTAGAAGCATCCCAGATGCTTTCCAATGGGTGAAAGGTTGAACGATGGTATAACCATGCCATGGAATACTACTCATCAACAAAACAGAATGAAGTATTGATACACAGCAATGTAGACGGATCTCCAGGGAATCTTCTGAATGGGAAAAGCCAGTCCCTGGGACTAACATACTGCATGACTCCATTTAGGGAACGTCTTGAGATGACGAGATCAGAGAAATGGAGAAGAGATGTATAGTTGCCAGAGATAAGAGGACTGAGGTGGGAGGGAAGAGAGGGGGCATGAGGAATTCAGGCGAGTAGACAGGACTGTCAAAGGGCAACCTGAGGGGTCTTGGTTGTGATAGAAATGTTCTGTAACTTGGCTGAATCGATGTCAATATCCTAATGTAATATTGTACTCTAGTTTTGCAAGATGTTACCATTGGATGGAATTGAGTAAAAGGTACACTTATCTGTCTGTATCATGTCTTATACAACTGCCAAGTATTACACAGTTACATATGAATCTGTTATCATCTAAAAATGTAAAAGTTCAGAAAAAATCTAAGCCTGAGTTATCCTTATCTTCCCCTCAGATTGTCGAGAAGTAAGATACCTGCAAGCACCAAGTGCTGGTGAAAATGAGAACAGCTATCATTCTGCTAGGAGAACTACACTGTCACACCATAACAGCTATCATTCTGCTAGGAGAACTACACTGTCACACCATAACAGCTATCATTCTGCTAGGAGAACTACACTGTCACACCATAACAGCTATCATTCTGCTAGGAGAACTACACTGTCACACCATGTTAGAGAACAGTGGGGCCAGAGAGAGCTGGTTTTCCGGCCTGCATACCCGTGGCGCGCAAAAAACACTCAAGTACAAACAACACATAACAGACAAACGTGGAAATGCTCTGTCAACAGAAAAACGAAAACGATTTAGGATGGATTCACTCAATAGCGTACCAGAGAAGAGTTAAACCAAGCCCACACTTACAAATCTCCAAACAGTGCTGAACAACAAAAGCTGTAGGATGAAACAGAAATAATAGTTTTGAATGCCTGCAAAACATAGGTTTGTGGATCCATCAGTTTGACATAAAATTATAAAATGCATAGAGAAATGCAAAATTACCAAGCTTCCATCTGGGCAAAGAGGGAAGAGAATAGAATCAAGGATGGCCATGGGGACTTCAACTTTACCTGAACTTTGATTCTACCAGAAATTAAAATGTAAGCAAACGTAGCCAATTATTGTGGATTTAATAAAGCTGGAGAGTGGGTCAATGGGTATTTATGTGATTTTATTGTTGTCTTTTTAAATATTTCCTAAGGAAAGGAAAGAAAGGCACACGATAAACACACTTCGGTCCTTACAAGGATTCACACAGCAGGTCTGGGTGGCCTTGTGAACAAGCAACTGATAAGAACAAGGAAATTCTTACGGAAACTCTGAAATTTCAACATCAGAAACTGACATACCACAGTTCATGCACAGGGCAAGCATCCATCCCATTTGCTCAGGAAGGAGGATTTTTAGTGCTAAAACCGGAAAAGCATAAGGTAAACCAAGACAATTGATCACCCGACTGATCTGAATTCTTCCTCTCAGACACAATGGATTTGTGAAGAATAATGTCAAGGACAATGGAGTCCTTGATAAGGTTTCCTTCCAGCATGTCACACTCACAGAGTTCTGAGGTCCTGCCACAGCCCAGGACACCCCACACTCCTTATATTCAACCCACTTCAAGTCTTTGAGCCCCGGGAATCTGACATGCTCTGAAAGGGGTCAGAAGAGAAGGGGAGTTGAGAAGAGTAACTCTCAAGTTGGGGCAGACTCTTGAGTCTCAGAAAACATCTCAAGATCAAGCATCTAAAATAAACCTCCTTCACTGTATGTATCCTCAGCTATCGCTAGGATTCAATGAGACCAAAATCATGAATAATCCAAAAGTCATGTTGAAAGCTCCATCTTTCAACACTTAAAAAAATCCTCCTCTGCAAATGATGTTATACCTGACCAATCCCCAGCACAAGTCCATGTCAAAGAAAAAAGGACAAAGAGTCCTTTTAATCCCAAGGAAGGCTTCATTGGCTGAGATTGGAAATGAAATCCCACTCAAGAAGTGGGAAGTTAGGAGCAGCGGACTTATATACCAAAATGGCTGAAGCCACACTCAGGTGTGAAAAATCAACTACCAACTCTGGGCAGCACACGCATGCCATAACTATATCATTGGTTCATTGCCTGAAACCTAGCACTTTTTATTCAAATATTTTCTTCCCCTGGAACAGTGAATTTTGAAAGCCTACATTAATGCCTGTAAAACTCACGCACAAATTGTAATGATGACTATCAAAGCTTAGGAGGCAAGTCTTTTAGATATGATTGGAAGATTGGTAGAAGGCTCTATTTCATTTTCTTTAGAGTCTAAATTTTCAATGATGGAGTTGTTTTTATGCACTAATGTTTACTTTATTAAAACTCCCTGTGATCCTATAACATCTATCTCCATGTTTGAGCACTAAAATAACGACTGTAAGAGAATTCAATCACCCTGTCACCTGAGAAGCGGAAGCCCTGAGGAATCAGGCGTGAGGATTGACAAGCTGGTGTCTCCTACTTTCACCTAATCTACCACCCAACTTCTGAGCAATGGTCCTCCAAATGAGCAGACATCAGACTCACCTGCAGAGTTTACTGAAGCTCCACACAGCTGGCTGAGCCCCACCTGACTGATTTGGTAAGGCATAAGAACTTGCATTTCTAACAAGTTCTCAGATGATACTGATACTGCGCAGGGACCATACTTTGAGAATCATTGCTCTAAAGGGTTTGCCTTCAGAGCACATGCTGAGTTGATGCCCACCAGCAGCGCTTCTCAAACTTTAAAGAGCGAACACATCACGTGGAGATCATGTTACAACGCATATAATGATTTAGAAGGCCTGAGGTACAGCTGAAAGTCTGCAGTTCTAACAAACTCTCGGGTATTACCAGTGATGCTATTTTGTAAACAATTTTTAGCAAGGCTTGAAGATGGCATTCAAGTTCCTTTCTTCAAAAGAGAAGATGCAAATGAAAATAAGAAATTCAAAATGTTGCTAAGAAAAGGAGGCTGCATGAATATTTGTTTCAAATGCCATTTTTTTTCTCTCTAGAACACCGGTTCCTCAAGTTCAGTGATTTTTTGTGCTGTTTTACTAGAACATGGGAAGCAGAAATTTACAGAGATTAGAAATGATTAGATAAGTGCATTTAGCTGTCCTTGATACTTTGCTGATTTTGTCACTACATTCACCATCTCTGCTAAAAGTAAAGACCACTAAATGATGAGGTCTTCAAGAGCAGGACCATCTCCCTCTATTTCTATATCTCCAGAACTTGGCAGACCTGGCACCTGGTTACAGAAATGGAGTAGGGATGGGGAGAGAAATAAAAAAGAAATACGATTCTTTAACATTTTTTTCAAATTAAGAGTTTACCAAATACTTATGTTCCACTTGAGAGTATTAATGGAGACAAATATCTACAATTTTAATAATTATGCTTGTGAAATTTTATGTACAATAGGATAAAAAGCACATTAAAACATCATTTCCTAGATATTGCCAACCAGCTCGGCAGTGCTGAAGGCCAGTGTAATGAAGACCAAGGCTTCTGCACGGGTAGGTCACTGTCTCCAGTTTTCCTATCTGCCAACCTGCAAGAACAGTTAGCAAATTTTTGCAGACTGGTAAAGGAACATGTGCTTTAAATCTTAAAACCATCTGATTAAATCTCTAGGAGAGCAGTCACTTCCAGGTGAGGATGGAGGCATTGAAAAGTGGCTTGCTTGATCTCTAGATAATTTTTCTTACTTCTGCTCTTGAGCCTCTATCTTCAGGTTTTCATGACCTCTTCTCTCTTTTTTTAATTTGTAATAAATCCCTAACTACTTTCCATACCCTGAAAACAATCTCCCTTTTCTATTCTAAGTATGTTTAATGTTCATTTATTTGTCTATTTGGCTTCAGATCTTAGTTGCAACATACAAGCTCTACATTTGTGTCACGCAGAATCTTTGGTTGTGCACACGGGCTCCAGAACGCGCAGGTTCAGTAGTTGTGGCTCATGGACTTAGCTGCTCCAAGGCATGTGGGATCTTAGTTCCCAGACCAGGGATCTAACCCACATCCCATGCATTGAAGATGGATTCTCAACCACTGGACCACCAGAGAAGTCCAAAGTACTTTGGGGAAAAAAAAAAACAAAACATTTAAACTACATTTTAAGTACTTAAAAAAAATAGGTACATTAATATGGATGTGTTAGTGAGAATATATTTCAATTTTGGGCATGAAATAGTTCAAGAGGCAGCATAGGAAATAGCAGGAAGGTGAAACAAGACCTTCTCCTCCTTATCTACTACATTCGAGTTCTAGAAACCTCCAGAGTGACCGTGTAGAATACAGGACAAATTTAAGGTTTTCTAGTTGTCCTCAGGATGTCTTTTTATAGCTCTTTATTACTATGTATGATATTCTGAATACAGTAAATATCGATGCATTGCTTTGGTTATTATAACCCTTTACTCTTCTAGTAGGTACTAAAGTTTGGCCCTCAGCTTTACTTTTCAGTTTAAATATTAATTATAATTTTTTACTTTTTAAAAATTAAGGTAAAATTCACAAATAATGAAACTCACCCTTGAAAAAGTGCACAGTTGCAAGAACCTTGACAAATGTATACACTCATGTTAACGCCACAACAATCAAGATACAGAACATTTCCATCACCCCAAATGTTCCCAGGTATCAATGCCTCTCTGCCATCAGCTGATCTCCTGCTGCTGCTGCTGCTAAGTCGCTTCAGTCGTGTCTGACTCTGTGCGACCCCATAGACGGCAGCCCACCAGGCCCCTCCGTCCATGGGATTTTCCAGGCAAGAACACTGGAGTGGGTTGCCATTTCCTTCTCCAGTGCATGAAAGTGAAACATGAAAGTGAAGTCACTCAGCCGTGTCCGACTCTGTGCGACCCCATAGACGGCAGCCCACCAGGCTCCTCCGTCCATGGGATTCTCCAGGCAAGAGCACTGGAGTGGGGTGCCATTGCCTTCTCCGCAGCTGATCTCCTGGCCACAGCCAGTCTCTATTTTCCATCTCTATAACTTGTCTTCTCCAAAACGTCATTTAAACGGAATCACAGCGCTTGCGCTCTTTTGTCTCCTTTCCTTCACTCAGCACAATGCTCTTGGGGTTCGTTGCGTCTGGACTGTGAAGGGTAACAGTGGTTCTCATTGCAGCTGAGCGGTCTTCCATGGAACGGCTGCACCTCTAGGTGTTTAACCATGTATGAGTTGGTAGACATTTAAGCTGTTTCCAGTTTGAGGTTATTATGAATAAAGCTATAAACATTTCTGCATCTTTTCTCGTATAGACACAGTACTTTCGTTTCTCTTCGGTGGGACTGTTGTGTTACAGGTTCAGATTTTCTATACTTCCTTATGTTAGTTGTAGCAATGTTTTCTAGGAAACATTTGCTTCTCATGCTAATCATCTTGGAAGTATAGACATCAAAGTAGTGTCTTCATTTTTATTCTATCATACTCCTTTTATTCCTCATATTGTACGTCTGTGCCTTTTCTGCCTTTCTCACTCCCTCCTCCAAAACCCCTTGATTAGTCTGTTTTATCAGCTGATTTTCATAGGTATGATTTCTGGGTCTAGTGCCTGCACACTGGTGTCTGAGGCCAGGTCCCGGCTCTCTGGGGAACAGAGCCATGTCCAGGGGAGGTTATGGGTTCAGGGGTCTTGAGGCATCCTGCCTACCAGTGGATGAGGCTATGCACATTAGGTATAGAGTAGAACATATCTAGCATATAGGACAGTAGAAGCAGGACCTACTGTGTAGCACATGACTGACTCGTTGGAAAAGACCCTGAGTCTTGGAAAGATTTAAGGCAGGAGGAAAAGGGGACGACAGAGGATGAGATGGCTGGATGGCATCACCGACTTGATGGACATGAGTTTGAGTAAACTCCCGGAGTTGGTGATGGACAGGGAGGCCTGGCGTGCTGCAGTCCGTGGGGTCTCAAAGAGTCAGACACAACTGAGCAACTGAACTGAACTGACTGTATAGCACAGGGGATTATACTCAATATTTCATAATAATCTATAAGGGAAAAGAATCTGAAAAAGTTATCCATACACTCATGTGTGTGTAACTGAATCACTTTGCTGTACTCCTGGGGCTAACACAGCGTTGTAAATCAACTCAACTCCAGCCGGGAAAAACTAGAGAGATGTTCAGTCTGCTCTGTTACACACCATCAGCAGCTGAAACACGGCATTCTCTGAGATTTGACATTTAACCGGAGGCTGCCAACAGTTAAGGAAGAAGCTAATTGCTCTGTGAGACTCACTAGGAAGTCTTACATATCAGATACAACTTAAAAATCCACATTAAGTTCCTTGGAATGTACTGCAGGACAGTTAAAAACGTCTATCTGCAGACACCTGATAGAACACAGAAATGTTGAATGGAAGTTATTTCATGTGTCATGAGACGTTTCTGCATATTTAAACCAACAAATTGATCACACACGAATGTTCTTTGAACTGATCATCATGTCTACAGATTCTCAGTCTTTTTTTAAAGGGTCTAGGAACTTCTTTTTGCCTTTTCATACTGTTCATGGGGCACTTACAGCAAGAACACTGGAGAGGTTTGCCATTCACTCCTCCGGTGGACCACGATTTGTCAGAACGCTCCACTATGTCCCGTTCACCCAGGGTGGCCCTACGCGGCATGACTCATAGCTTCATTGAGTTACGTAAGCCCCTTTAGAGGGCTGTGATCCATGAAGGGGACGGATCTTTACTGCAGCTCCTTATTGCAAAATTCAGGCTTAAATTGAAGAAATTAGGGAAAACCATTAGGTCATTCAGGTATGACCGAAATCAAGTCCCTTATGATTATACAGTAGAGGCGACGAATAGATTCAAGAGCTTAGATCTGGTAGACAGAGTGCCTGAAGAACTAAAGACAGAGGTCCAAGAAAAAGAAATGCAAGAAGGCAAAGTGGTTGTCTGAGGAGGCTTTAAAAGTAGCTGAAGAAAGAAGAGATGTGAAAAGCAAGGGAGAAAGGGAAAGATTTAGCCATCTGAATGCAGAGTTCCAGAGAACAGAAAGGAGTGATAGTAGGCCTCTTCAATGAACAATGCAAAGAAGTAGAGGAAAACGATAGAATGGAAAAGACTAGAGATCTCTTCGAGAAAACTGGAGAGATCAAGGGAACATTTCATGCAAGACTGGGCACAATAAAGGGCAGAAACAGTAAGGACCTAACAGAAGCAGAAGAGATAAAGAAGAGCTGGCAAGAATACACAGAAGAATTATACCAAAAATATCTTAATGATCGGGATATCCATGATGGTGTGGTCACTCACGTAGAGCCAGATATCTTGGAGTGTGAAGTCAAGTGGGCCTTAGGAAGCATTACTATGTACAAAGCTAGTGGAGGTGATGGAATTCCAGCTGAGCTATGTAAAATTCTAAAAGATGGTGCTGTTAAAGTGCTGCCTTCAATATGTCAGCAAATTTGGAAACAGCTGTGGCCACTGGACTAGAAAAGGTCAGTTTTCATTCCAGCCCCAAAGAAGGGCAACGCCAAAGAATGTTCAATCTACCAGACAATTGCTTTCCTTTCACTTACTGGTAAGATTATGCTTAAATTCCTTCAAGCTAGGCTTCAGCAGTACAGGAACTGAGAACTTCTAGATGTACAAGCTGGATTTAGAAAAAGCAAAGGAACCGGTGATCAAACTGCCAACATTCCTGATCTCATAGAGAAAGCAAGGGAATTCCAGAAAAACGTCTACTTCTGCTTCTTTGACTACGTTAAAGCCTTTGTGTGGATCACAACAAACTGTGGAAAATTCTTCAAGAGATGGGAATACCAGACCACCTTGCCTGTCTGCTGAGAAACCTGTGGGTCAAGAAGCAACAGTTCAAACCAAGCATGGAACAATGGACTGGTTAAAATTTGAGAAAGGAGTACATCAAGGCTGTATATTGTCACCCTGCTAATTCAACAGAGTACATCATGTGAAATGCCAGGCTGGATGAAGCACTAGCTGGAATCAAGATTACAGGGAGAAACATTAACCACCTTAGATGTGCAAATGATACCACTCTAATGGCAGAAAACGAAGAAGAACTAAAAAGGCTTCTTTTTAAATTTTTTAAATTTGTTAATTTTTCAATTGAAGGATAACTGCTTTACAGAATTTTGTTGCTTTCTGTCAAACATCAACATGAATCAGGTCTTGATGAGGGTGAAAGAGGAAAGTAAAAAAATTTGGCTTAAAACTCAGCATTCAAAAAACTAAGATCATGACATCTGGTCCCATCACTTCATGGCACACAGAAGGGGAAAAAGTGGAAGCAGTGACAAAGTTTATTTTCTTGGGCTCCAAAATCACTGCAGATGGTGACTGCAGCCATGAGACTGAAAGACACTTGCTCCTTGGAAGGAAAGCTATGACAAACCGAGACAGCACATTAAAAAGGAAAGACAAAGGTCTTTCACTTTTGCCAACAATGGTCCATCTAGTGTAAGCTATGGTTTTTCCAGTAGTCATGTATGGATGTGAGAGTTGGACCATAAAGAAGGCTGAGCGCCGAAGAATTGATGCTTTCAAACTGTGGTGCTGGAGAAGACTCTAGAGAGTTCGTTGGTCTGCAAGGAGATCCAACCAGTCCATCCTAAAGGAAATCAACCCTGAATTTCATTAAAAGCTGAAGCTCCAATACTTTGGTCACCTGATGTGAAGAACCAACTCACTGGAAAAGACGCTGATGCGGGAAAGATTGAAGGCAGAAGGAGAAGGGGACGACAGAGGATGAGATGGCTGGATGGCATCACTGACTCAATGGAGATGAGTCTGAGCAAGCTCTGGGAGCTGGTGAGGGACGGGGAGGCCTGGCGTGCTGCAGTCCCTGGGGTCACAGAGTCAGACACGACTGAGCGACTGAACAGCAGCAACTTCCCAAGAATCCGTTTAGAATGGAAATGGCTGTTATAAAATGCTATGAAGAAGGACCTTTAAAAAAAAGAAAGAAAGACTGAGCTTAGAGATACCAGAGAAAACACTGCCGCAATACGGTTGGTCAAAGTCCAACTATTGTTTGAGTTGAGTATTTTGGGTGTGACCTGAGAGAAGAGCAATAGTAATGTGAAAAGTCTTACTGTAAAGTATTTATTGCGCTTTCAATTTTTAACATTTCCCCATTTCGGTTCACGAATATATCCATCTACTCTTTTCTTGTGGGGATAAAAATAAGTCTTTAACTAGTTCTGAGGTATGAGACCTGCAGCCAGCTTGTCTCCTGCCCTCATCCCAGGAATAGTGAGGATGTGGCTAGATGTGCCTCCCCATAGACGTCTCCCCTTGCAGAACCGAGGTGGAGGCTGGCCCACCACTGCGGTCTTTCTTAGGACTGCGAGTTTCCCTCAGCAATAACCATCAGGAGAGTTTGAAAGATACTCACAGGTCCTGGAGGGTATTCAGCATATCTAGTTGAAATGGAAAGAGAGCTCGGACCTGGGGTTCTGCTTTTTAGGGGATCCCTGATGGGGGACCTAGGTTTTTCTTCAGACACACCCTGTAATGATGAATTTATAGCATAAGAGCAGGAATTAAAGTGGCCAGATGATCAGTTACTTAAGTCAACCACAGATGAGGACTGACTCTATCTGCAATGTGTTTATTCGAGATCTCTGTCTTTGAAGAGGATACCTGTCTCATCAAAAGCTTAATGCACTTGCATTATAATAAAATAAACCTGCCAAACGCTCACCCTACAAAGATGTACTGTGTAAAATATAGAACTAGCCTATGCAGAGAGGAGAACTGTAAGCTAAGTGGGTGAAACCAAACCATAAGAAGATGATTTCATGACAGATGAAAATTATGCGTGCTCAGTCACTTCAGTCTGGCCGACTCTTTGCCACCCCATGGACTGTATCCCGCCAGGCTCCTCTGTCCATGGGATTCTCCAGGCAAGAATACTGGAGTGGGCTGCCATGCCCTTCTCCAGGGGATCTTCCTGACCCAGGAATCAAACTCATGTCTCCTGCATTACAGGAGGAGTCTTTACCTCTGAGCCACCGGGGAAGCCCCACAATGAAAATTATATGAAACTCAAATTTCAGTGTCGATTTTTAAAAGTCTTACTGAAACACAGACATTCTCATTCATTTACGTATTATCTATGGCTGGAAAAAAGAGCCTCTCACACTAGCCTGATGCTGGAAAAGATTGAAGGCAAAAGGAGAAGAGGGTGGCAGAGGATGAGATGGCTGGATGGCCTCACCGACTCAATGGACATGAGTTTGAGCAAACTCTGGGAGATAATGAAGGACAGGGAAGTGTGATGTGCTGCAGTCCATGGGGTCACAAAGAGCTGGACATGACTGAGTAACTGAACAACACACTAGACTGAAAATACCCCAAGGCTGGGACCTGTATACTCTAGATCTCCATCCTGGCCACCACCGCCCATCTCACACAGACAAAGACCCTCGCCTGCCTCCTCCCCAAACACAAAGGCATGCACACGGGGAAAGAAAGCAAATACTGATTTGTCTGGGGGTGGGGGGCAGGGCTGGTATTTCACAAGCAAACCAGATATCGTGAGCTGTCTTTCCTCCTGGTGGCACTATTTCATAGGTTTAGAAGGAGCCATGAGGGCCTTTGGAGGGGAAAGAAGTCAGGTGAACTTTCATTCACTCATTTAGCAAAGTGAGCACCTGTTCTGGTCTTTTTCCTTGAAGCTAAGACTCTTCCAACTATAGATACAACATTATTTTATGGACCACTAAGATAAAAAACTACCAACTAATCTGACACATTTCCTCACTTAAGAGTTATTCTAGGCAAATTAAGAGTTCTTGCGGACTTTTTGGAGAAGGAAATGGCAACCCACTCCAGTATTCTTGCCTGGAAAATCCCATGGATGGAGGAGCCTGGTAGGGCTACAGTCCATGCGGTCGCAAAGAGTTGGACACGACTGAGCGACTTCACTTTCCTTTGCGGACATTTTAATCCTATCACTCAAAGACTGCATACAAAAGCAAATATAAATAAAATTAACTGGTTAAAGTAATCCTAAAATATTTTCAGTGAGTCTGGCTCTTTTAAAATCACATCTTGGCTCAGAATCATCATTGTCACATATTTATCATCCTTCGAGCCATTACAAGCATTGATAATGCAGTATCTCTTTAAAAAAAAAAAAAAAAAAGCCTCCATTCTTATCTCCAGAATTGCCTGCCCATTGGTGGACCTTAGTTCTCAAGTTTTCATGCTGACCCTCTCTGATCTTACCAGGAGGTATCAACAGAAAATTTCAGACCAAATTCGTTTTTTTTTTTTTTTTAGTTTGGCTGCACAGAACCGTAATAGTTGCGGCATGTGGGATCTAGTCCCCAGTCAGGGACTGAACCCAAACCCCCTGCATTGGGAGCATAGAGTCTTAGCCACTGGACCACCAGGGATGTCCCCAGACCAGTTTCTTCATGTGCAAGTGATCTCGGCTAGAGCGCACCTGTTGAACCATCACCTGTAATGTTACTATAAAGCCCCTAATATTTAGATGAGTCTCAGTATATGGGCTTCCCTGGTGGCTCAGAGGGTAAAACGTCTGCCTGCAATGTGGGAGAGCCGGGTCCAACCCCTGGGTTGGGAAGATCCCCTGGAGAAGGAAATGGCAACCCACTCCAGTATCCTTGCCTGGAAAATTCCATGGACAGAGGAGCCTGGTAGGCTACAGTCCATGGGGTCACATTAGAGTTGGACATGACTGAGTAACTTCACTTTCACTTTCAGTATATGGGGAAAATGTGCTTGTTAGAATGAATGAAATACATTATATGCCAGGTTATATGTTGTATGTGTTATATATGTTATATGCCAGGTTATATGCTAGGGTCTGTTCTAGGTACTGGAGATGCACAAGTAGTGGGAAGAATCTCCTGGAACTGACACCACAGTGAAGGGATACAGACAATAAAAATTACATAATTACAATAAAAATTACAATAGCAATCACATTGTGCTGTGCTGTGTTTAGTCACTCAGTTGTGTCTGACTCTGTGTGACTCCATGGACTGCAGCCCGCCAGGCTCCTCTGTCCATGGGTATTCTCCAGGCCAGATTACTGGAGTGGCTTGCCATGCCCTCCTCCAGGGAAACATCTCAACTCTGGGACCGAACCCACGTCTCCTGCATTGCGGGTGGATTATTAATATATCATATTCAGTTCAGTCGCTCAGTCATGTCCGACTCTTTGCAACCCCATGGACTGCAGCACACCAGGCCTCTCTGTCCTCAACAACTCCTAGAGTTACTCAAACTCACGTCCATTGAGTCGGTGATGCCATCCAACCATCTCATCCTCTGTTGTCCCCTTCTCCTCCCGCCTTCAATCTTTCCCAGCATCAGGGTCTTTTCCAATGAGTCAGTTCTTCACATCAGGTGGCCAAAGATTTGGAGTTTCAGCTTCAGCATCAATCCTTCCAGTGAATACTCAGGACTGATTTCCTTTAGGATGGACTGGTTGGGTCTCTTTGCAGTGCAGTCCAAATGGTATTAACAGATAGCTTTATGACTTAGGAAAAACAAATGAGAGAAAAAAGAATAAATAAAGGATAAATCACTTGCTTCAGGAGGGTGGAGATAGAGGGGGGAAAAGAGAGAAAGCAACCCCACTACGGAAGTCAGGAAAGTAAAATAGCAAGCCACTTCTACTCAAAATAGCGACAACAAAAGGCCCAGCAATCTCTACCCCTTCAACAAAACACGGGCATTGCTCTTGAGCCTGACTCTTTCTCAGAAAAAGCCAAAATCATGCAGAAGAACAAAGACAGTGGTAATCCCACAAAATCCTTCATGGAGTCAACTGCCAACCAAAGACCATGGGAAAAAACACAGGAAACTGGTAGCATCTGGCCTGCTTTAGGTAATTTTATAGCCAACACCGCACCCAACTGAGTGCATTTACAAATCACTGTGCGGATTGCTCTGATTCTCCAGGAAGACGTTTTGTTGTTGTTTTTTTGTTTTTGTTTGTTTGTTTTTGCTGGTCCAAACTGATTAATATCTGGAAAATATGGAAAGCACAAAGAATGAAATTAAGACTCTTTATAAAAGCCACCCTTTCTAATATTCAGTCAAAGACTTCTTTCTACCACCTGAAACTTGACATTCTCCTAATCACCCCAGTACCAAAATCAGGAATACAAAGAAAGTGCCACCAGCAAATGTTAGCGAACTCTAGGCCCTCTGAAGCTCCTGGGAGATGTTCAGAGAGTGTCAATGCGTGTTTACTGAATTATCGGGGGAAGGCATTAAGGGAGATATTTTAAGATATTTAAGATAGCTCCCCTGGTGGCTAAGCAGTAAAGAATCTGCCTGCGGTGCAGGAGACCTGGATTTGATCCAAGGGTTGGGAAGATCCCCTGGGGAAGGGAATGGCTACCCACTCCAGTATCCTGGCCTGGAGTTAGTCCATGGATAGAGGAGCCTGGCAGACTTCAGTCCTTAGGATGCAAAGAGTAGGACATGACTGAGCAACTAACAACAAGATATTTAAAGATATTTTAAGCCAGGGGTTTTCAAACCTTACCAGCATCAGAATCACCTTGGGCTTGTTTTAACACAGGGCTTGTTAAAACACAGATTGCTTGGCTGTGCCCAGGATTCTGATTCGGGGCTGCCATGGGCCCCAAGAATGTGTGTTTCTGGAAGTTCCAGGTGACGCTGTTGTGCTGGCCCCAGGACCACACTGACTCAGATAATATCACTTTAGCGAGCCACGTAGTTCAATGGCTGGCAAAATTTAGGTTAATTATCAAAATTATCTGGAACATTAATTTAAAATACAGAGGTCTCAGTTCCACTTCAGGACAATGGGGTCTCTTGTAGCTAAAAGCTTTAGAGTATAGGTCTGAATCATTGCAGGCTCCTCTCAAAAAATATCAATTTCCAGGGTCTAAACAAGAGGAACGGGGCCTGGAAATCTGTATTTGTAACAACTGACCCAGGTGATTCAGGAAGGCTCATACTTGGAGAAACCTGGAGAAGAGATCCTCAGAATCCTCACTGATGAGGAGGGAGGGGGAGGCCTCCGGTCCACCTCGTTCAGTTATTTCCATTTCACTTTCATCTGTTTAACATTACAGCCCCCAACTTTTTAAATGCCAAAAAAGGTAAATCCTCTGTATTCTTTGAAGTGTAAGATTTGTTAAATTTACTTTTACTGAAGTGAAATTGATTTACAATATGGTGTTAGCTTCAAGTGTACCACAAAGTGATTCAGTTATTCATGCATATACGTCTATTTTTTCAGATTCCTTTCCATGACAGGTTATTCAAGAATATTGAGTATAGTTTCCTGTACTATACACTAGGTTCTTATTGATTATTTTATATACAGTAGAGTGTATATGTTAATCCCAAACTCTTTAGCTCTTCCCCTCCCTTTCCATTTGGCAACCATTAGTTTATTTTCTATGTATGTGGGTCTGTCTCTTGTTTGTATACAAGTTCATTTGTATCATTTTTTGTAGATCACACATATAAGTGATATCATACGCTATTTGTCTTTATCTGGTTTACTTCACTTAATATGAAAATCTCTAGGTCCATCCACGTGGCTGCATCGGGCATTATTTCACTCTTTTTTATGGCTCCAGTGTGTGTCTCTGTGTGTGTAGCACACATCTTCTTTGTCCATTCATCTATCAGTGGACGTCAAAGTTGCTTCCATGTCTTGGCTATTGTAAATAGCACTGCAATGAACATTGGGGTAGATGTGTCTTTCTCAATTATGATTTTCTCTGAATATAGGCCTGGGAGTGGGTTTGCTAATTCATACAGTAGTTCTCTTTTTAGCTTTTTAAGGAACCTGCTTACTGTTCTCCATAGCAGCTACACGAATGTACATTCCTACCAATAGGGTAAAAGGGTTCCCTTTATCCCACACCCTCTCTGGCATTTATTATTTGTAGACTTTTTGATGATGGCCATCCTGACTGGTATGAGGTAATACCTCATTGTAGTTTTGATTTGCATTTCTTGAATAATTAGCTATGTAGAGCACCTTTTCATGTGCCTTCTGGCCATCTGTATGTTGAAGTGAAGATCTTAATTTTAAATTAAAAACTAGATGTCATTAGGGATGGCTCTATAAATGTCATCTTGATAAATCAATGAGGAATTAAAAACTAATTCCTAGTGCTATTTCCCTTCATGTGTTCTCCTGGTATTTCCAACATCTATATAATTTAAACACTACAGAACATGTATGTTATTTGTGCTAGTAGTTATGATCTTTTAAAGATCTGGAATGACCTAAAAGAAATCAGAGAGACCAGTCCAACTAGGGTGATGTTGGACCAAATTCCAGAATCAGCAATCTGAACAGTCTTTCCAAAAGAGTGGGGGGGAAACTTTCACCCAATGCAGCATTCCCTCCTCCCTTCCATTTGTAGTTTCTTCTAGACATCCACAAGTTATAATGGAAGAAAAGGGATGGGGTAAATCAGCACACATGTCTCCAGGTGGTGCATTGGTAAAGAGTCTGCCTGCCAATGCTGGAGACGCAGGAGACACAGGTTCGATCCCTGGGTCAGAAGATCCCCTCAAGTAGGAGATGGCAACGCACCCCAGTATTCTTGCCTGGAGAATTCCATGGACAGAGGAGCCTGGTGGGCTACAGTCCACGGGGCTGCAGAGTCGGAGGTGACTGAGTGGCTGAGCACGCATGTAAGTCAGCATGCCACCAGGCCGTTTTCTGTCACACCCAGATCTGGGAAGGAAGGACCTTTGCTCAGGGACTCGGGCTTTAGAGGGCCAGACTCTGGCCTTCTTTACTGTGTCCTTCCCCTCGGGGAGAAGATGTGTTGGACCCAGAGGACAAGCCGCCAAGACACCAAACCTATAGAACTTTCTACCAAAATTGCACTGGGCTAACACCCAAGGCCTACATGAGGCTCTCCCCTGAGTCTATCCCTCCCAGTGTGTGTACTCCTGGGCCAGGAGGTCACGAAGGGGCATTTGCCTACTAGGAAGATGACCAGAGCTTGGACACATCATCTATGGTGCCCACACTCATTCACTCCATGTCTGGGGGCCCCTTCCAATGCAGACTGGAGTGGAGTGGGGCAGGGCGGGGAGAGAGGGGCAGTGAGTCCCCAGGTGAGGCGGGGAGAGCGGGGCGGGAGTGGATGGTGGGCCTGGCCATGCTGCAGTGCTCTGACGTAGAACTCTGAGTGAAACAGGAGGGAAGGGGCAGGGCATAAACTCTAAAAGAACGACATAGCCTGAAAACATGACACAAATTGATCAGAATCAAATGGGTCCAAATGTCGGATGAGTCGACTTTCACTAGACCTTGGGCCTCAGTATACACTCAGTTAGTATATTAAGCTTCCCAGGTGCTGCTAGTGGTAGAGAACCCACCTGCCATACAGGAGGCATAAGAGTTGTGGGTTCGACCCTTGAGTAGGGAAGATCCCCTGAAGTAGGAAATGGCAACCCATTCCACTACTCCTGCCTGGAGAATTCCTTGGACAGAGGAACCTGATGGGCTACAGACTATAGGTTCACACAGCGTCACAGAGTTGGATGTGACTGAAGCAACTTATCAATATATTTTGGTTGTTCAGTCGCTCGGTCGTGTCTGACTCTTTGCAACCCCATGGACTGCAGCATGCCAGGCTTCCCTGTCCTTCACCAACTCCTAGAGTTTCCTCAGATTCATGTCCATTGAATCAGTGATGCCATCCAACCATCTCATCCTCTGTTGTCCCCTTCTCCTCCTGCATTCAGTCTTTTCCAGCATCTGGGTCTTTTCCAATGAATCAGCTCTTCACATCAAGTGGCCAAAGTACTGGAGCTTCAGCTTCAGCGTCAGTCCTTCCAATGACTATCCTGGGTTGATTTCCTTTAGGATGGACTGGTTTGATCTTCCTGCAGTCCAAGGGACTCTTAAGAGTCTTCTCCAGCACCACGAAAACTAACCATGCCGTATTTCTGTGTATCTCTAAGTAAATCCACTTACCTGTCACTTTGTCTCTCACTGAATTCTTTCTGTGATGAGACAGCAAGAACTTGAACTTCATCAAGGCTTGAAACCAAGTGTGTGATCTCAGCTGAAACACTAGGCTCCAGCCCCAGGGAGGGTTTGGCCGGGCTCGAGTCCCTGCCTTGTGGGTGCAAGTCCCAATCTGAATCACAATTTCACGAGGACTCCGAAAATTCCAAATTATGAGAGCTGGTTTGTCAAAACATGAGGGCAGGACTTCCCTGCTGGTCTAGTGATTAAAAACCCACCTGCCAATGCAGAGGACACAGGTTCAATACCTGGTCCAGGACGATTGCCACTGGACAACTCAGCCCACGCAGCACGACCACTGAGCCTGCGTGCCCAAGAGCCCAGGCTCTGCAGTGAGAAGCCCGGCTCGGCAGGGAAGACCCAGCGCAGCCAAAAATTAATAATAAAGTGAACCATTTTTCAAAAAGTAAGAGGGCAGAATGTATCCTGTGTAACGGTTTCTATGACTGATTCATAACGGTGCCTCCACCTGCTGCTGTCTCCATACAAGCTGAACAGGAACAGACTCCGGGCCGTTTGGGCTCAGCTCAGAGTAGCTCGTTCCGGGTCGTATACGCTGATCTACCTGGAAGCTCTCGCTGTGAGCGGTGCCTTCTCTTGGGAGAACTCCGTTCGCCTTTGCCCTGCTTCATTCTGTACTCCAAGGCCAAACTTGCCTGCTACTCCAGGTGTTTCTTGACTTCCTACTTTTGCATTCCAGCCCCCTGTAAGGAAAAGGACATCTTTTTTTGGTGTTAGTGATAGTTTACGGTGAACAGTGTTGGATTCTTGATCTCCAAAGAGGAAGATTTAGCTTCGGGACCAGGGACCAGGCTTGATCACTCGAGAGCTTTTGTGTAGCAGAGTTTTATTAAAGCATAAGAAGGACAGAGAAAGCTTCTGACGTAGACATCAGAAGGGGGACGGGTGTGCCCCCTCACTAGAGTTAGCAATGGAGCTACATACTTTTTAATTAGTTATTACAATAAATCAAAAGAATGTCTCAAGTTTGTGAAAATTTTACCAGACCCGCTCCCACAATTTACATTTTAGGATTAGAACTTAACAATAGAAAGATCCTACCAGACCCACTCCCATAATATACATTCTAAGATATCAGGTTTAGTGAGAAGGTTTTCAGGAAGGAGAAACTGTCCTCAAGCAGGATACATTGTTATTGTTGTGGTATAATCCCTAGTACAGAGTTTAAACTGAGTTGTTTGTTGTGTAATCATCAGATTCAGATTTAAAGGAAAAAACCATTTTGTGTGACTAAAAATAAAGAATGTAGAGAAAACAAAGATGTTTGTCCCTTTCCTCCATCTTGAGAACCCCAGTTCCCCTCTCTCCTTGGGGACCCCTGGACTACTTATCAACCTGCCTAGGAATTGACTCTCTCATTAGTTCTAGAAGGTCTTGTAGGTCTTCATAGATCCATTCAACTTCAGCTTATTCAGCAAAGCTATGGCTTTTCCAGTATTCATGTATGGATGTTAAGAGTTGGACTATAAAAAAAGCTGAGTGCTGAAGAATTGATGCTTTTGAACTGTGGTGTTGGAGAAGACTCTTGAGAGTCCCTTGGACTGCAAGGAGATCCAACCAGTCCATCCTAAAAGAGATCAGTCCTGGGTGTTCATTGGAAGGACTGATGCTGAAGCTGAAACTTCAGCACTTTTGGCCACCTGATGTGAAGAGCTGACTCATCTGAAAAGATCCAGACTCTGGGCAAGATTGAAGGTGGGAGAAGAAGGGGATGACAGAGGAAGAAATGGTTGGATGGCATCACCGACTTGACAGACATGAGTTAGAGCAAGTTCCAGGAGTTGGTGATGGACAGGGAGGTTTGGCATGCTGCAGTCCATGGGGTCACAAAGAGTCAGAAATGACTGAGCAACTGAACTGACCCAATCTGAACCTGGAAGCTCTTAAGATCTTGTGTAGCTCAGCCAATGACCTTGAAGGATCTGGGTTTTACTAGGTATCTTGGTTCACTCCTCAGTGTTCACCTCTAGTCAATAAAGCAAATAACCAGAATTACATAAGTCCTGTTTATCAACGTGTACAGAAGCAGAACAAAAGGAGTACAGAGTACAGATTATCTCAAATGGATCTGCTTGATTAGATAAACAAATACCAAGTAATAGATGACTCTGAATAATGGGTGACCTTGACTCCAAACCTCAGATGCTTAAAGGCTGAATTCTCTCTCAATCTTGCTGGAATCCACCTCAATCTTTTATTTTCTAGTAAACATATAACATTTATTCTAATGTGATTATCAGCTAATACACGTTATTAATTTATTATTTGGCTTAAGCATCTGGGGCAGTTTCTTTCAGCAAATATTTGACAACCTCTCACATGGCAAGTATTTTGCATGGTGCAATAGGAGATACAGTGTGAACAAGGAGGATTTTGAACCTATTTGCAGGGCAGGAATAGAGATGCGGACGTAGAGAACAGATTTGTGGGCACCGGGGGGAGGGGCTTGGATGCACTGAGACAGGAGCACTGAGACACACACATTACCATGTGTAAAACAGATAGCTAATCTGAAGCTGCTGTGTGGCACAGAGGCTCGAATCTGGCGCTCTGTGAAAACCTGGAGGGGTGGGATGGGGTGCGAGGTGGGAGGGAGTTTCAAGAGGCAGGGGACATATGTGTACTGGTGGCTGAGTCACACGGCTGTATGATGGAAACCAGCACAGCAATGGAAAGTGATTATACTCCAATTGAAAATAAAATTAAAAAAAAGAAAGATATAACCTTGCCTTTGAGGAACTCACAGTCTGGCAGAGAGATACACATTAAATAAACAGTTAAATAATTCTGCAGATAACTAATAGTAATTCTCATAAGTGCTGCAAAGGAAAGTACAGACTACCCAGACAGTAGATAACAGGGGAACATAACCAAGTCTCGGGATGCAGAGAGAGCGACCCTGAGGAAGTGCAGTCCCCTTAGCCAGTGGGGATGTGTTCTAAGCCCCCAGTGGAGGACCGAAACTGAGAATATATCAAACTTTGCATATACTGTTTTTCCCTATAGGTACATTGCTGGAGTAAAGTTTGGCTTTCCTGGTGGCTCAGATGGTAAAGAATCTGCCTGCAATGCGGGAGACATGGGTTGGATCCCTGGGTCGGGAAGATCCCCTGGAGGAGGGACCAGCTACCCACTCCAGTATTCTTGCTGGGAGAACCCCATGGACAGAGGAGCCTGGGGCGCTACAGTCCATGGGTCGCAAAGAGTCGGACACGACTGAGTGACTAAGCACAGCATGCAGATAAAGATAAATGTGCAGGTTAGGCACAGTAAACGACTAAGAAAAGAAATAATAAAACAGAACAACTATGACAACATACTATAGTAAGAAGTATGTGAATGTGGTCTCTCTGTTCCAAAGCATCCTGTACCAATATTATGCCCTTGCCATTCTAACTAAGCACTCTTCATGCACTGTGACCTTAACTTTGGCAGTCTGAAGTGTGACAGGGAAACTAGCACGAATTTCTTTTTCCTTCTTCACTATTTCACAGGTAAAAGATTTGTTCCTACTGTCAGTCTTAGCAACTTCAGCATATGATTTTTTTTTCTTTCCTTATTAAGCCAAGAACTTTCATCTGTTCACTTAAAGGAAGCACTTACTGCTTCCCTTTGGCATGCGGGAATGGCCAGCATCACTACCCTGGCACTTTGGGGCCACCATTAAATAAACTGAACAGGAGCACCGTGATGCCGTAACAGTCAGTCTGGGAACCTGGCAGCTGCTAGCTGATGGGCCAGATACACCTGACAAACGGGTGATTCAGGTCCCAGGCTAGATGGAGCCATTGTCGTGAGAGTTCATCATGCTACAAAGAGGCGCACACAATTTTAAACTAATGAATTGTTATTTCTGGAATTTTCCATTTAACATTTTTATACCATGGGCTCACAGGTAACCGAAAATACTGGTAGCTCAGACAGTAGAGAATCCACCTGCCATGCAGCAGACCCTAGTTAGATCCCTGGGTTTGGAAGATCCCCTGGAGAAGGGAGTGGCTACTCATTCCAGTGTTATTGCCTGGGACATTCCATGAACAGAGGGGCCTGGCAGGCTACAGTCCATGGGCTCACAAAGAGTCAGACACAACTGAAACCGCAGGGGGGTTAAATACTGTGGTATTTAAGCTGAAGGCTGGGCTTCCCAGGGGGGCTCAGTGGTAAAGAATCAGCCTGCCAAAGCAGGAAATGCAGGAGATGTGGGTTTGATCCCTGGTCAGGAAGTTCTCCTGGAGCAGGACATGGCAACCCACTCCAGTATTCTTGCCTGGAAAATCTCACGGACAGAGGAGTCTGGCGGGCTACACTCCATGGGGTCCCAAAGCGTGGAATACGGCTGAGCAACCAGGCGCTTGCGCAGGAGCGGGCCAATAGAGACCAGGAATCATCACCGCGTGAAAGCCAGCATTCTAAGGAGGAAGGCGCACGTGCAAATACGCCTGAGGCAGGAAGAAACCTGGCTCAATAGAAAAACCGGAGACAGCAAGGCTGGGACCTAACATACCGGAGGGCTCGGGAACGCGGGACAGAGAGGGCAAGGTCAGACGGGACAGGTCTTTGGAGACCACGTGTAAAATATGGAGTTTTCACAGATACAGAGAAGAGACTTGTGCTTGCCAAGGGGGAGGGGAGGGGGGGAGAGACGGAGTGGGAGTCTGGTTTAGTAGAAGCCAATTATTATAAATGGAATAGATAAACAACAGGTCCTACTGTATAGCACAGGGAAGTATATTAAATATCTTGGGATAAACTACAATGGAAAAGGACATAAAAAATGTCTGTCTGTATATAAACTGAGTCACTTTGCTCAGCAGAAATTAATACAACATTGTAAACAACTGTATTTCAATAAAAACAGATTCAAAATGAAAAAGTAAAATATGGAGTTTTATTCAAAGAGCAACAGAAGCCTTCAAGGTTTTGTTTTGTTTTCATTTATTTTTATTAGTTGGAAGCTAATTACTTTACAATATTATAGTGGGTTTTGTCATACATTGACAAGAATCAGCCATGGTTTTCAATGTATTCCCGATCCCGATCCCCCCTCCCACCTCCCTCTCTACCCGCTCCCTCTGGGTCTTCCCAGTGCACCAGGCCCGAGCACTTGTCTCATGCATCCCACCTGGGCTGGTGATCTGTTTCACCATAGATAACATACATGTTTCGATGCTGTTCTCTCGAAACATCCCACCCTCGCCTTCTCCCACAGAGTCCAAAAGTCTGTTCTGTACATCTGTGTCTCTTTTTCTGTTTTGCACATAGGGTTATCATTACCATCTTTCTAAATCCCATATATATGTGTTAGTATGCTGTAATGTTCTTTATCTTTCTGGCTTATTTCACTCTGTATAATGGGCTCCAGTTTCATCCATCTCATTAGAACTGATTCAAATGAATTCTTTTTAATGGCTGAGTAATATTCCATGGTATATATGTACCACAGCTTCTTTATCCATTTGTCTGTTGATGGGCATCTAGGTTGCTTCCATGTCCTGGCTATTATAAACAGTGCTGCAATGAACATTGGGGTGCACGTGTCTCTTTCAGATCTGGTTTCCTCAGTGTGTATGCCCAGAAGTGGGATTGCTGGGTCATATGGCAGTTCTATTTCCAGTTTTTTAAGAAAACTCCACACTGTTTTCCATAGTGGCTGTACTAGTTTGCATTCCCACCAACAGTGTAAGAGGGTTCCCTTTTCTCCACACCCTCTCCAGCATTTATTGCTTGTAGACTTTTGGATAGCAGCCATCCTGACTGGCGTGTAATGGTACCTCATTGTGATTTTGATTTGCATTTCTCTAATAATGAGTGATGTTGAGCATCTTTTCATGTGTTTGTTAGCCATCTGTATGTCTTCTTTGGAGAAATGTCTGTTTAGTTCTTTGGCCCATTTTTTGATTGGGTCATTTATTTTTCTGGAATTGAGCTGCAGGAGTTGCTTGTATATTTTTGAGATTAATCCCTTGTCTGTTGCTTCATTTGCTATTATTTTCTCCCAATCTGAGGGCTGTCTTTTCACCTTGCTTATAGTTTCCTTTGTTGTGCAAAAGCTTTTAAGTTTCATTAGGTCCCATTTGTTTATTTTTGCTTTTATAAAGTTTGTGTTTCCTTGTTAATTTTCCGTTTAGTTGATCTATCCATAGTTGTGAGTGGGGTATTAAAGTCTCCCACTATTATTGTGTTACTGTTAATTTCCGCTTTCATACTCATTAGCATTGGCCTTACATATTGCAGTGCTCCTATGTTGGGTGCATATATATTTATAATAGTTATATCTTCTTCTTGAATTGATCCTTTGATCATTATGTAGTGTCCTTCTTTGTCTCTTTTCAATCCTTTATTTGAAAGTCTATTTTATCTTTTATGAGTATTGCGACTCCTGCTTTCTTTTGGTCTCCGTTTGCGTGAAATATTTTTTCCAGCCCTTCACTTTTAGTCTGTATGTGTCTCTTGTTTTGAGGTGGGTCTCTTGTAGACAGCATATATAGGGGTCTTGTTTTTTTATCCATTCAGCCAGTCTTTGTCTTTTGGTTGGGGCATTCAACCCATTTACATTTAAGGTAATTATTGATAGGTATGGTCCCATTGCCATTTACTTTGTTGTTTTGGGTTCACGTTTATACAACCTCTCTGTGTTTCTTGTCTAGAGAAGATCCTTTAGCATTTGTTGAAGAGCTGGTTTGGTGGTGCCAAATTCTCTCAGCTTTTGCTTGTCTGTAAAGCTTTTGAATTCTCCTTCATATCTGAATGAGATCCTTGCTGGGTACAGTAATCTAGGTTGTAGGTTATTCTCTTTCATTACTAAGTATGTCCTGCCATTCCCTTCTGGCCTGGAGGGTTTCTATTGATAGATCAGCTGTTATCCTTATGGGAATCCCTTTGTGTGTTATTTATTGTTTCTCCCTTACTGCATTTAATATTTGTTCTTTGTGTTTGATCTTTGTTAATTTGATTAATATGTGTCTTGGGGTGTTTCGCCTTGGGTTTATCCTGTTTGGGACTCTCTGGGTTTCTTGGACTTGGGTGGCTATTTCCTTCCCCATTTTAGGGAAGTTTTCAGCTATTATCTCCTCGAGTATTTTCTCATGGCCTTTCTTTTTTTCTTCTTCTTCTGGGACTCCTATGATTCGAATGTTGGGGCGTTTCTTATTGTCCCAGAGGTCCCTGAGGTTGTCCTCATTTCTTTTTATTCTTTTTTCTTTTTTCCTCTCTGCTTCATTTTTCCACCATTTTATCTTCTACCTCACTTATCCTATCTTCTGTCTCCGTTATTCTACTCTTGGTTCCCTCCAGAGTGTTTTTGATCTCATTTATTGCATTATTCATTTTTAATTGACTCTTTTTTATTTCTTCTAGGTCTTTATTAAACATTTCTTGCATCTTCTCAAACTTTGTCTCCAGCTATTTATCTGTAACTCCATTTTGTTTTCAAGATTTTGAATCATTTTTATTATCATTATTCTAAATTCTTTTTCTGGTAGATTCCCTATCTCCTCCTCTTTTGTTTGACTTGGTGGGCATTTTTCATGTTCCTTTACCTGTTGGGTATTTCTCTGCCTTTTCATCTTGTTTAGATTGCTGTGTCTGGAGTGGGCTTTCTGTATTCTGGAGGTCTGTGGTTCCTTTTTATTGTGGAGGTTTCACCCAGTGGGTGGGGTTGGATGATTGGCTTGTCAAGGTTTCCTGGTTAGGGAAGCTTGCGTCGGTGTTCTGGTGTGTGGAACTGGATTTCTTCTCTCTGGAGTGCAATGGGGTGCCCAGTAATGAGTTTTGAGATGGGTCTATGTGTTAGGTGTGACTTTGGGCAGCCTGTATGTTGACGCTCAGGGCTATGTTCCTGCGTTGCCGGAGAATTTGTGTGGTATGTCTTGCTCTGAAATTTATTGGCTCTTGGGTGGTGGTTGGTTTCAGTGTAGGTATGGAGGCTTTTGGATAGTCTCTTATTACTTAATGTTCCGTGTAGTCAGGAGTTTTCTGGTGTTCTCAGGTTTTGGGCTTAAGTCTCCTGCCTCTGGATTTCAGTTTTATTCTTTCAGTAGTCTCAAGACTTCTCCAACTATACAGCACTGATAATAAAACTTCTAGGTTAATGGTGAAAAGATTCTCCACCGTGAGGGACACCCAGAGAGGTTCACAGAGTTACATGAAGAAGAGGAGAGAGAGGAGGGAGATAGAGATGAGCAGGAGGAGAAAAGGGGGGACTCAGGAGGAGAGAGACAGATCTACGCAGTTATCTGTTCCCAGAATGTTCTCCGTAGGCCAGACACCCACAAAGATTCACAGAATTGGATTGGGAAGAGAAGGGGGAAGGAGGAAATAGAGGTGTTCAGAGGTAGAAAATGGAGAGTCAAAAGTGGGAGAGAGTAATCAACACACTCCTGAATAAAAATGGGAACTGAACATATGGATTCTTAAACGTCCAAAATTTATATCACATACTGAAAAACAAAGTTTAAAAATCTAGAGTAGAGGTTAGACTCTTAAAGATACAATATTAAAAACAAAAACACAAAAAATTTTAGAGATATATATGAAGTTCGGTTTAAAAATAGGGCTTTTCTTTTTTTTTTGCAAGGTTATAGTGAAATGAAAATGAAAATTAAGGAGTAGTAGAGGAGTAATAGAGGACTTTAAAAGAAAATAAGAGAAAAAGGAAAAAAGAAAAGAAAAAAAACAAGAAAAAAAATTTTTTTTCCTAATTAAAAAACTCGTAAAAATATATGAAAATGAAAGTTAAGGAGTAGTGGGGGAGTAATAGGGAATTTTCAAAGAAAATAACAGAAAAAAATAAAAAAGAAAAGAAAAGAAAAAAAATTTTTTAATTAAAAAAAAAAAAGGTAAAAATATATCTAGGAATTTCTCTGGAGCTGTTTCGGTCAGTGTGGGTTTGGCTTAGTTTCAGATAGCTCCTCGTTCCAGCTTACACTTCTCGATATCTACAGGTCCCTTCCGGTGTAGTCAGTGTTACCTACAGGGATTTTAATCTGTTGCACTGGTCCCTTCTGAAGCGGTTCCCTTTGTTTGTTTGGCTTCTGTTTGCCAGTCTCTTCAGTGCCTAATTTCCGCCCTGACACGGGCGGGTGGAGGTGATCTCTTGTTCAGGTTGCTAGTTCCGTCGCGCTGTGGGGAGGGAGGGGCGCTGCTTTCCCCGTCTACGCTGCTCAGGCTCCCGGCTGCTCTATATGAAGCAGGCCCTGCGTTGCATGCGGTTCCAGTTTTCAGGTACTCCACAAAAGCGCGGACTCGGTTGCGCCTGTATTTTGTGCCTTCCCTGCCGGAGCAGCTCAGGCGGCCAGGAGCTTGACGGGCGCACTCTCCCTGGGTGTGGTGCGCCTTCTCCCCTCCGCGGCCCCAGCCTCAGTTTCTGCCCGTGCTGGTCGGGTGCATGCGCCTTGTGTTTAGCCGCGACCCTCCCGGCAGATGTCGACCATCCAGAATCTCAGGAAGTCTTTGGATAGAAACTGGAGGCCTGTTTGCAGTGTGGTAGGGGATGCCGTCTTTGGGGCCAAGTTTGCCCCTTTCCCCTCCCCCCTGCCTCCTGCCTCCAGCTGGGCTGGGCCGGTCCGCAGCCGGCTAGCTCCTCTGGACTTGCTCGGTCCCTTTGTTCTGCGAATGGCCGGCAGTGTGTTCAGGCCGGTTAATTTTCTCTCTCTCTTTTGCTGTCCCACAGTTTAAGTTGGAATCTCACGAAAGCTCCCTCCGATTGCCCTCAGGGCACTCAGGCCTGGTCCTTACCCTAAACAAAGCCGCCTGCTCCTCTCTGTTCTGCCCCCACTTGCTGGTGGCCGATGCGGGTGTCTGGGGTACTTTTCTGCTGGGAGTTGTTTTTAGGCATGTAATCTGTGGGTTTTATTTATTTTTCCTCCCAGTTAGGTTGCCCTCCGAGATTTGAAAACTTCCCCCAGACCCGCCAGTGCAAGGGTTTCCTGGTGTTTGGAAACTTCCTCTATTAAGACTCCCTTCCCTGGATGGGTCTCCATCCCTAGCTCTTTTGTCTCTCTTTTTATCTTTTATATTTTGTCCTACCTCCTTTTGAAGACAATGGGCTGCTTTTCTGGGCTCCTGATGTCCTCAGCTAGCGATCAGAAGTTGTTTTGTGAAGTGTGCTCTGCATTTAATTGTTCTTTCGATGAATTTGTGGGGGAGAAAGTGGTCTCTCCGTCCTATTCCTCCACCATCTTGGCTCCTCTTCTCCATCAAGGTTTTAACCAGGAAGCAACTAATCATAAATATGGTTCTGAAAAGTTATGGTTTTAGGTGTGAAACTGAATACTCCACACCCAAAGAGTCATAGACATATTTTCAATTGTAAGGGGATTTAAAGGACTTTTTCACACTAGATCAGCACAATGATAAAATATCTCTTCAGCAAGGAAAATTCAAAACTGACATTTTCATACATTAAAATCTTAGGGGAGTGTATGTCAAACTGTGTTCCTTGAGAATTCCTTTCCTTTAAATGGTGTCTATGTATTAGCCAAGTTTGAGAATTACTGCTCTAGCAGGTGGATGGAGAATTAATTTGAAGGGTGTACACGTGGCTATGAAATGAAAAGACACTTGCTCCTTGGAAGAAAAGCTATGACCAACCTAGACAGTATATTAAAAAGCAGAGACATTACTTTGCCAACAAAGGTCCATCTAGTCAAAGCTATGGTTTTTCCAGTGGTCATGTATGGATGTGAGTTGGACTATAAAGAAAGCTCAGTGCCAAAGAATTGATGCTTTTGAACTGTGGTGTTGGAGAAGACTCTTGAGAGTCCCTCGGACTGCAAGGAGATCAAACCAGTCCATTCTAAAGGAAATCAGTACTGAATGTTGACTGGAAGGACTGATGATGAAGCTGAAGCTCCAATACTTTGGCCTGCTGATGTGAAGAATCGACTCATTGGAAAAACCCTGATGCTGGGAAAGATTGACGGCAGGAGGAGAAGGGGATGACAGAGGATGAGATGGTTGGATGGCATCACTCGTGGACATGAGTTTGGAATCGATGGACTCGATGAACATGAGTTTGAGCAAGCTCCGGGAGATGGTGATGAACAGGGAAGCCTGGTGTGCTGCAGTCCATGGGGTCGCAAAGAGTTGGACATGACTGAGTGACTGAACTGAACAAGTGGCTAAGACAAAACTTTGGAAGTTATGATGAGGGTGCAGAAATTATGGTAATTTAGATTAGAGTCATGGCACTAAAGGCTGAAAGATGCAGGTTCCTAAAGGCACAATGTTTGACACTGGTAAGATCAGTGATTGGGGAAGACAGAGGTTATCAGGCTTGACAACGAGATGTCAGGTATATACAACTGAGTTGATAGTTATTAGTGAGAAAACGAGTTAACAATTATGCACTGCCTTTTATGTACTAGGTACTATTCTAATCACCCTTATGGTAACCAATCATATTTTTACAAATCTTAGGAGACAAGAGCTGTTAGTATTTACAGTTTACTGACAGGGAAACTGAGATCCCAAGAGGTTAAGGCACGTACCTAATCTCACACAGCTGCTAAATAGCAAAGATGGTGAAATGAAAAAAGTCACTCACATGTGTCTGTCTCTCTGTGACCCCATGGACTGTAGCCCACCAGGTTCCTCTGTCCATGGGATTCTCCAGTCTGGAACACTGGAGTGGGCTGCTGTTCCCTTCTCCAGGGGATCTTCCCAACCCAGGGATCAAACCCAGGTCTCCCGCATTGCAGGGGGATTCTCTTCTGTCTGAGCCAGCAGGGCAGCACAGCAAAGATGGCAGTACTAAAGAAGGAGCAAGTTAGCAGGAGAAAAAAAAGATTTCAACTCTGGGTACTCTAATTTTGAGATTCTTAAGTTATAATTCTTTGAGTTATGCAAGCAGAAATGTGGAGAAAACATTTGGCTGTAAGTTGGGGCTCAGAAGGGAATCTAAGACAGGAATAAAAATTTGGGAAATATTTGAATATTTGAAGGATTTGACCTGGGTGTGAGAACACCTAGAATATGCAGCTTGAGAAAAAATAATAGTTTAATACAAAGCCCTGAGAACATAAAGCATGTAAAGTTTAAATATATATACAGTGAGGACAAAGAAGGAGCAGTCAAAAAAAAAAAAAAATAAGGAGGACAATCAGGGGTGGAGGTTGGTGCTATTGCTAAAGAAATTATGTGGGAAATGTGTCTCAAATTGGAGCATCAGCTATACTCAAGGCTTTTTTAGAGTTCAGGTAGAAAAGACGGCCAACAGAATGGGAGAAGTTATTTGCAAATCATATATAAGGGACTTGTATCTAGAATATACAAGGAACTCTGCAACAAAATACTAAAGAGATAAATGATCCAATTTAAATATGGGCAAAGGATCTTTTTGGAGTGGTGAAAATGTTCTATAATTGATTGTGGTGATGGCTGCACTGTCTGAATACATGGAAGACCATTGAACCAAAAACCATTGAAACTACCTTATATGGCTCAATTGTATAGGATGTAAATTATATCTCCCCACCAAAAATCTGTTTTTTTAAAAAAGTGGTCAAGTTAGGAAAAAACTGAAAGCTTTAGGGGATCCTAAATTAGCCAAGATTAGATGACAGTACTTAACCATCAAAGACAAGATTGGAGCAATTACTATAATTAGTAACAGAACCAGAGTGACAAGGAGAGTGTTTTGCCTGATAGACATTATTTAATGAATAATGAAGTAGCTAGAAATTAAATAGATGGTCAGCTTACAAAAGTATTGCTTGAACTATATAACTGGAAAAGCATGGTATCTAAGCATGGTATCAGTTATATATTGTGGCATAGCTAACTACTCCTAAACCTAGTGGATTAACAATCATTTTCTTAAAAGTCTGGGTCAGCAATTTGCTCTGGGTTTAGCTAAATAGTTATTCATGTTATTTTATTCATTTGGTGGCTCAGCTGATGTGAAATGACCTAAAATCACCTCTCTCCATGTCAGGAGTTGGCAGCCTGACAGCTAGACTGTCTCGGTTCCTCACTATATGGTCCTTCCAGTAGGCGAGCTTTATCCACATACAGTAGGTCTTCAGATTTGCACAACAGAACTCAGTGCAAAAGCAATTTTTCAACCTTCCTGTTACATCACATTTTCTAACTTCCTGTGGACCCAAGTAATTCACATTGCCAAGCTCAAATTCAAGCCTAGAATTAAGCAGATCTCCTGTAGGGAGACATAAATTTTACAAACATTCATATACAGGTGTCACTTAAAGCCTTGAGATTTAGGGACTTTCCTGGCAGTTCAGTGGCTAACACTTTGCCTTCCAATGCAGACAGTGTGGATTCAATTCCTGCTCCGAGAGGTAAGCTCCCATATGCCTTGAGGCTAAAAGACCAAACATAAAATAGAAGCACTTTTGTAACAAGTTCAATAAGGACTTCAGAATTTGTTGTTGTTCACTTAGTCATGTCTGACTCTTTGCAACCCCATGGACCACAGCACACCACCAGGCTCCTCTGTCCTCCACTGTCTCCTGGAGTCTGCCCAAATTCATGTCCATTGAGTTGATGATGCCCTCAAGCCAGCTCATCCTCTCTCACATCCCCATCTCCTCTGGCCCTCAGTCTTTCCCAGCATCAGGGTCTTTTCCAATGATCAGCTCTTCGCATCAGTTCAGTTAAGTTCGGTTCAGGTGCTCAGTTGTGTCTGACTCTTTGCCACCTCATGGACTGCAGCACGCCAGGCCTCCCTGTCCATTACCAACTCCCGGAGTTTACTCAAACTCATGTCCATCGAGTCAGTGATGCCATCCAACCATCTCATCCTCTGTCGTCCCCTTCTCCTCCGGCCCTCAATCTTTCCCAGCATCAGGGTCTTTTCCAATGAGTCGGTTCTTCATATCAGGTGGCCAAAGTACTGGAGTTTCAGCTTCAACATCAGTCCTTCCAAAGAATATTCAGGACTGATTTCCTTTAGAATGGACTTTAGGATGGTTGGATCTCCTTGCAGCCCAAGGGACTCTCAAGAGTCTTCTCGAATACCATAGTTCAAAAGCATCAATTCTTTGGTACTCAGCTTTTTTTATAGTCCAAATCTCACATCCATACATGACTACTGGAGAAACCATAGCTTTGACTAGATGGACCTTTGTTGGCAAAGTAATGTCTCTGCTTTTTAATATGCTGTCTAGGTTGGTCATAACTTTCCTTCCAAGGAGTAAGCGTCTTTTAATTTCAGGGCTGCAGTCACCATCTGCACTGATTTGGGGGCCCCCAAAAATAAAGTCTGCCACTGTTTCCACTGTTTCCCCATCTATTTGCCATGAAGTGATAAGATCAGATGCCATGATCTTACTTTTCTGAATGTTGAGTTTTAAGTCAACTTTTTCACTCTCCTCTTTCACTTTCATCAAGAGGCTCTTTAGTTCTTCTTTTCTGCCATAACGGTAGTGTCATCTGCATATCTGAGGTTATTGATATTTCTCCCAGGAATCTTGATTCCAGCTTGTGCTCCATCCAGCCCAGCATTTCTCATGATGTACTCTGCATAGAAGTTAAATAAGCAGGGTGACAATATATAGCCTTGACATAGTCCTTTCCCAATTTGGAACCAGTCTGTTGTTCCATGTCCAGTTCTAACTGTTGCTTCTTGACCTGCATACAGATTTCTCAGGAGGTGGGTCATGTGGTCTGGTATTCTCATTTCTTTAAGAATTTTCCAGTTTGTTGTGACCCACACAGTCAAAGGCTTTGGTGTAGTCAATAAAGCAGAAGTAGATGTTTTTCTGGAACTGTTTTGCTTTCTTGATGATCCAATGGATGTTGGCAATATGATCTCTGGCTTCTCTGCCTTTTCTAAATCCAGCTTGAACATCTGAAAGTTCACAGTGCACGACTTTTGAAGCTGGGCTTGGAGAATTTTGAGCATTACTTTGCTAGCGTGTGAGATGAGTACAATTATGCATTCATCTCATCAGGTGGCCACAAAGTATTGGAGTTTCAGCTTCAGCATCAGTCCTTCCAATGAATATTCAGGGTCGATTTCATTTAGCATTGACTGGTTTGATCTCCTTGTTGTGCAAGAGACTCTCAAGAGTCTTCTCCAACACCACAGTTCAAAAGTATCAATTCTTTGACCTTCAGCCTTCTTTATGGTCCAACTCTCACATCTGTACATGTCTACTAGGAAAACCATAGCTTTGACTCCCTGTGGATCCAAGTAATTCACATGACCAAGCTCAAATTCAAGTCTAGAATTAAGCAGGTCTCTGGTGTGAAGATATAAATTTTACAAACATTCATAACCAGGTGTCTCTTAAAGCCTTGAGATTTAGGGACTTCCCTGGCAGTCCAGTGGTTAAGACTTCACCTTCCAAAGCAGAGGGTGTGCAGATTCGATTCTTATTTGGGGAGGTGAGATCCCACATGCCTCATGACCAAAACACCAAAACATAAAACAGAAGTGATATTGTAACAAGTTCAATAAAGACTTTAAAAACGGCCCACATCAAAAAAAAAAAAAAAAATCTTAAAAAGCCTTGAGATTTAATGAGATCTCTAAGGAAAAAGGAGAATTCTAGGAACTGAACCGTAGAATGTTATAACTTTTAGAAAATCAGGCACTTTAGGGTACACCAGTGAGAGAAAACCAAAAAGTATCAGTCAGAAAATTAGGGGGAAACTCCGTAAAAGGATGGCGTTCCAGACTATTAGAGTAAGCCTTTAACGAGAAAAAGAGTACCCCATTCTCAGGTGAGGTAAATGAGAATTTTAAAACCATGTTGAACATAGCAGTGTGGAAGTGTCACGTGCTTGTGACTTGAACACCCCACCACACCCCAGGTTCAGAGAAGGGGTAGGGGATTTCAGGTCTGAACAGAACAGTTTTAAGACAGAAATGAGAACGTAGTTGGTAGCCGCAGGACATTGTTTCTGATATAATAACTAGGATAGCATGACACATTTTAAAAACCATATTTTGAAGAGATTGGAGAACTGTACAAGTAATACAGACAAAATGAAACAGAGGTGGTAGAATATTACCAGTAAGTGAATCTGTCCATTGTAATGGGCAAATGAGGCAAACCCAGGGATGATCAATATATTAGCCTTAGCAGAAGAAAAAAATGGAGGAAAAGACAGCATAATTAAGTCCATAGCTAAGCTGATAGATTCTATTTCTCCCAACTTTATTGAGATATAATTGTCAAAAGTTGTATATATACATTTAGGTGATCAACAAAATGATTTGATATACACATACATTATTAAATGGTCACCATAATCAAGTAATTAACATATCCATCATCTCGTATGGTTACCATTTTTTTATATATGAGGGGGAGAACATGTAAGATCTACTCTTAGCAAAATTTCAAGCTTACAATATAATGTTATTAACTATAGGCACTATGCTGTACATTAGATCCCCAGAATATATTTATCTTATAGCTGAAAGCTTGTACCCTTTGTCCAACATTTCCCTGTTTCCCCCAAGCCACAGCCCCTGGCAACTACCATTCTACCATCCGCTTCTATGAGTCTGACTCTTTTTAGATGCTTTTCTCTAACTTATTTAACTTCGCATAATGCCTTCAAGATCCACTCATTTTGTTACAAATGGCAGAATTTCCCTCTTTCTCATGGCTGAAAAATGTCCCAGTGTGTGTGTGTGTGTGTGTGTGTGTGTGTGTGTGTGTGTGTGTGTGTGTATCCAGTTTCTTTATTCATTCATCAGTTGACAGACACTTAGGTTGATGCCATAATCCTGGCTATTGTCAACAATGCTGCAAAGAACAGATACCACTTTGAGGTACTGTAATCATGCTTGTTTCACAACCAAAGAATTGCTCATGGTTAAAGCTCGGGGGTTTGGTGGACTGGTTCCTTGTTCACTCAGACCTTTTTGCTCTCTTTCTGCCTTTGTTTCTGTTTTTCGGGAAATATATGACTACTGGCCCATAGAACAAACGTACTGATATGGACAATGTAATGACCACAATCAAGTTCCAACATGAAGGCATCTCATGATGAGAAGAGCAGTGTAGCCCCAGCACACAGCCTGCAGCCATTTCCTGCTCCCCTTCTTGCGTAAATCCCGGATAACACCTGGGGCATTGGGAGTTGGTTCTTTCCGACAGTAGTCCACCTCTCCCCAGGTTGGAAACTTCCTTAAAACAAAGCTACTTTTGGTTTACCCAGCACTTGTCTCTCAGTAAGGTTTCTTGAGGAACAAGCAACAGAGTCCAAGGTCTGCAACAATACTGATTTCATTTTCTTTGGATGTACACCCCAAACTGAGATTGCGGAATTGAACAATAGTTCTATTTTTTTATTTCTTAAGAAAATGCATGCTGTTTTTCATAACAAAAAGCTATGACAAACCTAAACAGCGTTTAGGTTTAAAAAGACCAGACATTACATTGCTGACAGAGGTCTAGTCAAAGCTATGGTTTTTCCTGTAGTCAAGTATGGATGTGAGAGTTGGACCATAAAGAAGGCTGAGTGCCGAAAAACTGATGCTTTCGAACTATGGTGTTAGAGAAGACTCTTGAGAGTCCGTTGGACTGCAAAGGAGATCAAACTAGTCAATCCTGAAGGAAATCAACACTGAATGTTCATTGGAAGGACTATTGCTGAAGTTGAAGCTATAATACTTTGGCCACGTGATGCAAAGAGTTGACTTATTAGAAAAGACTGATGCTGAGAAAGATTGAGGGCAAAAGGAGAAGGGGGCAGCAGAGGATAATATGGTTAGATAGCATCAGTGACTTGACGGACATGAATTTGAGCAAACTCCCGGAGGTTGCGGAGGACAGAGGAGCCTGGCGTGCTGTAGTTCAAGGGGTCACAAAGAGTCAGACACAACAGGACTGAGGGACAACAACCTTATCAGATATAAGGTACCTAATAAATATTTTTTCTCCCATTCTCTAGGCTGCCTCTTTAGTTTGCTGATGATTTCCTTTGCTGTGCAGAAGCTTTTCAGCTTGATATCGTCCTGCTTGTTTTTCTTTTTACTATTTACACTCTTGGTGTCATATCCAAAAAAATCATTGTCAAGACAAATGTCAAGGAGTTTCTTCTTCCCTCAGTTTTGTGTACATCTGTCAGGCCTATTTACTGGTTTCATTCGGTGGTGTCATGTCTGCCTGCTTCTTTGTAAACTCAAGTCCGTTTCCTTTGGTTTGCTTTCTCAATACAGCCCTCCTTGAGGACTCCACTGGGGTTTTACAACATCCTACCTGAAACCTGAGGTTTTCAGGTTGGAACTTTTGTCCATGAATGACTGCTAAAATAACTATTTCTATGGGGGGCTGTATCAGAGACTTTGTATTCCACCACCTTGCTGACCCTGAGCAAACCTTTTAAAGCCAGAGTATTCATTAGTAGCTTTTGGAAGAACCAGGATGGACATTTCTTACACGTGGCATGGAGCATCCTTCCTGGCACTCTGAAAATCCACATCTGATGTATATCTCAGTGTTTTCCTCCTGGGCCAGAAAACTTTCAGGGAAAATTCTTAGGGAAAAAAATCTTAGGTCAAAAACCACTGTGCCTAAAATGTTTTTAAATAAAAAAAAAAAAAACACAACTATGCCAAAGATCTTCCCATATGCCAAGCTCCCCCATCCTGTCTGCTCCAACTTCAGAATTACAACTTCTGTTTCCATTTGTATATGTCGTAAGCCCTGCCCCCATCACATTTAATCTCTCAGGAGACATAATTTGCTTATACATCCAGAGTGAAATGGGAAGGAGGAAACATTACTGAAAACATTCATTCACATAATTTATTCTCATTGGACTGAAGGGAATTTGAACCCTAATGGTTTAAGATGGGAAATAAAGAAATATTATTTCCTCATTCTCCCTAGCCATACCTTTCAAATCTTCCTGGTTTATTACGTTACTTGGGCAAGTGCACTTGACCACACCTCCTGACATTACTCAATATTTGCTTGAGTGAAAGAGACTGAGACAAACGGAAGGAGGAGCACCCAGCACCCTCTGTCCATCACCCATAAAGAGCCAGCCCAGCCTCACCACTCCTGAGTGAGCTGGAGAGATGAGACCACCACGCCAGCTCCCCCTAATGGGGCTGCTATTCTTTTCTCTTATTCCAAGTCAACTATGCCAGATCTGTAGTGAGTATGCTTTGAGCTAAAATTGCGCTAAACTTTGAGCATTTTGAGCTATGAGCTAAAAACAGCACGCCAGTCTCCTGGAGGCTACTGTGTCGTTACCTGAGGAAAGGCCCCACTCCAGTGCTGGGCATCGCTGGACTCTGCGTGACTGAAGGGTGGCAGGGGGTGGTGGGGACAGGTCTACGATGCGTGTTGTTCTAAGTGGGCTCAGAGGTTCAGGATTTACGTGTTTCACTCTTCTTCCTAGACTAAGATCCTTTCTCCCACAACAGCCCTGTCAAGGAGCTGTCTTTGCTCGTTCCTTTTTAAGAACAGAAAACTCATGATCTCAAAAAGTTTTCAGATCATGGAAAGATATCTTGTGACCTTGAGATACAATCTATTTTTAAGAAGTTCAACCCAGAGGTTTTGGGTTAACTCCTTGTAACTACACAGAAAAAAGTAATGTTAATAATGTCTTTCAAATAATGAAGATTACTCTCTTGTCCTTACTGAGTTTAGATATTCTAAGCGGTACATCTTCCTCTTTTCAACTCTTCCCCAGAGGACATGGGTAAAAACCCATCATCTCTCCTTTGGGTATAGGCTCCAGAGAGTATGTGATTCTATTAAAAAAATACTGAGAGAAAGAAAAGCTGGTCTCAGGTTTAGTGTGACCCCTTAGTAACTGAATGTACCAATGTCTTTTTAATGTTTATTTATTTGTTTATTTGGCTGTGCTGGGTCTTAGCTGTGGCATGTGGGATCTAGTTCCCTGGCCAGGAATCGAGCCTGGGCCCCCTGCTTTGGAAGCACAGAATTTGAACCACTGGACTGACAGGGAAGTCCCATGGATCATTTTAACTTCATCCAGAAATGAAGAATAACCAGAGAAGGTTGTTGAAGCAGGTGATTTGTTAAAGTATTATATAGCTCCACAGGTATGATTTCTCTATTGGAATTCTTTACCATGGAATTGAGCTTCAAACCAGGCCAAAGGTGATGCTACTATGTGGTACCAGCTGTGGCTACATCTCCCTGGTGTCTCTAGCCTACAAGAAGAAATCCATCCCACAGCGGGAAGATGAAAGCTCAGAATCTGCCAGCTCTTAATTCTTTCTCCTGGCCTGTTATTTCCTCAGTTGTGGCATAAGAACAGGGGTTCTCCATCGAGCTTTGGAAGCTTCATTCACAGTAGAAAATAATTAACTTTGCTTTTAGTGGGTAAGGAAGTTGACCTCAGTTGTTCCTTTACCAGGAACTAAAGAAGTCTATTTCAGTGCCCAAAAAATCTGCTGAACTGAATCTCAGAGGTGACTCACAATTGTCCAGTTATGCCTGCTGACAAACCATGACCTTTCTCAATCACTCTGTTCAGATCTTCCTGACTCTCTCTATTAAAGGCAGATGGGCAAGAAAAATAACATTTCCTGGACTCACTAAGGATAGTGACAGAAACTAGAGTTGAGCTAGAAGTAATAATACATACAGTATCTTATGGCTTATTTGGTGGTTTCTTGTCCATTATCTTTGGCTATTTCTTGACTTCTTGAAGTCAGGAAAGTTGCATAACTTACCCCCAGTTATAAGTTAAAGAATAAAGACCCCAGCAAAGATCTTCCTGAGCCCAAGGTTCACATTCTTTTCACTATTCCCCAAGCCCATGAGATAATCTGGAGATGGGAAGGATTTTCTTAGGTGATGGTCAAGGTATGCTGAGAAATATTTTCAGTGATGGTTAACTCTTCTTCTCCTCCAGGTTTATTGGGAGCTCTGGATTCTCTTTTTAATTCCACAGTATAGGAGGACTCGCTCCATCCTTGCCCCTGGGAATTGGACACATTGTAGGCTAAAACTGGAAGGTTTTCAAATGGTCCTCCCTGCTGAGTAATGCCTTGATCTTGATGCCTGGCCAGTTGGGCAATCAGACAATGCAGCTCTGAGTCACTGCAGTCAATCACTAATGACATGTAGAACTTCTGCCTTCTCTTCTCTCTCCTTCTTGTCAGCATTAACCCAGGTGAATAAGAAGAAGATGGAGGAGAAAATGACTGAATCCAGAAAGCAGACTGGGTTACAGGCGGGGACTTGGAAGATGTGCATTGCAGTCTCAGTTAGAGCTCCAATTACCAAGGCCCCTTAAGGACTCCCTCTGGGCCTTAGCGGCTAACATACACACACACACACACACACACACACACACGAGCTACCAGGCAGGACACAATGGTAAGGCTGAACCAGTTGTTTAAATATTTAACACTTCCATGCTGGTTGGCAAAAAAACAATACATGGCAGAGTGGGGCGCCAGACCTCCCTTGCATCATTCCAGCAACATTGCCAGTGGCCACCAAGTGGGTCTGTGTCTATGCCATATCTGTTACTAAATATTTTAATATCATTCCTGTTCTTAGCCCTAATATTCTATGTGTGTGCCTCTTATTTCCTCTCTCCCTTCCACAGAGGTAAATAAAACAGACTTCAGGTGTCTAGAACCTCTGATAAACATGATGTTAAAGGCAAACTACACCAAAGGGATCCAAAATGCCAACGTCCTGTTGACCCTCAGACTTGTTGGGATTAAGAATCAAAGCCTAGAACAACAGCTGAGTCAACAAATCAAAGAAGACATAAATAGCAAAGGTGAGTGCCTATATTCCCTGGAATATTTAGAGAAAGAAGTACCCATCTATAAAGATCATCTCCAGTGAGTCCTAAAAATTGTGTGTCCAAGTCATCCCTGGTACATCCATCTTAGCTGTAGAAAACTTGAGATGAACAGGAGTAGAAATAAAATATTGTACACGTGAAACTTATATAATGTTATAAATGTTACCTAAATTTTTTTTTTAAAATCTAGTCCAAGTATGTAGTGGGGTTTTTTTTTTAAATAAAGTATACATAAGATTTTTTTTAAATTGAGGTGACAAAAAGGTACCTCAAATCCTCAACCCCCTGCCGCTTACTGTAGAGTGAAGCTTTCCTTCTTTGGGCCCTGAAAATAGGAAAAGCAAAAGAAATCATACACTCTCATCCATTGAGATTTACATCATTAAGTTGAGTTCACGACCAGACAAGAGCATGGGCCACAACCAAGAAAGCTGACAGCAGAGAGGTGACCATAGGGCTGTGGAGATATGGACTGGAATTGAGACCAGATTCCATATTGAAACTTTCATTTCAACACTGAGCTTTCTAACGAGTGTAAGGGGAAAATACAGCCACCGCTACCTACCCAACAATATTATTTTGAGGATAGGAGGAGCCTGAGAATTTGGATATTTTAAATACAAGTCGATTATTCCTATCCTGGCGAGAAGGCACCCTCAAGGAGGAAGATCCCAAGGCTTTATTATTTATCTATTTCTATTCTTCGTTCAAGGATTTCTTGATTCCAAAAACAGCCCGCAATTTCATGGGAAAGACTAAGATCTAGGTTGCATTTATACAGTACTGCTAGAAAAGGCTCTGTTTGGGGGGGATAAAGAAGAGGACAATAAAACATTAACAAAGAGTAGAACAGGACAAAAAAAGTGACAGCAATATAAATCACAAGGAAGACAGGAGGCCAAAAAAATCATAAGCATGTGCCTTGTTTAACTTGAATACTTTTCTTTTCAGAGATGGAGTTAACCTCAGGACAGCTTGCCTTGGGTATTCTGGCTTTGGGAGCATGTGAAAATCCGGATGAAGAGTTTATACATGGTGATCATCTGGTTAGCAAACTTGGAGACAAATTCCAAGCAGAAATTCAGAATATGGGTGAGAATCACATGCTCAGAGACCCTGGATGTCTTTGTCTCCTCCACTGATTCAGAACTGTATGAAGTTTCTACCTACTCGTTCCTTCTCTTCTTCACTCCACTCATCCCACGTGTAGAAGATCTTCCCTTTGTACCTCCCCCTGTTCCTTTGAAGACCACTTTCCCTTCTTTCTTTCAGATGTGCCTTGAGTTTTCTTTTCCAATATCTTCAGTTAAGCATTGACCCTACGTCAAGCTTACCTTACACTGGATGATAAATACACACACCCACATGCAAACACATGTGAATTAGCGTTTTCTCAGGATACATGCCCAGGATTGGGATTGCTGGGAGAACAGTATTTTTATCTCTTTCATGCTGAATTGCCTCAGGCATAAAATAAAAGGAGTTGAGTTGAATTTGGTGGCCCTGGAAAGTGAAAGTGTTAGTTGTTCAGGCATGTCTGACTCTGAGACCCCATGGACTGTAGCCCGCCAGGCTCCTCGTCCATGGGATTCTCCAGGCAAGAATACTGGAGTGGGTAACTGTTCCCTTCTCCAGGGGATCTTCCCGACCCAGGGATCGAACCTGGGTCTCTTGCATTGCAGGCAGATTCTGCACTGTCTGAACCGCCAGGGGGGCCCTTGGTGGACCTTAAAAGCCTTTAAATGTCTCAAGTTCGCTGTTTCTCTGAGCAATCTCTCCCCTCTCTCATTCATCTCTCTTTAAATGTAAAGAAATGGAGATAGAGTATGTAGAAATAAGCTTAAAATGTACTATTCCAGTACCACCTGTGTGAATAAGGTATTCCTTTGCTCCCTGACAGAAACACACGATGGCAACCCACTGACTAACTATTACCAGCTCAGTCTGGCCCTGTTGGCCTTGTGTCTGTTCAATGGGAGCTATTCAATCACCAGTGTTACTTATTACTTCACTCCTGAAAATAAGAACTATTATTTTGAGGACCAGTTCTCAGTAGGTAAGTCATTAAACCCAATTCCCTTGGTTTCAAGGACATGGGCACCAGGAGGCTTTGTCTTTTATATTTTTCTACCAATAAGTACTTGAAGTTTTTCTTTCCTCACTACCCTAGTCTTCTCAGAAGAGAATTTTTTTTTAGGAGAGCGGATATGGGATGGTTTTTAAGCCTCTTTCTAGGTGTGCAGTACAGAGCAAGGACCCAGTTCCTTCTCCCCCTTTTCTCTGAGTAGCCAATGGATGTTAGCTCTCAACTTTAATTTTCCCACTGGTAAAATGAGGCTAGATCATGAGGATCAATAAGGCATCTTAGGAAGCATAAATATTAGACAAAGGGGGTGTGGTGGAATTCACTTATCTCAACCCTGCATCATTCTCTAACCCATTGGGATCATTTGGATGCATGGGCTTACTTGAACAATACAATCTCTCCACTGGTAAGATGCAATATTTTGATCAATAAAGTGTGTATCCACCACGGAAAAGGACAGCTTACACATCCAAAAAGAAGTCCCCTTTAGACAGATCCACAAACTCATTTTTCCCCAAGAAGCTCTAAGAAAGCCACCATTCAGTGTCTCAGAGTAACAAGGAGAATGTGAATTTCTTACATTTCTCTTCCTATGAGAGGGACGGCACCAGGCCTAAAGAAAACAGAAGGAACCAAGAAATGAGCCAGAAAAACAGATCTTATCCCATTCTTCTAATCTCTTGCCATATCCTCCCCATTAAGAGTGTTTACTGAATAAACAGTTCTCCTAAGTGCTATTTTCAAATCAGTCTAATGAAAAACTTGGAAATTTAGAGACATTTTTGTTTGGTATGTCATCCTCGGTTTTCTCAATTTCTTTGCCAACGTGGCTGAAAGATGAAAAAGATGAGAACAACCACATTGTAAAGGCAGACTGTTTGTATGTTTGCACCAACAAATTGATAAGTGTTTCTATTACCAAGATGTGAGTCCCTGAGTGCAAGGCTCGTGGTTATCCACATAAGGAAGGAATCTTGACATACTTGAGAGGTCAGGGCGAGAGGATGGCTACTGTATCTGGAAATTCTTCTCTTGCATCATTAACTAGCATGACCAAGCATCCCATTCTGCCCAGAGTCCTCCTATTGTTAGTTCTGAAAGTCCCACATACCAGGAAACCGCTTAGCCCAGGGTGAACCCAGGAGGATTAGTCACTCGGTCACCAGCGTTTTGCTTCCTGACAGATACTGGAGCGATGGCCGTTCTTGCTCTAACCTGCGTGCAGAGGAATAAAACACAAAGGAAAATGGAAGCAAGTACAGAGGATAAAATCAATAATTATACAGCAACACTGGCAAAGAAGATCCAGTCTGAGGGAAAACAGGGTCTCTTCGGAAACATATTTAGCACGGGAGAAGCTATGCAGGTAAGTCAGAAGGCAAAACAGGAGACAGAGAACCGGGTCATGGCAGAAAGCAGCTCCTTCCTCCCTCCCTCTTGGTCTCCTGAGGACTTACTATCCACCTGACTTTGTTTCAATCACGTGATGTCCCTCCCCTGCCTGAAATGTACCCCCTCTCTGTCACTCTCCACATCCAATGTCTCTATGCAGCTTCTCCTGACCACATTAAGAAATGCTAGTGCCTACTGCAATCTATTTTGTTTTTCTTTAACATGTCATTTCCCGCTTCACCACATACCATTGTTCAGTGCTTCATCTTACCTCCCAAATTAGGTTATTGTTATGGAAATGAGAAGTAGTAGTGGCAGTAACAGCAGCTGATAATTATTGACATTGTCACTAATGCACAACCACCCAATGGAGAAAGAATTTTTACCTCCATTTCCTAGAATAAGAGCATGAATCACAGAGTACCAGTAAATTGCCTAATAGAACAAAGCCAAAGGGTGATGGAGAGGCGATAGGACCAAAATAATTGGTGTCAAAACTCACACTCAATGCTTACACTGTCCTGTATATGTTCTTTGAAGACCAAGAGTTTATTCCTGAGTTTAGTCATTGATCAGCTCAACTCTAAGGGGTACATACAAGAAGAGATGAGGAAAAGCATATAGGTGGAAAAAAGGATTTCACCAAGTCTTTGGTATGAATTGGGGCCTGCCAGGCTGACCCGGGATGAGAGGACTTGCATAGGGAGAGCAGAAGCGAGGAAAAAAGTGCAGAGGCACCTTCGGTAATTGAGGAAGATCAGAGCGTGCAGCCCAGCCAGTACAGGGCTCTGCTAGAACGACAAGATGAGGCTGATGATGTGAGTCAGGGTCCAGTCTTAAAGACTGTCCATGTTGTTGTTCCTCTTTACACTTGCTCTGCTAGAAATTAATACAGAGCAGAGGTTTCCTGTTCTGGGTGCACATCTGATTTCCCTAGAGGAGAGGAGCTTTCAGGAAGTGCTCATGTTTACACCCCACACCAATCAGTTAATACACAATTTCAGGTGTGGAGCCTAGGCTTGGTCTTGATCAGCCTGTAGGTGGTATTCATTCATGGCAGGATCAAGAGCTGCTTACCCACCACATTGTTTATAAAAGAAGATATAATGTGATGAGTTTTTTCAGGATGACCTTTTTAATTTTTATTTATTTTTTTGGTCATGTCCCAAAGCATGTGGGATCTTAATTCCCAGACCAGGGATCAAACCTGTGCCCCATGCATTGAGAGCATGGAGTTTCAACCACTCCACCCCATGGAGTTTTAACCCCTGGACCACCAGAGAAGTCCCTTGTGAATTTTCTTTCTGTGTTGTTTTTAATAACTCACACACACACACACACACAAAAAACCTGATTGACCACTTGGTTATCTTTAAGAGTCTTCAAGAAAAGATAAAAAGGGGAACTGTCCTTCCTCGAGAAACTCCAGAACAATATCTTCAAGCTCAGTCCATCTTAGTCCTTGTCTTACTCTTGTTGTTGTTTAGTCATTGAATCCTGTCCAACTCTTTTTGGACCCCATGGACTGTAGCCCCCAGGCTCCTCCGTCCATGGGATTTCCCAGGAAATTAATTAATACCCTCTTAAATTTTCCTACCCTGTAATTTTGCCCCTTGAGTCCACTTTACATCTGCTGCCTGGAGGGTTTCTGTTCAAGAACCTCTTAGACTTCCCACTGTCCAGCAATCACCCCATGACACTCAGGGTCGGCCGACCCGGCTCCAGCCCTTGTCTCCAGGCTGTCCTCCTGCGATGCTTTGCGTGTGCTCTCGACACCAGTCCTCCGAAGCCAAGAGGAATCCTCTGGGGAGCTTCCTGAAACTCAGACACTGTCACCACAAACAGGCCAGGCCCCGGCCGTCCCTACGCCCTTCAGTCAGCTGTTCACCTCCGCATGTCGCCTGAGACGCCACCATGGCGCCGAGCCCTGTCCCGTATTGCCTTCCCTGCCAAGCCTTCCTCTGTCTCGCTAATGTTTAGGAGCTCTTCCCCTTCAGAAGGACCATGCCGCTAGGCGCTTCTCTTAGGCTTGCGCTGTGCTTAGTCGCTCAGTCGTGTCTGACTCTGCAACCCCATGGGCTGTAGCCCGCCAGGCTCCTCTGTCCATGGAATTCTCCAGACCAGAATACTGGAGTGGGTTGCCATTCCCTTCTCCAGGGGATCTTCCCAACCCAGGGATCAAACCCAGGTCTCCCGCATGGCAGGCAGATTCTTTACCAGCTGAGCCACAAGGGAAGCCCAAGAATACTGGAGTGGGTTGCCTATCCCTTCCCCAGGGGATCGCCCCAACCCAGGAATGGAGCCAGGGTCTCCTGCATTGCAGGCAGATTCTTTACCAGCTGAGCTACCAGGGAAGCCCTTCTCTTAGGGCAGAGGTCCTCAACCTTTTTGGCACCAGGGCCCAGTTTCATGGAAGACAATTCCATTTTTCCGTGGAAGGGGGTGGGGGGACGTTTCAGACAGTTATGCAGTCAGAGGTTCAGGAGGTAAGGTGGGCGATGGGGAGGGGTAAGGGAAGCTTCCCTGATTTGCCTGCCGCTCACCCCCTGCTGTGCGGTCCCCAGGGTGGGGGTGGGGGTTGGAGACACCAGTCTTAGGGCCTTTATCTTAGGGACTCCTTTACAAGAATCTGTTAACACTATCTGACAGTATTTCATACGGTTAACACTATCTCATAGTTAACACTATCTCATATGGTTTCAGTGTCAGCAATAAAGAGTAAATACGGTAGAGAAAGACTGTTTTCATTGACACTGTGAAAGTTTGAGTGATTAAACAATCCCCACCTCCCCACCCAAACTAGCTCATGAGCTTCTTGAAAGGTATCTTAGCGGTCTAAGGTGGTTCCCATGTAGTCAATGTCCAAAATAGATTTACTAAATTAGATTCAAGCTTTCCCACGATGTGAAGTCTCTCCCATTCATTCTCATTCTCTCTCCTTCTCTCTCTCTCACACACACTAGGCTCTCTTTGTCTCATCGGACTATTACAAAAGTAAAACAAATTGTCAAGAAACTCTACGCACAGTATTTTACAACATTTCTCAGAATGCATTTTCCCTGCCGATTGCTGCAGCCCAGATCTTACCTGCCTTGATGGGAAAGACCTATTTGGATGTCACCAACACTTCTTGCAGCCACAATCCAGGTATAGCACTAATGAGCAGACTGTTCTGCCTTTCAGCGTAACACCCAAAGTGTGTAAGACTGAGACGTCCTCGGGAGCCAAAAGGGACCAGTTAAACCTCTAAAGTATAACAGTTCCCAGACAGATCCCAGACAGAACTCCGTCCTCCATGTCATCAGGGACCATAACTGCCAGAGGATTTGTCCTTATCAAGGTAGTAGACACTCTCCTTGGTTCAAACACTGACAACAAGGTAGCGTTGACTGAAGGATAAGCATGCTTGCTGAGTTGTGTCCCACTCTTTGGGACCCCCCTGGACTGTAGCCCAGCAGGCTCCTCTGTTTATGTGATTTCCCAGGCAAGAATGCTGGAGTGAGTTGCTGTTTCCTGCTCCAGGGGATCTTCCCTGCCCAGGGATTAAACCAGCCTCTCTCGGGCCTCCTGCATTGGCAGGCGGATTCTTTGCCACGAAGCCAGCTGGGAAGTGACTAAAGGGTGTCAGTCTCTCAAGGGGTGCTTTCTGATTTCTGGATACAGAGAGATTTTCTGAGCATCATTCCCAACCTAAAAAGTATAACGTCTCTGGCTTCTCATTAGGCTTGATGCGTGCGCACCCAGAGAGGTGCCGTTAATGGGGAAAGAATGTGGCAGTGTTATAAGAAAATTACAGCTTGAACCATTAATCAAACCACTGATTTTGCAACAAGGTATAAAGAAAGGAGACTTTTCCTTCTGTCTTGGTCATTTCTGGTTCAGCCACATATAGGTTTACGGAGCTTGGACAAAACCTTAAGCTTAAAAGTTTTCTACTATAAGAAATGCAAATGATAATAGTATGTAGCAGGCATTAGTAAGGATTGAAGAAGATAATTCATACAAGATGATTAGCACACAGTGCCCACACGTAATGTTCTCTATAAATGTTAATAAATAAAAGGGCAGGGGGTTGGGAAAAATCTGGGAAGGATGCTAAGAGACACAAACTTCCTGTCATAAAATAAATACTTCATGGCAGTGTAGTGTGCAGCATAGAGAATATAGTCAATGGCATCGCAGTGACTTTGCCGTGGTGACGGGTAGGTTACTAGAGTCCCAGTGCCGACCACCTCCTCATGTATATAAATGTCGAATCGTGTTTTACATGTGAAACTAACATGATGCTGTGTGTCAATAATCAGATAGAAAATGAACAGGCCCAGGGGCTTCCCTGGCGGCTGAGTCACGCGGGACCCACCTGCCCCTGCGGGAGACGTGGGTTCAGTCCCGACCCGGGACGGCCCGACATGCTGAGGCGCACCTCGGCCGCGCACCGCGGCTCCTGAGCCTGCGTGCTCCAGCCTGGGAGCCGCGGCCCCTGGAGGCCGGGTGCCCTGGAGAAGCCGCAGCAAGGAGAACCAGGGCGTTCTCACCTCGCAACTAGAGGCAGCGACCCCGCTCACCGCGTCTAGAGCAAGGCCCACACAGTAGCAAAGACCCAGCACGGCCAAAGCTAAACACATAAATAAATGACTTATTTTTTAAAATCACAAAAAGGAAAAAAATTAAAAAGCACACGAAAAAAGAAAAGAAAAGGGCGGGGGGGGGGGGCGGGCATTATTGTATGCTGCACCAATGCAAAACAAAAAAGAAAAGTCAGGAGCCTCTGTGAGAAATGGGAAATGGGGCAACTGATCTGCTGCAACAGCTGGAAGTTGAGGCAAACACAAGCCTTCACAAGCCGGTGAGTATCTGGTTTTAATTCGTGCTCTAGTTGTTTGAGAGATACCCGCCCCACCCCCCACCCCCCACCCCCCCGCCCCGCCCCCAGCTCCGATTGCTGACCGGGCTCCTGGTATAAACCCTCTTCCGCATTAACCGGGAAAGAGTTGTTGCACAGGGTTGGAGAGGTGTGCAGACTCTGACATCGTTTTCATTCTTCTGAATAATAATTCTCCTCTACTTTTCTGTGTCTGCCAGTCAAGTTCAACATCTCCCCTGAAAAGCGTGCTGCTGTGACACCAACGACAGCAACCTTGAATATCTCAGTCAAATACTCTGTGCGAATCAACCAGACAAGTCACACCGAAGTCACCGTGAGAAAGGGTTCTGTCTTCCTCGACGTCATGAAGGCCGCTCAGGAGAAAAATGAGACTCTGTTTCGGTACGTCTGTGCAGTCCGTGGAATTCTCCAGGCCAGAATCCTGGCGTGGGGAGCCTTTTCCTTCTCCAGGGATCTAACCCAGGTCTCCCGCATTGCGGGCGATTCTTTACCAGCTGGGTCACCAGGGAAGCCCAAGAATACTGGAGTGGGTAGCCTCTCCCTTTTCCAGGGGATCTTCCGCGTTGCAGGCGGGTTCTTTACCACCTGAGCTATGAGGGAAGCCCGATAGATAACCTAAGATTAAGGAACTTAATGCGATCATGACTCAGCAGGAACACATCGCACCAGAGTACAATGTGCATTTAAAACACTTCTCAGCAGCTTCGCTGTTCATCCTCACAGCACAGCAGGGGTTTAAAAAAGGGAGGTGAAACCTTTCCTCTTCCAGCCCATAGCAGATATTAATAGATAGATAAATAAGTACCAGGGATCGCTCTTCTGTCAGTAGAGCTCCTTCAATTAACAGAATCTAAGTCAGACATTTTGTGTCTAGAATAGTGGTTCTTAACTGTTTTTTAATCACTGACCCCTTTGAAAGTCCGATGAGTGGGATTCTCATCCCAGAAAATGAACAAATGCATAAAATGTGTCATTTGTCATTTTTCATTTTGTATTGGAGTGTGGTTGATTAACGATGATGTGTTAGTTACAGGTATGCAGCAAAGTATACCCGTAAGAGTCTATTTTTTTCAGATTCTTTCCCCATTCAGGCTGTTATAGACTGTAGGGCAGAGTTCCCTCCGCCGTCCAGCAGGGCCCTGCTGGTTACCTGTTTCACACACAGCAGTGTGTGCGTCTCAATCCCAAACTCCCAGCCTATGCCGCCCCCCTCCTCCACCACCCTTTCCCCCTGGTAGCCACGAGTTCGTTCTCTAAATCTGAGTGCAAGACTTGTCACTTGAATCTGAGGTTTCACAGACCCTGGGAAGCTTCTCCAGGCCGCCTCCACCTTACAGGAGATTCAGGGACTCCTCAGTTAAGGCTCCCTGGCCTAGAGAGGTCAAATATTAAATTGAAGATATTGACTTTGCCTCTGAAAAATATGGCTTAAATGGCTCCTTAAGCCTAACTGGCATTTATTGTGTCTAATAACATGCTCTAAGATGCAACAGAGAAAATCATATACAAGAAAATATGTATCTCTGTGTATATATATAAAGCCTGTTTTCAAGTGTTCCCAGGAAGGTAGAAAAATCTGACTAAAGAATATGAAACAAATACCAATTATGTCACTTCTTGATAAGTAAATATGAGCTATTAAATTATCCTTTCCTTTTTCCCGAGTACCTCTAGGACAACTGGTTAACACTTTCTTGTACTGTTTAGCATCTTCAACTGTTACTGTCTTGGGTAGAAGATTAGGAACTGTTGATGTCAAAGTGTCTACTATGGCAGGAGAGAGGGGCAGAAACCACGGGCAGTGTTTCTATAATGTGCATGGGTTGTAGACTGCCTGCCTCAGAATGACCTAGAATGTTGATAAAACACGCAGATTCCTGGTTCTGGCCCAGATCTCCAGAATCAAGGTATCTGGGAAGAAGGCCAGGAGGTCTGTGTAATATCTTCCAGTGACTCTTAGGTGCACAAAAGAAGTGCCCGTGGGAGGGCTGCCTTTGAACATCCTGAATCCGTGTACCAACTCACTGTTCCCCACAGCTTCACAGTGGAGGAGACCTCGTGGGGCCCCTACGTCACCTCTGTCCAGGGCATAAGGGCCAGCAGTAGTGACAGAACCTACTGGCAACTTCTGAGCAATGGCCAGCCACTGAGCCAAGGTAAGGCGGAGGACGAGAACAGCCCTGCAGAGCGAGGCGCCCGAAGCACTCACGTGTGTGTGTGTGAGCTTCGGCGGGGACATGCCAAGGGTGTGAGTGTGTGCCCAGCCTCGCAGCCATGTCTGCCTCTCCGTGACCCCGTGGGCTGTAGTCTGCCAGGCTCCTCTGTCCGTGGGATTTCCCAGGCAAGAACACGTGGTGGAGGGGGTTGCTGTTTCCTTCTCCGAGGGTCTGGGAGCGCCAGATCCATTATTTGATGATTTGGTGATCAAATCATTGGATCCACGTCTCCTTCTTCCTTTTCAGGAGCTGGGAGTTATGTTGTCCAAAATGGAGACAATTTGGAGGTTCGTTGGAGCAAATACTAATAAATTCAAACCTCCCTCAGCTGGGTCTGAGCCTTCTGTGGTACAATTCTATGTGGAAATTTATCTTACACATTCCTTTTTGTTTATATCTCAATCCTCACAGCACATCAACAACCTCTACTTCTCTCTTTGAGTGTCCAGTAAAAGACCAACAGCTACACAAAAAGAGCACATTCTAATCATTTAATATCAAAGGGAATTACTATTAGAGGGAAGACTACCTCAGGAAGAAGCGAAGTGAGAAAGATTAGACCCACCTGTCTGAGAAGTTGAGTTCTGCTCACGGTTCCCCTGGTAACTTTCTGGGTGACCTGAGGCAACTGGGGGAAGTGGAGAGAAGGTTCTGAGTCAGACGGCGCAGCAACAACCAGTGAAATCAGGAGGCGTCTCATGGGGAGACTGAGCTCTCTGAGACCCGGGGCGAGGGAGGAACTGAGGAGACACATTGGCCTCACACAGGCAGCAAGTGGGTAGAGAGAAAAATACTGCCCTAGGCAAAGTAAAATGTGAGGCCTGTCCATAAACGTCAGAGCACAAGGTTTGAGGAACCACTTCATCCCCATCTCCAGCAGCCTTCCCTAGGTCCCACTTCTCTTATTTCACCATGAAAATCTTATTTCTTATTTTTCTCTTACTTCACCACGAAAATCACTCTCATAGTCACATCACCAAATCCACATGCAAAAAAAGAAATGACTCCAACGTTCAGTTCAGCAGAACTCACCTAAAAAAAAAAGCTGAATCGTGTCTAAGCCTGAACTGGGTTACACTGTATACTGAGTATCTGAGCTGTGGGCACATTCAGTTAGGAACCAGAGATGCCTTTAAGATGCCAAACGTGCTTCAGATGAAGCACAAAGCAACCCATTTAAAGTCACCTGCAAGGGACTCCCCCGGTGGTCCGAGGCTGAGGCGTCACCTCCCAGGGCCGCGGCGCAGACTCGGTCTCTGGGTGGGGAGCTAAGGCCGCCCGTGTCTCATCCACAAGGGGAAAACAGTAGCAGCATTTTAACAGGTCTACTAAAGACCTCACAAATGGTCCACATTAAAAAAAATCTTTAAAACACATGATAGTAGTCTCCAAAAGGAAGAGGCCTGCAGGTCGAATTAGAGAACTTGTTTCAGCAACATCTCTCTCATTTCTCCTTGTGTTTTCAAGATTCTCTTCTTTCCTCCCCCGACCAGCAGCCCTGCTTTACAGTCAGGGGCTGAGCGCTCCTCCTGCCCACTGCTTCGGGCACTGATCGTCAACTCTCAGATCCACCCCTGCCCTGGTCTTCATGAACCGGTGTGAACGCGGTCTTCTCAGCTGCAGAGCGATGGATTCCATCCTCTGGGGTCTGCGTCACATCCTGAGAACTCAGTTAGAGGCAGGGGACTTCCATGGTGCTGTGAGCATGGGGTGCCAGCTGTCAGATATATTTATAGACTATACAATCTACGTGAAATTGGAGAATAATGGCTTACGATTCTTGTTGTTGTTCAGTGACTCAGTCGGGTCTGACTCTGCGACCCCATGGACTGCAGCACGCCAGACCTCCCTGTCCATCACTCTCTCCCGGAGCTTGCTCAAACTCATGTCCATTGAGTCGGTGATGCCATCCAACCATCTCATCCTCTGTCATCCCCTTCTCCTCGTGCCCTCAATCTTTCCCAGCATCACGGTCCTTTCTGTTCAAAATCTCAGAACTGGAATTATTGTCCATCATAGTGGGACCATACAGTTTATCATCCAACCACAACTCTGTTAAAAGTGAAAGTGAGTACTATTAATAATTACACTCAGAAAAACAACAGGTTAAAAACGGGGACTATTCTGGAAAAACCAGTACAATGTTGTCCATAAGAAAGCTCAAGTAAAAAATACAAACACATATATGTCAAAATGACAGAAAATACTGCCCCTGAAATTAACCAATGAGACTTAATCTCAATATAACAAAGCTGGAATAGGTCTCTCCAAGATCCCTAACTCTCTCTCAATAATTCTCACTCATTTTCTTTTCTTTTTTTTGGCTGTGTCATGCAGCCTGTGGGATCTTAGTTCCCAGACCAGGGATCGAACCTGTGCCCCCTGAAGTGGAAGCACAGAGTCTTCACCACTGGATCACCAGGGAAGTTCCATCTAGCTTATTTTCAATAATATTCAGTCAATAACAGTAAAGTTCAGATCAGTTCAGTCGCTCAATCATGTCTGACTCTTTGCAACCCCATGAACCGCAGCACACCAGGCCTCCCTGTCCATCACCAACTCCCGGAGTTTACTCAAACACATGTCCATTGAGTCAGTGATGGCATCGAACCATCTCATCCTCTGTCATCCCCTTCTCCTCCCACCTTCAATCTTTCCCAGCATCAGAGTCTTTTCCAATGAGTCAGCTCTTTGGATCATGTGGTCAAAGGATTGAAGCTTCAGCTTTAGCATCAGTCCTTCCAATGAACACCCAGGACTGATCTCCATTAGGATGGACTGGTTGGATCTCCTTGCAGCCCAAGGGACTCTCAAGAGTCTTCTCCAACACCACAGTTCAAAAGCATCAATTCTTTGGTGCTCAGCTTTCTTTATAGTCCAACTCTTACACCCATACGTGACCACTGGAAAAACCATAGCTTTGCTTAGATGAACCTTTGTTCGCAAAGTAATGTCTTTGCTTTTTAATATGCTGTCTAGGTTGGTCATAACTTTTCTTCCAAGGAGCAAGCGTCTTTTAATTTCATGGCTGCAGCCACCATCTGCAGTGATCTTGGAGCCCCCCAAAATAAAGTCTCTTACTGTTTCCATTGTTTCCCCATCTATTTGCCAAGAAGTGATGGGACCAGATGCCATGATCTTAGTTTTCTGAATGTTGGGTTTTAAGCCAACTTTTTCACTCTCCTTTTTCACTTTCATCAAGAGGCTCTTTAGTTCTTCTTCACTTTCTGCCATAAGGGTGGTGTCATCTACATATCTGAGGTTATTGATATTTCTCCTGGCAATCTTGAGTCCAGCTTGTGCTTCACCCACTCCGGCCTTTTGCATGATGTACTCTGCATATAAGTAAAATAAGCAGGGTGACAATATACAGCCTTCACGTACTTCTTTTCCAATTTGGAACTAGTCTGTTGTTCTATGTCCACTTCTAACTGTTGCTTCTTGACCTGCATATAGGTTTCTCAGGAAGCAGGTCAGGTGGTCTGGTATTCCCATCTCTTTCAGAATTTTCCACAGTTTATTGTGATCCACACAGTCAAAGGCTTTGGCATAGTCAATAAAACAGAAGTAGATGTTTTTCTGGAACTCTTGCTGTTTCAAAGATTCAGTGGATATTGGCAATTTGATCTCTGGTTTCTCTGCCTTTTCTAAATCCAACTTGAATATCTGGGAGTTCACAGTTCATGTATGGTTGAAGCCTGGCTTTGAGAATTTTGAGCATTACTTTGTTAGCGTATGAGATGAATGCAATTGTGCGGTAGTTTGAACATTCTTTGGGACTGACTTTCTTTGAGATTGGAATGAAAACTGACATTTTCCAGTCCTGTGGCCACTGCTGAGATTTCCAAATTTGCTGGCATATTGCATGCAGCACTTTCACAACATCATCTTTCAGGATTTGAAATAGCTCAACTGGAATTCCATCACCTCCACTAGCTTTGTTCATAGTGATGCTTCCTAAGGCCCACTTGACTTCACATTCCAGGACGTCTGGCTCTAAGTGAGTGATCACACCGTCATGATTATCTGGGTCATGAAGATCTTTTTTGTACAGTTCTTCTGTGTATTCTTGCCACCTCTCCTTAATATCTTCTGCTTTGGTTAGGTCCATATCATTTCTGTCCTTTATTGAGCCCATCTTTGCATGAAATGTTCCCTTGTTTTCTTGAAGAGATCTCTAGTCTTTCCCATTCTATTGTTTTCCTCTATTTCTTTGCATTGATCACTGAGGAAGACTTTCTTATCTCCCCTTGCTAGTCTTTGGAACTCTGCATTCAAATGGGTATATCTTTCCTTTTCTCCTTTGCCTTTTGCTTCTCTTCCTTCCTCAGCTATTTGTAAGGCCTCCTCAGACAACCTTTTTGCCTTTTTGCATTTCTTTTTCTTGGGGATCGCTGCCTCCTGTACTATGTCACAAATCTCCATCGATAGTTCTTCAGGCACTCTGTCTATCAGATGTAATCCCTTGAACCTATTTGTCACTTACACTCTATAATTGTAAGGGATTTGATTTAGGTCATACCTGAATGGTCTGGTGGTTTCCCCTACTTTCTTCAATTCATGTCTGAATTTGGCAATAAGGAATTCATGATCTGAGCCACAGTCAGATCCCGGTCTTGTTTTTGCTGACTGTATAGAGCTTCTCCATCTTTGGCTGCCAAGAATATAATCAATCTGATTTTGGTGTTGACCATCTGGTGATGTCCACGTGTAGAGTCTTCTCTTGGGTTGTTGGAAGAAGGTGTTTGCTATGACCAGTGCATTCTCTTGGCAGAACTGTTAGACTTTGACCTGCTTCCTTCCATACTCCATGGCCAAATTTGCCTGTTACCCAATTTCATTAGACTGATTTCCCCAAAAGTGGTGTAAGAAATTAATCTCCTCAGTATATCAACATGGAATCAAACACCATGCCCTCATAGCATGAAAGTCATTTTCTTTGCAATTCCCTTTTAATTCTGAGTGGGTAAAGCATCAAACCTCACTTTATGCACAATGCTTTCCAACACTTCCCTTTAGCACAACTAGCCTCCATTTCTGGCAGAGAAAGATGAGTTTCTCCCAGTCAGTGGTCTCTAAGTAGAAGGTAGTAACACTGCTGTCTGATAGAAATGGCCTCAATCTCAGAAACAGACAAGAAGGTCAATGGAGTAACATTCCTTTAGCATTTCACTAATATTGGTAAGTGAAACCTAGTTCTGGCCACACTTGCATTCTGAGAAACTCTTATAGTTTGGGATTATATCAGAACATAGATTGAGTCTGAAGGCAGAAACTTATGCCTGCAAAGAATTAATTAACACAAATAAACCTTTCAGATATCCAGAGAGACTCTGGGTACTTTGATACCAAAAAATGAGGCACAGGAAAAAACAAAGAAAGAAGTCCAGTCAAGAGTTAGCCAAAGACTGTGAAAACATACTCCTTAAGAAACTATCGGCTCTGTGGTTCCTGTTCTGGAAGTTGTTTGCTAATGGAAACAACTGTGTCAACATGAAGCAACCATGGCTGTAAGAGGTAATGTACAAGAAAGTGGATGTTCAAACAGAAGATACATCAAGGGTGCATGGCTTATCTCAGGCTGGTTACCGCAGGCTCTGGAGCTCAAGGTCAGCATCATGCTGGTTCCCAACCCTGTATGAAATTCTTACTGCTGCCGTGACAAATTCCCACAACTGTACTGGCTTAAAACAGTATTATTCTCACACTTCCGGAGGTCAGAAGTCTGAACTGGGACTCTCTGAGCTGAAATCAGAAGTGTCCAAAAAGGGCTGTCTTCTTCTAGAGCTTCTAGGGAAGAATCACTTTCTCTCGTGTTCCAGCTCCTGCAGGAATCCTGCATTCCTAGGCTCTCAGCCCCACCATCTTCAAAGTCAGCAGTCAAATCATGCTGACCTCCGCATCCTTCACCACATCTCCTCCGACTCTAACTCTCCCGCCTCCCTCTTCCGCTTACAAGGACCCCTGTGATGACACTGGGCTCATCAAGATAGTCCACAATAAAAATAAGGAAGCTCAAGCAAAAAATACAAAGAAAATATAAATAATTACTAACCAGGATTCTTGGTCTCTTTAATCAAAAGAAGTTGATCAGAGGCCAGAAAAGATTTTCAGACAAGGCTTTATTGGGACCCCTGCAACAGCAGAGGGCAGCAAGAACAAATAACAGAGTTCCCTGCTAGCTCGTTCCCCCAGCAGAGGCGAGCTGATTCCTTACATGAGGGTGAAGGTAGTGGTGTGTGTCCACGGGTCAGGCAGGAGGGGTAGCGTAGGTGATTTGCCCACCTCTTTGTGGCTTTGTGCACAGAGGGGCCTACATAGTACCCTGCTTTTGCTCCCAGCTCTTCAGAAGTGCGAGCTGAGCTTTTTTGATCTTTATGTATCTCTTGTCCAGAATTTGTCCCCATTGCGCATGCATACAGTTATTTTCAGTCCTTTATCATTTCTTTCTATTTTGTGGCTTGAGGAGACTTTGTCCAGGTTGAAACACTGCAGCAAAGGGTCCCAGGTCCCAGCCTGTCTCAGATAACCTAATCCATTCACAGATTCCAGGGATTAGGACGGGCACATCTTAAAGGTGTGAGGATCATTCTACTCCTTCACACGGTGGACAAGGCTCTCCAGAAATGCAGACCAAAACTGCTTCAGTTCAGTTCATTCGCTCAGTTGTGTCTCACTCCTTGCGACCCCATGATCTGAAGCATGCCAGGCCTCCCTGTCCATCACCAACTCCCAGAGTTTACACAAACTCATGTCCATTGAGTCGGTGATGCCATCCAACCATCTCATCCTCTGTCGTCCCCTTCTCCTCCTACCTTCAACCTTTCCCAACCTCAGGGTCTTTTCAAATGAGTCAGCTCTTCGCATCAGGTGGCCAAAATATTGGAGTTTCAACTTCAACTTCAGTCCTTCCAATGAACACCCAGGACTGATCTCCTTTAGGATGGACTGGTTGGATCTCCTTGCAGTCCAAGGGACTCTCAAGAGTCTTATCCAACACCATAGTTCAAAAACATCAATTCTTCAGTGCTCAGCTTTCTTTATAGTCCAACTCTCACATCCATACATGACCACTGGAAAAACCATAGCCTTGACTAGATGGACCTTGTTGGCAAAGTAGTGTCTCTGCTTTTTTAATATGCTGTCTAGGTTGGTCATAACTTTCCTTCCAAGGAGTGTCTTTTAATTTCATGGCTGCAATCACCATCTGCAGTGATTTTGGAGTCCAGAAAAATACAGTCAGCCACTGTTTCCTCATCTATTTGCCAAGAAGTGATGGGACTGGATGCCATGATCTTAGTTTTCCGAATGTTGAGCTTTAAGCCAACTTTTTCACTCTCCCCTTTCACTTTCATCACCGCCCACCAAATACTGTGTATTAGTCACATATTGCTGTGTAACAAGTCGCCCTAAAACTTAGTGGCTTAAAACAACAACACGTCATCTCACAGTTTCTCTGGGTGAGGAATGGAGGGACAGGTTGCCTGGGTCCTCTGGCTCCAGTCTTTCATGAACCTGCAATCAAGATGTCAGCTGGAGAGACTTCCCTTGAGGCCCAGTGGCTGGATCTCCGAGCTTCCACTGCAGGGGCCATGGTTTTGGTCCCTGATTAGGGAATTGGCATTTAGCAAGCTGTGCAGCAGAAGAAAAAAAAAAAAAAACTCAAACTGAATAAAAATGAAAATACAACAAATCAACTTTAAAAAATAAATTAAAAAAAAAAAAGATGTTGGCTAGGGCTGCCTTCATCTCAAAACTCAACTGGGGAAGGAGCTGCTTTCAAGCTCCTTCACGTGACTGTGGCGGGATTCCTCCCTGCCTGGCTGTGGGCTGGAAGACGCTCTCAGCTCTTCCCCACACAGGCTCTTCCATAAGGAAACTCACAACACAGCAGCTGCTTCATCAGAGCAAGAAGCAAGAAGAGCCAGGGACTGCCAGCCAGACGGAGCTGCTCTTCTGCCACCTCATTCCATTGCTTTTCCTGGATCATGATTATTAGAAGCAAGGTCAACTCATAAGCTAAAGAAGTTCAGTTCAGTCGCTCAGTTGTGTCCGGCTCTCTGTGACCCATAGACTGCAGCACGCCAGGCCTCCCTGTCCATCACCAGCCTCCGGAGTCCACCCAAACTCATGTCCATTGAGTTGGTGATGCCATCCAACCATCTCAAGAGGACTGATTGTATAAGGGCATGAACGCCAGGAGGCGGAAACAGATGATGGTAGACGTGTATCACACCCTAATATGTATCCTGTGTTCTCACCCACACCACCACCGACATTCTCCAAGAAAGAAAAAAAATGCTTTCTCGCCTATGCTATATATTTGTTCATTAATTCACTCATTCAAAAAGTATTCATTTGATAATGCTGTTTGTAGCAACATGGAGAGATGTAGAGATGATCACACCAAGTCAGACAAAGACATCATTTCTTATGACATCATTTATATGTGGAATCTAAACTGTGATACAAACAAACTTATTTACAAAACATTAACAGATACACCAATTTAGGAAACAAATGTACTGTTACCACAGGGGAAGAGGGGTAGGGGAGGGATAACTTAGGAGTTTGGGATTAGCAGATACACACTGCTATAGACAAAATAGATAAAGGTCCTACTGTATAGCCCAGGGAACTATATTCAAGATCCTGTAACAAATCATAACGGAAAAGAATATACCTATGTATAACTGACTCGCTCTGCCGTACACCAGAAACTTACACAACATTGCAAATCAACTATATTTCAATGAAAAGGTAAAATAAAAAACGTTTAAGTATTCCTTTGATGCAGACTAGGAGCGAGGCAGGGTCTCACGTACCTGGGACAAAGCCGTGGACAAAACAGAGGACGTCCCGGCACTGTGGAGCCGACACCCTCGTGGGAAGGAGGCGGACGGGACACGATGCGCGCAGTGCGACGGAGGGTGAGGACCGCAGCAGACGCGGGCGGCGGGTGTCGGGCGGAGGCCGTCCCGCACACAGGCGTCGGGGAAGGCGTCTCTGAGAGCCGACCTCTGACAGGGAACTCCACTCCGAGCTCCGTGGTGACCTCCGGGAGGAGACCCAGGACGGGGTGTGCGCACACACGTGGCTGATTCGCTGTGCCCGGCAGCAGGAATGGACGCCTTGTGAAGCAACTACACTCCAATTAAAAGTTTAAAATTAAAAGAATAAAAATGAAACGGGAACAGGAAAATAAATAGAAGCTGGCCTTTGGGCTTCCCTGGTGGCTCTGTGGTGTAGAATTCGCCTGCCAACGCAGGGGACACGGGTTCAGTTCCTGATCCGGGAAGGTCCCACGCGCTGCAGAGCAACTAAGCCCGCGTGCCACAACCACTGAGCCTGCGCCCTGGAGCCCGCGAGCCCCAGCGACTGGGCCACGTGCCCCAGAGCCCGTCCTCCACGGCAGGAGAGGCCTCCACAGCGAGCGGTCCACACCCCACCATCAGCGAGCAGCCCCCACCTGACGCACACGGCAACGAAGATCCAGCATCATCAAAAGTAAAAACATAAATAAAATTAAAAACCTGACCCCTGAGCAGAGTAGTGAAAGAAGTGAGGGAGCCATCGTGCCAGTACTTGGAGTAACGATGTGCCGGGCACGGGGTGCAGCAAGACCTAAGGTGACCGACGGGTTCGAGGAACAAGAGGTGCTGCAGAAGCTGCAAGGGCGAGGGAGAGAGTGGATGGAGGTGAGGTCCAGAAGGAAGCCAGAGGGCAGATCTCACAGGGCCGGAGGTTGTTTGAAGGACTTTGAATCTTAGTTTAAGTTGGGAGTCACTGGAGAATGGCCTCCTAAAAGAAGCTACTTAAGATAGGTCGTTCAGTTCAGTTCAGTCGCTCAGTCGTGTCTGACTCTTTGTGACCCCATGAATCGCAGCACATCAGGCCTCCCTGTCCATCACCAACTCCCAGAGTTTACTCAAACTCATGTCCATCGAGTCGGTGATGCCATCCAGCCATCTCATCCTTTGTCGTCCCCTTCTCCTCCTGCCCTTAATCCCTCCCAGCATCAGGGTCTTTTCCAATGAGTCAGTTCTTCGCATCAGGTGGCCCAAAGTATTAGAGTTTCAGCTTCAGCATCAGTCCTTCCAATTAATATTCAGGACTGATCTCCTTTAGGATGGACTGGTTGGATCTCCTTGCAGTCCAAGGGACTCTCAAGAGTCTTCTCCAACACCACAGTTCAAAAGCATCAATTCTTCGGCGCTCAGCTTTCTTGATAGTCCAGCTCTCACATCCATACATGACTACTGGAAAAATCATAGCCTTGACTAGACGGACCTTTGTTGACAAAGTAACGTGTCTGCTTTTTAATATGCTGTCTAGGTTGTTAGAAAAGAAAAAAAGTAGTTCCCTCCTTCATAATCTCATTATTTTCAGTTCTCCATGATAAGGAGGCTTGGTTTGCTTTATTATACAGCCACAATCCTAAAAAAATTAATATACACATATTACTTAATATAGTTCATTGATCCCATGTTTTCCAATTACTTACTTTAAAAGACAATACCTGAAAGCCCTGGGTGTTTGAAACTGCTTTCTTCCTCAGATAAGAAAGAGAAATTTAAAAATAAAAAATTCTGGGGAACTGGGGAACCCAAGTCATGATGACTTAGTTCGTTGCATAAAGCCAGCCCTCACCCCCGACGCTCACCTGAGAGCCTCAGAGGACTTCTCGTGAAACAAGTGCCTCAGACCGTAAGTGAGGGGTTGCTGTTCATCACCAAGTCATGTCTGACTCTTTGCAACCCCATGGACTGCAGCACACCAGGCCTCCCTGTCCATCACCATCTCCCAGGGCTTGCCCATGTTTCCCCTTCACAGATTCCATCACCATCTCCCGGGGCTTGCCCATGTTTCCCCTTCATGGATTACTGCCTCCTTGTGACGAAGGGGCTTGCATAACTCAATGAAGCCATGCCGTGCAGGGCCACCCAAGACGGACGGGTCACAGAGGAGAGTTCTGACAGAATGCGGTCCACTGGAGGAGGGAATGGCAAACCACTCCAGTGTTCTTGCCACGAGAACCCCATGAACTGTAAGTGAGGTGGGGCCTTAGGAATCACCCCAACTTCAATGAAGTGGTTGCCCATAAATAGCCAAGAGGTTTCTGGGCATGAAAAGGCTTAGGAGAAAGTCCCCTAAAGAGTCACCCATTAGCCAGCCTCCCGGGACTTTAGTAAAGGACACTTGGCCTTCATCGCATACTAAGTCCCGAGTGACTCCTATGACCGTGCTGCCTAGACATGACCTTCAGACACCCTGGAAGGTCTGGAGTAGCTAAGCTTACGTAAGCAAATGGAAATCAGCATCAGCGGTTGGGAGTGGCTGGGATGGGGAGGCAGGCAGACTGCTTTACAAAGAGCAGCATACATAAGGGGAAGTAGAGAAACGCGAAACCTGCCTACACTGGGCTTGGGAACAGGAGACGTGGACACACCAGGAGACAGTGGGATGGCCCGGGCTGCCCTCCAGCTCCTGACCCTTCTCTGGGCTGTGACAAGGACCAGCACCCAGACCCAAAGCTCATGCTGTGAGTAGGGCATTTTTTCCAAGGAGGTCAAGGAAGCGGTTACCCTGGGGACAGGCAGAAACCTCAGACACTGACATCTAATGAGAGAGTGCCTGAAAGTAGCAATCGTGACAGGAGTTCCACTACAGGGTGTGTGTGTATGGTTCATCTCTCCTGACTTAATGGCATGAGTTCTTTGAGAGGCAAGTCTCTGCATTTTACATTAAGAGAAATTGAAATACTGTTGCAGGAATGATGGTTGATGATTCGGGGGGAGACCCTCAGTGACTATTCTGACCATGTGCCACTAGCAGTGAGAATGTTGGGTACCTGCTGAGGATAGGTCAGAGCCCAGATCCTTCTTATATCTCATGTAAAAGTGAGAAAAAGAGGGATGCAAGGAAATCAGTGATTTCTGGGAACATGCTAGAAATAGATGAAATGTCTGTGAGCCATAGCATTTGATGCTGCTAAGTAAAAAATCACTTTCTTAAAGATCACAGTTCTTTGGAAAGATGTAGGGACTAACTGGGGTTTCCCAGGGGCTCAGAATCTGCCTGCAATGCAGGAAACACAGGTTCGATTCCTGGGTTGGGAAGATCTCCTGGAGGAGGACATGGCAGCCCACTCCAGTATTCTTGCCTGGACAATCCCATGGACAGAGGAGCCTGGCGGGCTACAGGCCATGGGGTCATAAGAGTCAGACATGACTGAAGCGACTGACCATGCATGTGGGGACTGACTGGCCTCAAAAGGAAACCTCAGCGTTTTCTCCATTTCTCTTTAATAATCACCCCTAATGGGGGCATCCCCAAGGATACTAAGAGATGCTTTCTCCTAAGTGATGCAGAAAACATTTCTGAGAAGAGACAGTGAGGATGAGGGGTTTAGTAAATGGCTTTGCCCTTTGCAGCTGTTCCCTCAGCAAAGCAGCCCTGGGTCAATGGCATCCAAGTGATCATGGAGGACTCGGTGATCAACTCCACCTTCCCAAACCCCAGCATCCTGATTGCCATGAACCTGGCTGGAGCCTACAACTTGGAAGCCCAGAAGCTCCTGACTTTCGATCTCATGGCCAGTGACACAGCCGGTGAGAAACCAGAGCCCCTTAGCGGGCTCCCTGAATCTCCACTCCCAGACCCCCCTCCCCAAGTCCCTCCACCCCAACGCTACCTGTGATGGGGCTTGAATCACCCAAACACCTTTCCCTGCATCCCTGGAAGGGCGGAACCTCGAGTCCGGGCACTCACATAGGAGGGCAGTAAAGCAGAAAGAGCTCTAGATTAAACATAAATGAGCAGGCTTCCACGTCTGACTCTGCCACTTATTAACTCTGTGCCCTTGAAGTGGTCACAGATTCCTGTCAACCTCACCTCTGTCATTTACAAAATGCTGGTCATTCGAATAGCAATAACACTAGTAGCAGGATTTCTTTGATGGTCCAGTGGTTAAGACTCCACACTTCCAATGTAAGGTGATGCAAGTTCAATCCCTGGTTGGGGGAGAAACTAAGACCCCATATTCCATATGGCATGACTGAAAAAATAAACACGAACAGCAGTAATAACAAAAGCAATAAAATCTCTGTTCTGCCTACCTCACAGGAGTTGCCTTGAGGTCCAAGTTAGAGAAACAAGTAGAGTTAAAAGTGTCTTGTAACTAGACATGTTTCCATGTGAATTTGCAGGGGTATTCTTGCTGCCTTTCTAGGAAATCTGAATGAGGTGGTCAAACCACATAGAGGCCACCAGGTTGAACATTCCTGCAGTGTTTTCCCCCACCTCTTTCCTTAAGAAAGGTCAAAAAAACTATCTGATCACATTATTTTTGAAAAAATGAAAATTATCTGGAAAGAAGCAGAGAGCTCAGCCTGACCACTGGAGCACTCTCCTCTGGGAATGCCTTTGTTTACCAGTGTTTCCTCCACAGGCCTGGCCGCTGGAGCTCTCTCCTCTGGGAATGCCTTTGTTTAATGGTTTTCTCTCCTCCACAGGTCTGACCACTGGTCAGCTCGCCCTCACCATCATGGCCCTCATCTCCTCCTGCCGAGACCCTGGGGACAAAATATCGACTCTGCGGACACAAATGGAGGACTGGACACCTTCCAGTAAGACCTCATCAGAAGGGGGGCGGGGAGTGAGGCCCTTCCTGAGAATTTCTGTAAAGAGAAGACGGAAGGGCGGACGTGGAGGGAAGAGACTGGTGTTCCTCCACTCAGGGACACTGATAATCCCCACGTGAGGTCTCCACTTCCGGTCCAACGAACTAGAAAGACCGCCCTCCCGGGAGGACGTGACTGCATGCCTTCACCTGAAGACAGCAGCCTCCCTTTTATTCCGCGCCCCTGCCAGCTGCCATTCTTGGTCTGAGACACAGGAAGTTATCTCTTGCCGATACAGTATCTTCCTTTTTGGACAGGATTTCTAGCCATGTCCATTTCAAAGGTCTGGCTTTTCCTTTTTCACAAACACCTTCCTTGTGGTGAACGTTAGTCTTACTCAGGCTCCTGTCTCCTCTCAAGGCCTCGATTCCTATGCTTCCACCTTCTATGGGCCCAGTTTGGCCATCCTGGCTCTGTGCCAGAACAACCCAGAGACAGCCTTACCCATAGCAGCCCGCTTCGCCAAGGTCCTGCTGGCCAGCTCGTCTCCCTTTGACGTGGGTAAGTGGCCAGTTTTTAACGCTGCCCTGAGCTTGGAACACCAAGGTGTTCCAAGGGTAGAGCTGGGGGTGCTGTGGGGCGGGGGCTTTCCACGGAGGAGGAGGGGAGGACCAGGAAGATGTCCGCAGGTGAGAGATGCTGGGCAAACACTTGGTGGGCGTGTGAGGGATAAACGAAACATAAGGCACACACGAACAGAGAAAGGAAAACAGAAAACCAGGGCAAAACTCGACGTGTCTGGCAGTTACAGAATCTCCATGGGAACCAATAAGTGTGTCATCCAAGTCAGGAGTCGTTCCCAAACAGCAGTTAAATTATTAAACCAACGTCTAGACTCAGCCCCACCCTGAGCCTCCCCTTTAAACCCTACTGAACTCCAGGAGTTGGTGATGGACAGGGAGGCCTGGCGTGCTGTGGTTCATGGGGTTGCAAAGAGTCGGACACGACTGAGAGACTGAACTGAACTGAACTGATGCGTCCACACTCTGTTCTTCTCAGGGCTTCTCCTTACAACGTCCAAACATTCTCTTTATATTAAACAGCTCCTCTCTGAACCTTAAAGCCATGGCGCTCTCCTTCAAGGGTGCCCTGGAACCTTCTTATTCCTGCATCCTGCAAGGCTGCCTATGAACGGAGACTCTCTCCGCCACCCCGTCACACATAATGACCCCTTCTCGGCACGATGCCCTCTGTGAGGTCCCTCATCTGTGGTCATCTTTTCTCCTCCACCACTGTCTAAGCAATAGGATCAGCTCATGTTTTCACCCCTCACGCATGATAGGCAGCTTCAGCGGCCTCTCTCATTCCAGCCTCTGTTAGACCAACACTCAGGTCGAGGTTTGCTCAAGTATCTTCCCTGTGGGTCAGACACAGACTGGCCTCTGTTTCTCATCAGGGACTTTCCCATGACTGGGGCATCTCTGCCAGTTCAGGAAATTGGGACTTCTCGGCCAACACTGTCATCCTTAGTGAGATGATGCAACTTTGGGGTGGAGATTAGGGTGGGGAGGAAAAGGTTAGTGAGGGAAGAAAATGCCATCTGGCGAGTCTCTGGTTTGTTCCCGTCTCACTGTACCAGAGTTTGCCCATTTAGTTCACACGTAGTAAGAAGGAAAGGGATGAGGACCCCTGTAACCGGGTACCCCGGAGGAGGCAGGCCCCCCCTTCCCCTTCATCCAAGAGTTCACTGCCAAGGACCCCTGTATCAGGTACCCTGGAGGAGGCAGGCCCCACCAGCCCCCCTCATCCGAGAGCAACAGGAGAGAGGGCCGAGAGGGAAAAACAGGTACAAGCAACGAATGCTGAAGGAGTTCAGAAAAGAGACCGCGCCTGTTGGGTGGGATGACAGAGGAGGCTTCACTGAGAAGTGACGACGGCTGGGACTCCACCAAGCACTGACTTTTTGGAAGATAAATGCTGGGACATGGGAAGCAGGGTTGAAAATGCTACCAGTCAACTTTCATTCCAGGCGTGAGCCTTGGCGTCGTGCGGAGCGGCTCTCAGGTCCTTTGCTCCTTACTAGCTGTGAGGCCCCTGGGGGGTTCCCCAACCTCTCTGAGTCTTCATGCTCATCCTTGGAATGGAGACCATCAGAGGTCCTATCTCACAGGCTGTCCTGAAGGGTCAGGGAGGTTACTGAACACAGTAAAGTGAAAAAGTGAAGTCAGCCCCACAGTCGTGTCCGACTTTGCGATTCCATGGACTACAGCCTGTCCCCCTCCTCTGTCCGTGGAATTCTCCAGCAAGAGTGCCAGACTGGGTTGCCATTTCCTTCTCCAGGGGATCTTCCTGACTTGGGGACCAAGCCCGGGTCTCCTGCACTGCAGATTCTTTACCAACTGAGCCACTAGGAAAGCCCCCATTGAACGCAGCAATCCAACAGTAAAACGTGGGTTGTTCCTATTGTGGAGGGGGTGGTGGTCTTACCCTCTGCTCTGATTCACAGACGCGGGAGCAGTGGCGACCTTGGCTCTGACCTGTATGTACAACAGGATCCCCATAGGTTCGGAGGAAGGGTACCGCGCCCTGTTCGCTCAGTCACTAAAGAAGATCGTGGAGGATATCAGCACGAGGATCCGAGACAACGGCATCATCGGAGACATCTACAGCACTGGCCTTGCCATGCAGGTAAACGCATGCTGCAGGAGACGCAGGTTCAATCCCTGGTCGGGAAAATAGACCCCACATGCTGCACAGCCTGGCAAAAAAAAAAAAAAAAAATGCAGGTAAGCCTTAATTCCCCTAACTTCACCGGTAAAGTATAAAAACAAATAAACATGAACTTTTTGTTTCCTTGGGGAAAAATAATAAATCCAAGAAATGTATTTGTTTGCTATTAATAATGATCAGTTTGTTCATAAAAATTCCCACGTGGCCCTAGTGGTAAAGAACCCACCTGCTAATGCAGGAGACATAGGAGACCCAGGTTCGATCCCTGGGTTGGGAAGATCCCCTGGAGGAGGGCATGGCAACCCACTCCAGTATTCTTGCCTGGAGAATCTCATGGACAGAGGAGCCTGGCAGGCTACAGTCCATGGGGTGGCAAAGAGTCTTGGACACAATTGAAGTGACTTAGCACGACAGTTTGGTCTATTAAAAAAAAAATAAGGCTATTAGAGTAAGTCCTCAAATAACATTGACTTTTCTGACTTCATCTTGCCAATCAAATGTTCTTTTATCAGCCTTATATCTTGATCCAAAAAAAAGTGGGATCATATTCAAAATGATTAATGAAAGTAAGCCAAAGCTGCCTAGACAACTAATTTTTGTCAAGCTGTTTTACTCTGTCGATGTCATTTCAACCTCACAAAGATCCCTACTACACGGCAACACCAGATGTGTATGGCCATCCAGTTTAGACTCTGTGCAGCGTTCCCCTGGGGTAGAGTCTCAGGCTCAGATGCTGTGAGATGCTGCTTGATATAGCTCCAAATACAACCACACACACACACACCTCTCCCTCCGTTGATTAGGGCAGCAGCCTCCTATGGAAAACACACCAATAAAATAGGGAGAGAGAGAACCAACTAGAATCAGAAATTAAAGGGTTATCTGCAGCCAAATCATCTCAAAATGCCCTGTGAAGTGAAGTCGCTCAGTCGTGTCCGACTCTTTGTGACCCCGTGGACTGTAGCCTGCCAGGCTCCTCGGTCCATGGGATTTTCCAGGACAGAATACTGGAGTAGGAAGCCATTTCCTTCTCCAGGGGATCTTCCCAACCCAGGGATCGAATCCGGTTCTCCCGAATTGCAGGCAGACTCTCTACCTTCTGAGCCCTACAGGAGTAATAGAAAAACTACATTATGACCTTGCCAACATGGAATGCCCAAGAACTAGAGAATCATAATATTATGCTTAGTGAAATAAAACAGGCAGAAAAAGACAAATGCTATATGATATCACTTACATGTAGAATCTAAAAAATAATACAATGAATGTATATGCAAAACAGAAACATTCTCGTAGATATAGAAAACAAACTTGTGGTTACCAAAAGGGAGTGAGAAGTGGAAGGACGAACTAGGGGCATGGGGTGAACAGATACAAACTACTAGGTATAAAACGGATCAACAACGAGGGTATGCTATGTAGCACAGGGCTTTATAGCCATTATCTTGTAATAACCTATCATGGAGTATAACCTGCAACAATACTGAAGCACTATCCTATATGCCTGAAACTAAAATAATATTATACAATCCATGAAATTCTCCAGGCCAGAATACTAGAGTGGGTAACCATTCCCTTCTCCAGGGGATCTTCCCAACCCAGGGATCGAACCCAGGTCTCCCACATTGCAGGCAGATTCTTTACCAGCTGAGCCATCTGGAAAGCCCATAAATCAACTATACATCAATAAAAAATAAAGAAACAGAATCATGGTGTTATGATGCCAACCCTAAATCTAATTTAGTTCTGGATTAGTGCAGGAGGATGTATAGAATGGTTTGGTATTCTGTATATTAAATTAGCAATGCAATGTATAGCATGGTGACTATAGTTAATAATACTATATGATATATTTAAAAGTTACTAAGAGAGCAAATCTTAAGTTTTCATCACAGTATAAACACAGCGGAACTATGTGTGGCAATGGATGGCTAGACTATATTGCAACCATTTGACAGTATATACAAACATAAAACATACAGTACACCTGAAACAAATATAATGTTACATGTCAATTATATCTCAATTTTTAAAATATTTTTAAAATTAAGATTAAAAAATCAGCAAAGGCCATAAGTAGACTAGAAATCTGTTCATGTTACACATAAGAGTGGATACAAAATCCCCAATGTGCCATGGAACCAACTAGTGAAAATAAAATCAGTTTCTATATTATGTTTCAGTCAGTGGAATTTTGCCAGAGAACAAAACACCATTTTACTGGCTGAATCACACAGGAGCATTCCCAGGGCTCTGGTCTAGAAAGCTTTGTAGTGGGACAAAGGAAGTCTGGAAGAAATTCATGGTGTTTTTTTCATGACTCACTTAAAATAACCTTGCTCTCTTTAGCGCCAGAGAGAGAAGTGTTTGCTTTTGTTAATTTAGTTTGTCAATTCTGCAAGGTACACTGTGATATGCTGTACCTGAGAATTAAAAGTTTCGCTTGGAAAAAGGCAGGGCCTCATTCATATCCAAATATCAAAGGCCAGGTGGATTTCTCGTCAGTTACATAGCCTCTCCCTAACTCCAGCATGCCAGGGTTTCTTACCCAGGCAATCTGAAGTTTGAAATCACCAGGTATCTACTATACACTTTTTCTAATCTAAAATATTCTGGTGTCAAAAGCCAAGTGTTTCTGTTGCTGTTCAATCTCTCAGTCGTGTCCAACACCATGGACTGCAGCATGCCAATCTTCCCTGTCCATCACCATCTCCCAGAGCTTGCTCAAACTCATGTCCACTTGAATTAGTGATGCCATCCAACCATCTCATCCTCTGTCATCCCCTTCTCCTCCTGCCTTCAGTCTTTCCCAGCATCAGGGTCTTTTCCAATGAGTCAGTTCTTCACATCAGGTGGCCAAAGTATTGGAGCGTCAGCATCAAAGTTTCTAAGACTCTAACAACTTGAGCTTGAATCCCAGATTGACCACCATCTTGGGCAAATATTGACTTTCTTGGGATTTCATTTTCCCCATAATAGCAAAGGTATAAAAAAAAAATCACAGACATAACATGGCTTTTAATAACTGAGGTCTTTCCCAAGGGAATAAGGTGAATTAAGCTTTCTCCGCAGCCTTCACTTACCTCTGCCTGCTATCATTGCCCTTCAAGTGACCTAGGCCACTCACATTGCTTCCCAGGGGCACTCATGGGGCTTTCCCTCTGTTCCTGAATCCCTGCTCTTTCTTCCATCAACATGCCAATGCTTTCAAGTTTCCTCTGGCAAGAACTTAACTTGGAGAGGTAAACTTCTCCTGCCAAGCTACTATTGACTTCTAACAATGAACGCATCGTTGTTGCTGTTCTGTCACTGAGTCGTGTCCGACGCTGCAAGCCCATGGACTGAAGCACCGTGCACTCCAGCAGGCTCCTCTGTCCTCCACCATCTTCCCAGGTTTGTTCAAATTCATGTCCACTGAGTCAGTGATGCTGTCTCACCATCTCATCCTCTGCCGCCCCCTTCCTTTTTGCTTAATGCATCACTCCTTTCTAGAGAGTTGCTGTTAGTAATGTTTTATCCCAAAGGGATACAGATCACTTAGCAGGATCTGGGAGAGGAACGTGGCTAGCGGACAAAACGTGGTTGCTGAGAAATCCTAATGGATACCCTTTAACCAAAGAGCCCAGTAAAGCGGACTCTGGGAAGAGCCACTGTCATGGTTGTGGAGGTCAACAGTGCCTGTCAGAACTGCCTGTTTGCTGACACTGTTGCCTCCAGCTCACAACCGCATCTGGCTCCCCTCTCGCATCTCCCATTTATCATTCGAAGCATCACATGAATCAGTCGTCAGCAACTCCAATCCATTAACATGCTCTGGTGGCTGTGATCAGTACAACCCTAAAGAGAGGGAGATGGGAGGACAGCTTCCACATCATACATTAAAAAATGCTGCCGCAGGGACTTCCTCGACAGGCGTGTCATTAAAACTCTGTGTTTCCACTGCAGGGGGCACGGATCCCATCCCTGGTTGGGGAACTAAGATCCCAAGAGACTTGGCCAAAAAAAATTTTTTTTAATTAAAAAAGATGCTTTTGCACAGTATCCCATCTGAAACTCCAATGACTACCCCTAAGGTAAGGCAGGAGCTACGATTTCTAATTTACCCATGAGATAGAAAACTCAGTAGAGTGACTTGCATGGTATATTCATCAAAGACTCATTATGCAGATAACAGAAACTCGAACAGTTTTTGCTTAAGAAAAAAAAACTGAGATTTACTATTTCACATAAACTAGAGACTCCAGGTGATTTCAGAATTAATCAGAATAAAGGTCTCAAATAAAATACCAGGGATCAGTCTATCATCGTCTCTCAGTCATGATTTTTCTGCTTCTCTCCTGCTTCTTCAAAGTGTCTGAGAAAAATGGTCACTAGCGCCTTCAGTTCAGTTCAGTTCAGTCGCTCAGTCATGTCCAACTCTTTGCGACCCTATGGACTGCAGCATGCCAGGCCTCCCTGTCCATCACCAACTCTCAGAGCTTACTGAAATTCGTGTCCATTGAGTCAGTGATGCCATCCAACCATCTCATCCTCTGTCAACCAGTTCTCTTCCCGCCTTCAATCTTTCCCAGCATCAGGGTCTTTTCAAATGAGTCAGTTCTTCACATAAAGTGGCCAAAGTATTGGAGTTTCAGCTTCAGCATCAGTCCTTCTAATGAACACCCAGTACTGATTTCCTTTAGGATGAACTGGTTGGATCTCCTTGCAGTCCAAGGGACTCTCAAGAGTCTTCTCCAACACCACAGCTCAAAAGCATCAATTCTTCAGTGCTCAGCTTTCTTTATGGTCCAAGTTTCACATCCACATATGACTACTGGAAAAACCATAGCTTTGACTAGATGGACTTTTGTTGGCAAAGTAATGTCTCTGCTTTTCAATAGCCTGTCTAGGTTGGTCATAACTTTTCTTCCAGGGAGCAAGCCTCTTTTAATTTCATAGCTGCAGTCACCATCTGCAGTGATTTTGGAGCCCAAAAAAGTGAAGTCTGTCACTGCTTCCACTGTTTCCCATCTATTTGCCAAGAAGTGATGGGACCGGATGCCATGATCTTAGTTTTCTGACCGCTGAGTTTTAGGCCAGCTTTCTCACTCTCCTCTTTCACTAGCGCCTTAGTGATTACTAACCCGTAAGGGAAAGAGAAGAGGCTTCTCCCTCAGGGGTCTGTATGTCAGGGAAGGACTCTGATTGGCATGTGCGTCCGCCAATCACCGTCACCAAGAGGACGCACGCGGCGATTAGCCCCGCCCCTGCGTCGCAGCCTAGGCCCGGGCTACGGAACCTCTGGCTGGCGCTCCTGTGTGATCAAATGAGTGGCCAGTCCCCCGAAGGGTATGCGGAGCAGAGAGTGAAGAGGTCTACCTCTGTGAGACGGCCAGGTTGTCCTAGACGAGAGCTCCCCAGAGGCTTGCTTTGCCAGCTCTCCTTGCCCTTCTCCATCTAAGAACTGTGAGCAAATGCAACCGCCCGGATAGCGCTCCCTGGATCTAAGTGTTGTTCAGTCCCGAAGTCGTGTCCGGCTCAATGCGACCGCGTGGACTACAGCCCGCCAGGCTCCTCTGTCCATGGGATTCTCCAGGCAAGGATGCTGGAGTGGGTTGCCATTTCCTCCTCCCAGGGATCTTCGCTACCCAGGAATTGAACCTGCGTCTCCTACCCCTCCTGCATAGGCAAGCAGATTTTTTTTTTTACCGCTGAGTCACCTGGGAAGGCTCCATCTAAGGGTAGCTCAGATATTTACTGAGGCGCTGCTATGTGACAGACACTGCACTAAGCAGGGGGGACACAGCTGTGAATGAGACAGACATTGTCTGGAACCTCTGGCTGATCACAAAGGTTAGTGATGGAGTCTAACCCTCACAGGACTTACAAAGGCCAACTCTCGGCTATACCTAATCTGTGTGTGTGTGTCTCTTCCCCCTGGCCCCAGGCTCTCTCCGTGACACCTGAGAGACCTAACAAGGAGTGGGATTGCCAGCAGACGGTGGATACTATACTGGACGAGATCAAGGAGGGGAAATTCCAAAACCCCATGTCCATCGCCCAAATCCTCCCTTCACTGAAAGGCAAGACCTACCTAGATGTGCCCCAAGTGTCCTGCAGCCCTGGTAAGGACTCTGAACATCTCTCTCTCCCTATAAGGTGGCGTCTTATGCCAGGAATGACAGGTGGACCTCAGTGGTATATGTAATGACAGATGGACCTAAGTGGACCAATCGTAAGTGGCATAAGGGCTTCTTATACCCGTGACTTCCAGGCAGACAGAGCCACGTCTGACGTCCGGTCCCCCAGAGCTGTGTGCCAGCACGCAGCCATGCTGTCCTGCCCTTGGAATTCAGCCCCATGTCCACCTCATTCGGCACACGTTTTTTGAGCACCTACTATAGGTAAGGTGTTTTGTGGGATGCCGGTGGAGAGAGGTCCATGGTCCTAACAAATTAATGACTTCATTCATTCATTTGACAAGTGCAACAAGCATGACGCAGGATCTTGTCATATCTGCTCGTTACAAAGCCAGGAGATAAAGTGTAGACAAAAACTACAGTATTTGGAAGAGTGAAATAAATATTAAGTAGGGACCTCCTGGCACTCCAGTGGTTATGATTCCATCTTGCAATGAAGGAGGGGAAGGGTTGATCCCTGATTAAGGGACTAAGACCCCATATGTGTTCACTCGCTCAGTCATGTCCGACTCTGTGTGATGCTATGGACTGCAGCATGCCGGACTTCCCTGTCCTTCACACCTCACAGCCAAAAACCCAGAAAACAAAATGAAAGCAAAATTGTCACAAATTCAGCAAAGACTTTAAACAATGGTCCACATCAAAAAAAATCTTTAAAAAGAAAGAAGTATTGAGTAGAAATAGAAGCGTCTCACACTGCAAAAGCAAAGAAAGTCTGACCAATCATGAGTTTGCCTGGGAGGCTTAGGGGAAGAGCGAAGTTGACTCTACAGTCAAGACTTAGAGATGCAAGAATATGCTTACAGCGCACCACAGGGATGGGCTGAGAACCTGGCACAGAGATGTTATACATTTCCTTCTAATGACATACTAACATAAAATGTGATTCTTCTTACATTGCATGGACTTCCTGGTACAAGCAGTGATTAGCAAGCTCCTTGTCAGGCTCAGTACAGAATCTACAGACACCACAATTAAGCAATCCAGTCCCAATTGTACCAAACTCAGCTACACTCACCTAACTCCTTAGGCTGCTTACCAAAGATTTCCCAACTTGAGCAAGGTAGCCGTAGAGTCCTTCCTAGGATTCCACACTAGTTACCCAGGTATTTTGTTAAATGGTCTGAAACGTATTACCTTTGCTTCTAGATTCTTCGGGTTAACAAAAAGCCCCAAGTGAACAGGGAGTGTCATGTACAATACGTGACTTAGGGGTCACAATCTCCCCTTCAGTTTAAAAATTCTTTTAACAAAAGAAATGTTCATTGTTAAGGGAGCTGTCGGTTCTTTGGCTGTGACCATTTCTCTAGAAAGGTAAACAGCTTCATAGATCACACCAGTTTCTCAGAACATTCCACAAAGCACACAGAATCATTGTCATTTCTTGAAATGTTTCTGGGATGCTCTGCCAAAGACAGAGATGCTGCACCTAGACTGCTAACTCCATAGTCTTTAACGAGTTTGGCCTCTGTGCTCTTCACAGATCAAGAGGTGAAACCAACTCAATCCGACTTTCCCAGCCCTGTTCCCACCTCAGCCTCCAACATCACTGTCGTCTACACCATAAGTAACCAGCTGAGGGGCGTGGAGCTGCTCTTCAACGTGACCATCAGTGTGAGCGTGAAGAAAGGATCCGTGCTGCTCGTCGTCCTGGAGGAAGCACAGCGCCGGAACCCCAAGTTCAAGTGAGCGCTCCAGTGACTCTTGCCGCTCCTTCCAAGTTCAGTCTGAATCCCCATTCTCTCTCCTTCCTTCATGTTCCTGCTTTTTTCCCTTCTGATAAAGTAACAGATCTTTATCGAATAGCCCCTTGAGGTGCCTGCGATCTAGTAATGAAGCAAGGCCCTCATGAAAATTAAATCACTCAAGTGATTTAATAGATAATGGAGTTTTCAAAACAGGAATTCAGAGAGAGAGCACAGAGTGGATTAGAAGGGTCGAGGAATGCTTTTGATCGCCTCAAAGAATAGGCCTCATACAGGAAGATATGAAAGGATGGTATTCCCAGAGGAGGGGATTTTATCACCCCAGAGATAACAAGTTTGGGTATAAATTCCTTGAACTCTTAAAGAAGGACAAAACATTTGAGACAGAACTGAGCAAGGAATTTAGGGTCAATGAATAAACCAGCTTGACTAGAGAACAGAATACAGGCCTGAACTAAATGAACGGTGCCTGAAGGGATAGACTGGGTGATACTGTAGACAGCCTGAAATCCCAGGCTAAGGAAATGGGACTTCACGCTGTGGTGAAGCATTGCAAGTTTTTGAGTAAGATAAGTGTTGCAAAATGTTAACTGGGTTGGAGAATGAATGACAAGAAGGAAAGCAGGGGCGTGACTACAGAAACGGAGCTGTTACACAAAGTGAGGAGGACTTTATCTAGGAGAAACGCACTCATGCCAAGGAAGATGCCTCAGGGCTTGTGAGGGACTGGACGTGGAGGGGCAAGAGAAAGAAGCTTCAAAACTGTTGATGGGAGTGTCAGTAAGAAAGAGTGTCCTTCAGAGAAAAACAATCCCTTTAGACATGTTTGATTGTCTGAGTTTGAAGTGGAATCATCAGGAAGCTTTTGGAGGTCTGAAAGAAGTCCTAGAAAAAGAGGGCAGGGTAAGCAAAAGAGACTGGGTCCTCATCCAACAGAGACGATGATGGAAGTTAAGGACTGTGTAGTAGGTGGCAGATACAATGCTTCCACTAAAACCTGAGACAGATATAATTATTCCCATTTTACAGACAGAACCACTTATATCCAACACAGTTAAGTAATGTTCTAAAGATCACATAACATGTCACTAGTAGAGTTGAGATCTGAAGCCACATTTAACTGATTCCGAAGCCCATGTTCTTCCCACTGCCCAATTGGGGAAAAAAATGAAATAAAAAGGAGAACATTAAGCTTTGGGGAATATTTGTAGTTTGCAAAAAGAGGGAACAGTAGGGAAATATGGAGAAGCTAAGCTGTAAGAGGGGGGAAGGGGAAGATGCTAAGCCATGGAAAGAAAAAGATGAGTTACTTTCAAAGGAAAGATGACATAATCCAAATTCTGCAGAGAGATGTCCGGGAGAAAGACTGACAAAGGCCAAGGAATTGACGAATGGGTGACGCGGGAGCAGGGGCTCAGGGTTAGAATAAGTACACGGGTCTGCAGACCAGCTCAGAGCTTCTCCAACTTCTGTAGAACAGGTTGGGATAAAGATCACATTTCTAGAATACTTAATTTGCCAACAATCTTCTGAATATACTTTACTTCCTCTCCAATCTTAGCTTTAATTTTGCCTGAATTTTATTTTTCTAATTAAACTGTAGTAAATATACATAGGATAAATTTTGAGGAGGAAAAGCGTAAAGAAGAAAACAAAGCATCCATAGTCTATCCAGAACATAATCACTGTTGATAGTTTTTATAATTTTACAGGTATTTTGTCCATGCGTATTACAAATAGTTGTGATTCATATATACATGAAATAGATAAATATTTCTCATCCAATGTGTACCCCACATTTTCACTTAATATTATTGCATAAGCATTTTTCCATGTCACTGAAAACTACTGAAAAATATGCATTTTATATTCCATCACTCACCTAATTTTTTTGCCCATTGTTGAACATTAACATTTTTTAATTTGCTTATTGATAAGTTTTTTTAAAACCCATTTGTATTTTTATTTAATTCCAAGTGAAGTAAATGATTTGTTCATTAGTCATTTTCACTTTCTCTTTTAGACATCTTTTTCTGATCTTTGAAGCATTTAGAAGGTCTCTGGCCCTTCATCTTTTTTTATTGCCTGACTTGGAGTGAGGCATTAATCATGTATGATATTATTCTCACAGATTTGAAACAACCATGACATCCTGGGGACTTCAGGTCTCTTCAATTAACAATATCGCTGGAAATGTTAATGACAAGACATACTGGCAATTCCTGAGTGGCAAAACACCTTTAATAGAAGGTGAGTGAAGAAAAGGAATGTAGGCACTTTTTCCACTGTTTGAAGTCTAAATTCTTTCATTTCCAAATTTAATTCATTCATTTATTTAATCAATAAATAATTGTGAGAGTATGTGTATATACAATAGTTGTATATATAGCAGCTTTGTATGTACATATGCACTTATATCATAAATATACAGTGGTGTTAGATAGATAAATAAATAGAACAAATGAGTAATTATTTTAAAATGTTTTTTAAAAAAATCAAGAATCCTGGGACATCTCTGGTGGTCCAACAGTTAAGACTCCACGCTTCCACTACAGGGGACAAGAGTTTGATCTCTGATCGGTGAACTAAGATCCCATATGCTGTGTGGCTCAGAAAAAAAAAAATCAAGAATTCTAACATCACTCTGAGCTAGTGGAAAAAAAAAATTCAGTGAAGAAAAGTGGATTGACCTAAAGTAATAAGAGCTAAAGAAAGAAAAAGCAGATGTGAGAAAGACTTAAAACCAACAAAAAAAAACAACAACAAAAAAGTGTGTGATCTAAGAAGATGGCCACTTTAGGGTTAAAAGACACATATGCGTGAAACAAGAGAACAGCAAACTCACAGCCAGAGGAAATCAATGAGGGATAAAATAACAGCTATCAATGTCGTGATGTTACTTTATTTCCTGTTCACATCAACTCTGTAGGTATTAGTGACTGTCCTTTTAAGCAGAAAAAACAACAACAACAACAAAAAAACCTGTCTCAGAAAGAAAAGAGACTTGCCCGAGGCATATACATAGTATGTGATGGAGCAGGAATCAAGTCCACAGCTTCCCTCAAAGTCCATTTTTCACCTTCTTTCATAGTAGTGTTTTTAAAAATTGCCAAAAAGAAGAATGTTTGCTTGGAGAAATTTCGAAGAATGAAACTCAGACTCAGCAAAAACCTTAACTATCTCCAAAGTGTTTGCACAAACGCTAAAATATTCTCTGACTTAAAGAGCACTGGTCTACTTTGTCTAAGGATGATGTTAAGTTAACCAGATGTTCACAGAGAGATGTGACCATCCCTTCACACAGTTGTGAAGTCAGTAGAGTCATAGCAGAGTCGGACTGGAGCTTTGTCAAGATGCTTCGTTATCCAAGATAACAACGAGAGAGATGTCTTTCCTAGCACCTGTCATGAATTGAACAAAATCTGGCCCGTCAGAATTGGTGGAATTGCAGCCAAGCATAAAAGAAAGATTTTAGAGTCTCATAAGCCTTGGTTTGAAACACCCCCCCTCTTGTTTAGCCACATGGCCCAGCTTGTGGGATTTTAGTTCCCCGACCAGGGATCAAACCTGGGCCCTGGCAGTAAGAGCACTGAGTCCTCGCCACGGGACCAACAGGCAGTTCCTAAAGCCCTTTCTTATTTTCTAGCTACGCTAAGCAGATAATGGCTCTTCTCTGAGCCACGGTGCCCACAGCTACCAACTGGAAATAAAAATGCCCTTTAGGTTATTGTGAGGATTAGAAATAACACATTTGAAACGAGTAAGTTCACTGCCTTTTGCATGGTATTTGTTCAAAAATGCGTATCACTCTTGTTATCAATTCTCTTACAGTTTTCATCTCATTAATTGCCCTGGAAACTTAAATCAGGTTTATTCTCCTGTCTGCTAGTTACTTTTCTTCTCTGGGGGGAAAAAATGTCCTCTGAGATCCAAAATGATTTGGGCCTGGAATTGTCATGCTTTCTGACGCCTGGCTACTTCAAACTTAATCATCAGTTATGTCATAGTCTGTGTTCCCTGCCCAGAAAGACAAAAATTCTCAACCAACTGCCCTTCTTAAACCCTCCAAAATGTAGGCATTCCCAACTTGAATGCTCTAAATTTGGCTTACATGTGCCATTTTAATAGTAACAACTTTCTTGCACATTTATTATGTGTTAGGTACTGTATTAGGCACTGGCAGTCATTATTTCTAATCCTGGAAATAATTCTTCAGCATAAATACTAGTAGTCCAGTTGTATATAGGAGGGAAGGAGTCTGGGACAATCTAAGGGGTTTGGCCAAACATTTGCTCCACATGGCAGCTGAGAGCCTGAAAAAAAAAGACCTTGAAGTCTCAACTCCATGCTTCCTTCATACTGGTTAACTCTGGAGATCTTGTTCCCCTAACAAATTTAACGGGCTTCCCAGGTGGCGCTAGTGGTAAAGAACCCGCCTGCCAATGCAGGAGACGTAAGAGACGCAGTTTCCATCCCTGGGTGGGGAAGGTCCCCTGGAGAAGGAAATGGCACCCCACTCCAGTCTTCTTGCCTGGAGAACCCCATGACAGAGGAGCCTGGCAGGCTACAGTCCACGGGGTCACCAAGAGCTGGACAGGGCTGAAGCGACTCAGCGGCCCACTGGCAGCCAATGTAACCGGGGATCCTGCGGGCGGCGGGCGTGGCCGCGGGCACCGCGGTCACTTCCGGTGGTTCTCTGCCTGTTTCCAGGAGTCGCTGACTACAGACCCTTCAACCGCGAGCACATCACAGCCAACTTCACTCAGTACTAAGAGAAGCGGGACTGAGCTTCTATCAAATGTCCCCAAAGGATGGCTGGAATTGTTTTTCACATCATTTGAAATCTATGCAAAAAAAAAAAAAAAAAGTGGGTATTTACGATGCCACCATATTACTGGTTAAAATATGGAAACCACAATGTAAAATAAATGATGCAAATCGCCGGAGTCTCAATGTCTGTGATCCATGAAAGAAGTCTGATTTTTCACGGCCATGATGGCCAGACATCATTTAAATGTAGGGTGAGGGTGAGGGAAAAGGGGCCCCTGGCTGATATATTGGAAGGTCATTCTGATCTCTTTTTGATTGATTAACCAACACAGTCTTTTATTCTATAAAGGAAATCTTTAAAAAAAACCTTTTTATATCTTATACCAAGTACTCCTTTTCAAATCACCTATTATAAACATAGACACATACACATTCATCCATACATGTGACAAAAATTATTCCATACGAAACTCCCAGAAGGTTCAGAACTAGATCAACGATGTTATATCACAATTCTCCCCTTCCATTTCCAATATTTGTTCTGGGTAAATCACATTTCAAATATATTTGATATAATTTATATTTATGCATAATTATATTTAATATTAATATAAATTTAGCATATGAAATATTTTATATATTAAAGGTAGACATATATCTGTAGCTGTGCTCCATAAATAATACATATAATATTTTGGATGTAAAATATAGGTGTGTATTGATAACCTCACCCTATCCTACGTATGTATATATATGTATACACACACACACACACACACACACACACACACACACGAAAAGTGAAAGTGAAAGTCGCTCAGTCGTGTCTGACTCTTTGCGACCCCACCCATGGGCTATACAGTCCATGGAAATCTCCAAGCCAGGACACTGGAGTAGTTACAGATCTTTCAGAGAAAAATTTAAGACAATAAACTCTAAACTCTGCTTGTTGGAGTCAATATTGGTACAAACTTTCTAAAGAAGAATATGAAAATGTGTATCAGAAGACCTAAGGTATACTCAACTTTGACCCCCAAAAGTCCCAATTTTGAAATTTATAGGAAGGGGAAAGCATAAGAGGACACAGATACATAAGAATCAAAACTTCAGCTGGGTGTGACTCCGGAACTCAAACCTGGTTCTGTAACAACCTAGGGGGTGGAATGCGGAGAGAGTTGGGAGGGACAGTTCAAGAGGAAGGGGACAGGTGTATACCTATGGCTGATTCACGTTGATGTTCGGCAGAAACCAACACAATTCTGGAAAGCAATTATCCTTCAATTTAAAAATAAATTTTAAAAAAGTCAGCTGGCACAATTAGAGAATAAGCCTTAGATGTGCAGCCTCAATAGACTTCCTAGAACTGAACCCAGACGTGGACAGGCTCAACTGCCGCATCACAGGCCACCCCTGCTGGCATCTGAGAGCAAGAACCTGCCCTCCGGTAACAGTCTGGCCCCCAGGAGAGAAGCATGGCCCACAGGCCCAGGTCCCCACCCTGTCACGGCTGTAAGGGAAGTCACAGGATCCCGGACAAAGGCCAGGACCGTCACCGTCACGGAAGGAGCCCTCAGGAAGTGGCGAAAACGCGCTTCCCAGGTGGCGCTGGTGGTAAAGCCGCCTGCCAACGCCGGAGACATAAGAGACGTGGGTTCAATCTCTGGGTCGGGAAGATCCCCTGGAGAAGGGAATGTCCACCCACTCCAGTATTCTTGCCTGGAGAGCCCCATGACAGAAGAGCCTGGTGGGCCACAGTCCATGGGGTCGCAAAGAGTCAGACACGCCTGACACAACCTAGCGTGCATGCACATTTCTTCTACACTTAATTTATTGTGTTTTTTTTACGAGTTTGTTCCTAGGTCAGGAAGATCCCCTGGAGTAGGAAACGGCAACCCACTCCAGTGTTTTGCTTAGAAAACTCCATGGACAGAGAAACCTGGCAGACTCTGGGGTCACAAAGAGTTGGATACGACTGAGTGCACACACACACATGATGTATCATAACATTTGTAGCATGGGGAAAATGGAAGCCATCTGTACGTCCAACAAAAGAGCAAAATAGGCAGACCCCTTGGATCTACATGATGGGATTCTTAAAAGTCACTAAAATTCATGTTGGAGATAAATACTTGATGACATGAAAAGACATCCATGCATAGCCAAGTGAAGAAATTAGACTATACAACATCCCAATATCATCCATCCCAGGGTGTGATAGTGGTTACCTCTGCATGATAGAATGACTAGTGATCAATTTGTTTCTGTTTTCTAAGTTGTCTCCATTCAACACATAATAGTTGAGCAGTGGAAAATGGGGGAAAATTTTAAACAAAGATGACTTTGGGACTTCCCTGGTGGTTCAGCGGTTAAGACTGCATACTGCCAAAGCAGGGAACACAAGTTCAATCCCTGGTCAAAGAACTATGTAAGATACCACGTGCTGCATGGCACAGCCAAAAAATAAAAATTAAACCAAGACGACTTTTTCGCGTTTAACAATAAAGTTGGTAACAATTGCAGGCACACACAAAGGAATGTGTGTGTGTGTGAGTCCCGCACCCAACATTTGCTCTAATGATAGACATTAAAGGAAGAAAAGGGGCATGGAAGACAAAGAGAGGGGATCCTGGGCTGATTTCATGTGTGAAAACCTCCTTTTAACTACCTGCCTAGTAATTGACTGGGTTTCCCAGGTGGCCCTAGTGGTCAAGAACCTGCTTGCCAATGCAGGAGACATAAAAGACGTGGGTTTGATCCCTGGGTCGGGAAGATTCCCCTGGAGACGGAAATGGCAACCCACTCCAGTGTTCTCGCCTGGGAAACACCATGGACAGAGGAGCTTGGCTGACTACAGTCACAGAGTCGACACGACTGATGTTACTCAGCACACTAGTAATTAGCTGTGTTCATCTGTGTTGGCAGGGGTGGGGACAGGGGAGTGAGGCTGACGACGGGTCTGCTATGAGGAATTGCAATTCCACTTTGAGGAAGTGCCTTAATTAAATGCAATCTGTATGTGTTTATTTTTGCATAACTGCTAATGCACCAGACAGCAGTCTGGTGTTTCAGTGACTATAATAAGCGCTTTTGTGACCTCTAGTGGTCATGGCTGGTAAAGGCTAAGTTTGCTTCCCGCAGGAAGTAGTCAGTTAAGTTCAGTTCAGTCACTCAGTCGTGCCCAGCTCTTTGCGACCTCACTGACCACAGCACGCCAGGCCTCCCTGTCCATCACCAACTCCCGGAGTTTACACAAACTCATGTCCATCGAGTCGGTGATGCCACCCAACCATCTCATCCTCTGTCATCCCCTTCTCCTCCTGCCTAATCTTTCCCAGCATCAGGGTCTTTTCCAATGAGTCAGCTCTTCGCATCAGGTGGCCAAAGGATTGGGGTTTCATCTTCAACATCAGTCCTTCCAATGAACACCCAGGACTGATCTCCTTTAGGATGGACTGGTTGGATCTCCTTGCAGTCCAAGGGACTCTCAAGGGTCTTCTCCAACACCACAGTTCAAAAGTAGTCAAGAAGTGGGCAGTTGGGCCCAACTACTTTTGTGAAGATGCAACGGAAAGAGGAAGGAAGATTACCACCAAATACTATCCCCCATTTAAAAATAACACAGAACACAAAGTGCATATAGAGGGAATATTCCTCAATATGATGAAGGCTATATATGACAGTCCTACAGCCAACATCTTACTCAACCATGAAAAGCTGAAAGCATTTCCTCCAAGCTCAGGAACAAGACAAGGATGCCCATTCTTGTCCCTTTCATTCAACATAGTGTTGAAATCTCTAGCCAGAGCAACATTGTAAAGCAATTACCCTCCAATTAAAAATAAATAAACTTCTTAAAAGAAAAATAAATGAAATAAAAAGCCTACCCTCTCATGTTTTCAAAGGAACTAACCATATACCTGGAGGAATTTTAAAGAAACATATGAAATGAAACAAAAAAGAAAAGAACAGTTTTAAATTTTATCATGAAGATCAAGCATGCAAAAGGTGCCATAATATTTTTTTGCAGAGTAAAGTGCACAAGTGAAGAACTTGATCAGATGTATGTAAAAATGTGTAATAAAGTAACAATAATTAAAACAGTATGGCACTGGTTTCAGAAAGAGAGACTATGGGAGTGGAGTGAAATGTCAGAAGGAACTCAAAAAATTAAAATGTGGGAATTTAGTACATTATATCAAATGAGGATTTTCAACTTGGAAAAGAATTATGTTAGAGCCTTACCTCTGTTCCTTATAATCATATGATCAGTCTCAAAGACTCTGAAAATTACTGGTAGATTTTACTGCTTAAAAAATTATTATCATCATGCCTCAAAAAAATTAAAGGATGTACTGAAAGATGAAAAAAAATCAAAACACATACAACTGAACAGGAGTTAATATACATAACAAGAAGCTTTGAATCCAGAAGAAAAAAAATGAACAGTGTGATTAAAAAACAAAATACACAAGAAAGTGAATCACACATACAGAAAAACAGACAAAAAGATATAAAACCAAAAATATGAGAAAAGTTCATCATCAAATAGTAATTTTTTTAAATTGCAAACTAGGGACTTGCCTGGTGATTGAGTGTTTAAGACTGCACTCCCAAGGCAGGGGGCCCAGCTTCAGTCCCTGGTCAGGGAACCCCCGAACGCAGCAGGGTGCAGCCAAAAATAATATGCAAAGTGTGTAACCAGGATGCAAGCAATGTCACTACACAGAGCTCAGAATATGCTATCGGAAATCAGCTACAGCTTTGCCTGAGATGCTTATCCAGACTAACTCTGGAAGGCCGTTTTGTTGCATTTTCTACTCACTCCTTGATTAAAGGAAAAAAAGTTGTGTTGTCACTTCCAGCCACGTAAAACATATTGATTTCAGTAACTAAAATGTCCAAAACTGTGTAATAATGGAAACTTGGAATTGCATTTAAAAGTAAAGCTGCTCACCTCTTCCAGTTTCAGTCAGAGAGAGAGGGGTGAAAACAAAAATGGAGGCAAGGGGAGGGGTCTTTAGTTCTCATTTCTGCACATTTACCAACACTTAGGACCTTTCCTGCCCCTGACCCCTCACCTCTGACCCCTTTGGGATGGCTTACAGTCATGCCACCTGCTAGAAGTTGACCTGTACCCTCCTCTCCCCCAAGAAGAGGTAAGCTGGAGTCCTAACCAGCAACACCTTAAAATGCCTTATTTGGAGCGAGGATCTTCACAGAGGAAATCAAGTTAAAGTGAGGTAACCAAGGTGTGCCCTAATCTAATAAGATTGGTGTCCTTATAAAAAGTGGGGATTTGGACACAGGACAGACCAGCATAGAGGGAAAACGATATGAAGAGAAGGGAGAAGACGGCCATCTACCAGCCCAGCAGAGATGCTTAGAGCAGACCCTTTTCCACAACTCTCAGGAGAAACCAATGCTGCTGACACCTTGACTTCACACTTGGGCCCCCAGAACAGGCGGGCAGTAACCCTCATTGTTTCTGCCACCCAGTCTGGGATACTTTGTTAGAGCATTCCACTGGGTCATGAGGTAGTTGTTTCAGGGTTTTTAATGTGGATCATTTTCAAAGTCTTTATTGAATTTGTTACAATATTACCTCCATTTTGTGTTTTGGTTTTTTGGCCTGTGACGCATGTGGGATCCTTTGCTCCCCGACCAGGGATCAAACCCACACTCCCGGCATTGGAAGGCAAAGCCTCAACCACTGTGCCACCAGGGAAGTCTCGCGGGGACACTTTAAAGTGTCCTCTTTCTCCTCGGGGCGCTTCCTGGGGTTTCAGAGGGTACACACACTGACTGCGGAGGACATCTCAGGGGCCTTGATGCGGGCACGTCCATCGCTGCCGGACAGCTGGCTGCTGCGGGAACTCTTCCCGCTGGCCCTGGCCGTCCGTCGGTACAGCTCCTCTGGCTTCCACTGTAAGCCTGCACACGGCTCCACTTCTGGCCAACAGCATAGTCACACCTTTGACTTGACATCAGTGCAAACCCGGCTACTTCCTTCTACTCTGATGCCACAGGGTGATTTGATCAGCCTCCAAACACAGACTTTCCCAGCTGTGTCTGTGGGATGATCTTGAAATGTCTCTCACTGAGCCTCATGGAGCACTTCATCCCTGGGCAGCGGGGAGGGAAGTGAAACTCACAGAATATCAACTCTGTCCCAAGAAACCCTTATTGTCATCACCAGTTTCCCCTTCCTTTTTTGATTTTTCCAGTGCTTCTTACAGACCGGGGCTTCCCTGGTGGCTTAGATGGTAAAGACTGCCTGCAATGCAAGAGACCCGGGTTCAATCCCTGGGTCAGGGAGATCCCCTGGAGAAGAAAAGGGCAACCCACTCCAGTATTCTTGCCTGAAGAATCCCATGGACAGAGGAGCCTGGTGGGCTACAGTCCAGGGGGTCCCAAAGAGTTGGACACGACTGAGTAACAAACTACACACTAGAGGAGAGTGAGTAGCTAAGAACAGCAAAGCCAACCCCTATCAGCTCCATTATATTAATAAATCCAGCCTAGGAAGCTCAACTCCTCAATCTGAATTACAGGAATTATCACATACCTTGGGGCCTCAGGCCAAACTGAGTCACAGGCAATTCTGTGTTAAAGTCCTGTTATAAACATAACATTGGATGTGGTTTTTCACCTGCCATATTCAGTTCAGTTCAGTCACTCAGTCGTGTCCGACTCTTTGTGACCCTGTCCATCACCAACTCCCTGAGTCCACCCAAACCCATGTCCATTGAGTTGGTGATGCCATCCAACCATCTCATCCTCTGTCATCCCCTTCTCCTCCTGCCCTCAATCTTTCCCAGCAGCAGGATCTTTTCAAATGAGTCAGCTCTTCGCATCAGGTGGCCAAAGGATTGGAGTTTCAGCTTCAACATCAGTCCTTCCAATGAACACCCAGGACTGATCTCCTTTAGGATGGACAGTTTGGATCTCCTTGCAGTCCAAGGGACTCTCAAGAGTCTTCTCCAACACCACAGTTCAAAAGCATCAATTCTTCAGCGCTCAGCTTTCTTTATAGTCCAACTCTCACATCCGTAACTTTCCTTCCAAGGAGTAAGCGTCTTTTAATTTCATGGCTGCAATCACCATCTGCAGTGATTTTGGAGCCCAGAAAAATAAAGTCAGCCACTGTTTCCACTATTTCCCCATCAATTTGCCTGTCATATTGGCAAAGCTTTAAAAGAACTTTCATATCCTTTCTCAGAAAGGGTGTATACAAACAGTCGTGCTCATCCATTGTTGGTGAAGGCTAGTTTTATGCAATTTTATGAGGCAAAATGATTTTAAATGAACGTCCCTTTGATCCAGTGACTTTTCTTTGGAATTTGCTCAATAGAAATACCAAAACAGTACCAAAATGGTATGACTAAGGATGTTTATTGCAGCGTGGTCTATAATAACAGACTTGTAAATAACTTGACTAAGCCACAGTAGGGATTCATTTATTATGGTGAAATCATTCATAGAAATGCCATGGATCTCGTCTGTAAATTCTAAGACAAAAGCAAGAACAGTAGTTGTCATGATTCCCTCTTCTTGGTCAAACAATTAGAAGTTGATCCATTCTTTGTGCCTGTTGACTCACTCCATGAGAAATGCTGGAAATAACTCCCTTGTAAAACTCTAGTAACTCCCCCAGAGTCTGGCTGACTGATTTAGCTGGAAAGCTCTGGAACATGTGTACACACGCTCATGTGTCTCATGACAAGAAGGTAGATGCTCAGTAGATACACATGCAAAGAAGGAAGACTTCTCTGAGCCTTGTTTCCACTGTCATCTACAGACAAAAAAGGACTCTAATATGATAACCTGTGTGTACATGAGAGCCCTTGGTAAACAGCAGGTCACTCCAGTATGTTCATTATTAATAGTGTGTTAGAGCACATTGTGTCTTTAACTCACCTGCTTGTTTTTGGCTGCGCTGGGTCTTCCTTGCTGCACACAGGCTTCCTCTGCTTGCAGGGAACAGGGGCTGCTCCTGGTCGCGTGCACAGGCTCCTCACTGCGGTGGTCCTCTCGTTGCAAAGCACAGGCTCTAGAAGTCCAGGCTGTAGCAGCTGGGGCGTGACCACGCAGCAGTTGCAGCTCGTGGGCTAGTGCACAGACTCAATACTTGTCGTGAACGGGCTCAGCTGCTCCACGGCGTGTGGGATTCTCCCAGGCCAGGGATCAAACCTGTGTCACCTGCACCGGCAGGCAGATTCTTACCTCCTGGATCACCAGGGAAGTCGCCAGTACATTGTTTTTGTTGTGGAAAAAACTATGGTACCATTGTCCTTTTAGAAATGCTCTACACCATATGGAAGCTAAATGGATTTATTACAAAAAAAAAAAAAAGCTAATATTAATGAGCCCCTTGAGAAGGTTCTGTGGGCTTCCTGAAGTGAAGAGACTGCATGGTTATTTATTACATTATAATATTCTGATTAGAATCTGAGAAGCAAAAATCCAATATTTTTATTAAAATGAGAGCGTACACACACACACATGCACATGCACACATGTGCGTGTTATGTATGCCAGGCATGTTATGATCAGTCAACAGCTGGACCTGGGCCTGGGTTACAGATTTGTTACCTCCATCTCTGGAGTTTAAAATAAGAAATTAAAAATGGAGGTGTTAGATAATTTTTATACAGATGGGAAAATTACAAATCTCAGTAGATACTGGCCTGAATAATCCAGAAACAATGCCTTGTGCCTATACTCTACTTTTTAAACTTTCAAAGTGCTCACAGAGCACAGATTCCCAAACTTGATCAGGTATTAGAATCACTGGTAGGGCTAGCTCAAGACAGGAATTCCTGAACCCCATCTTTAGAATTTCTTAATAAGTAGGAGCCAGATATTTACATGTTTAACGAAGGCCTGAGGAAACTCTGAAAACCAACTTTTGGGAGGTGCTAGCAAACATTCCAATAAAACTAAGTCTGTCAAGATTCCCTATTTTGCACCATACTGCTGCTGCTGCTAAGTCACTTGAGTCATGTCTGACTCTGTGCGACCCCATAGACGGCAGCCCACCAGGCTCCCCCGTCCCTGGGATTCTCCAGGCCAGAACACTGAAGTGGGTTGCCATTTCCTTCTCCAATGCGTGAAAGTGAAGTCATACAGTCCTGTCCAACTCTTAGCGACCCCATGGACTGCAGCCCACCAGGCTCCTCCATCCATGGGATTTTCCAGGCAAGAGCACTGTAGTGGGGTGCCATTGCCATCTCCGTTGCACCATACTACATGTATAGCAAAAATTTAGTCTCTGAACCTCATTTTTCTGCAAAGAACTAGCCCTGAACTATCAGAAGAGAAGTGTAAATAAACAGCTGTGAAAAATTTGAGGGGAAAAATACTTTTCTGTGATTGGGGAAGACCTCAGGTCCATCCTTCCATTTTTCACACCCTTTATTTATTCTTCTCATATCTCAGCGTTAGCTGTTTGTATTCCCATCATATCGTTTCCACATAAATTCATAAAGATAGGATCACTGGATTTTCACATTTGTAGCCTCCATTGTACTTAACTCTTACAAAGAAAAAAATAGACATTACAGTTACTACTAAATGCAGAAATTTGAGTTAACGTTTAGTTCTTTTAAAATAAATAATGAGGTAGACGTTTCAGGGTACCAAAAGACTTAAGAGTCCAATCAACGAGTGCCTGTACTGCAGGTTTACTCTCCACCCAAAAAAATACTATACAGCGTTGGGCTTGAGACTTTTACATGCCTGAGCACATGGGAATCGCCCACTTTTTGTGAAGAGGCAAGGATAGCACAGAAGAGCTGCCCAAAATCTGACCCAGGCCGGGCGGGTGGGGGTGGGGGACAAGTTTAACCCTTTCAGAGCCGTTCTTGGGACAGAAATGAGTGGCTGCAGTAAAACCCACTAACTTCTCTGATACAGATTCAGCGTGCAAATAGTCAAGAAGTACATAAAACTGTGGGCAGGGAGGGTTCTCCCAAGACTACAGGTTTTATTGTTGCCGTTTACAAAATTAATCCTTGGAGAAAGACCACGCGCGGATTTAGCAGGAATTAAGTACAGTAGACATCAGCCTCAACTTGTAATCCCATTTTCCGTCTAGAAGCTTGGGGAAAGAGCCTCTTTCTAAATATGAAAAAGCTTCGGGCCCATAAAGATGACTTGCCCAACCTTCTCCCAGAATAATCACACCGTTTTTCATTTTAACTTGGTGTCAGGTTTTAACATTGTGCGTTCACTGGTTTCGGAATCACAGACTAAGCTCAAATTCGGGTTGCACCGCTTTCCGGGTGTGGGACTTGGGGCAAGTTAAACCTTTGGCCTTGGAGATGGAATCTGCGAAGTGGATGTAAGGATGCGCTTGTCGCAGAGATTTGTTGAGGACTCAACGCCAGGACGAGGCGCATTCAGTGCAGCGCCCGGGAAACGTGAAGGCAAGCATGCGTCCGTCGCTTTTTCCCCCTGTCCCGGGAGGGAGGAGGGGCGAGAGGCGGCGCGATGCAGCGAACCGCACGGCAGCACCTCGCCACGCGCGCCAGACCCTTTCCGCGCGGTCCTCCGCGGAGACAGCGCCCGCCCCCGCCGGACCCATCTCGGGACGGACCGCCAGCCCCTGAGGGCGCCAGGCCGGAACCCAGATACCGAGCCTCCGGTTTACTCCGCTTCCTCCAGGGACTCTCTGCGGGCTGGACCGGCGCGAACGCAACTTCCGGTCCGACGGAGCGGCGGCTGGAGCGGCTTGAGACCAGGTTCCCGGGCGTCGCTTTTGGCGGCCGCGCGAGCGGGGCCATGTGGCGGCTGCTGAGTGGCGCCCGCGCGCCCCTCCTGCGAGCGACCCTGTCAGGTCAGCTGTCCCCTGTCCCCCAGGCTTCACCCCCCACCCCCCGTCGGTTGTCTCGCATCGCCTGAGGCCCCCTCGTGGGTGCTGAAGCGCGAGCGGGCCAGCAGCGCCCTCCGCCCCTCACTCCGAGACTCGTGCAGAAGCATCCGCGTGACGTGTGGTCGCCCCCAAGTCCCCGGCTGGTCTTTCTCGGGAGCCGAAAGCCTGGGGTCTCCCTGAGTGGAGCCCGCGGCCCACAGGACAGCTCTTTCGGGAGCGTCAGCCCCAGAGCGCGTCAGGCCCTGTAGCTTTCGGGGTTTAATCTGACCTTTCTTTGTAGATTCGTGGGCAGCGCTGCCCGCCCGTGCCGGCCTGAAGACGCTGCTCCCGGTGCCAACGTTTGAAGGTGAGAGCTTGTCTGTCTTCTGGTCTGTAAACCATTTCTGTGATGGAACCTAGCGGGGGTAGATGAAGAGCAGGCGTTTCCTTGTGCCCCTGTTCCCATTTATCCCTTCAGTAGTCATGTATTGAAGGTATACTCTATGCCAGGCAGTGTTCTAAATGCTGGAGAAAACTCCGTAATGGATTATCTCCCCTGTGACCTACCACTGGTGCGAGACCCGCAGCCCCCTTCTCAGCTGCACCTAATCGGCCTCCAGTTTAGACTTCTGACGTTCGCTCCAAACGAGGTCACATGTGTGTTTGTACGTATTGTGTGAAAAGCATTAATTTGTTAATAGAAACAGTTAAGGTAAGCCACACTTTGATAAATCTTACGCTTTTAAAAATATATTGGAAATCTCAAAAATATGGAGGAGGCCTGGACTTCTGAAGGCCTCATCTTGTACGTGTAACTGTGAAACCACCACGCCCATTGGAGCGCATACCGCCTGGAGACGAGGAAACATTACTGAGTTCCCTGTGGCGTGCTCGGTCGTGTTTGACTCTTCTGTAACCCGTGGACTGTAGCCCGCCAGGCTCCTCTGTCAACGGGATTTTCCAGGCAGGAGTACTGGAGTGGGTTGCCGTTTTCTTGTCCAGGGGGTCTTCTTGACCCACGGATCAAACACACATCTGCATTGGCAGGCAGATTCTTTACCGCTGAGCCGCCAGGGAAGCCCAAGACACATAGAAATAGCAGGAGGCAGTTTTTGTAGCCTTAAAGGCTCCTGTTTTATATTTGACTTCATCACAGACCCATGCTTATTTTACTGTGGAAATAACTGTAAATAACTGTAAATGCAAGTTAATTTTTTTCCATATTGTCAGTATCAGACCTGATAAAAGACATAGCATGTGTGGCCTGGGTTTCAGCCCACCTGCCTTCACCTGGCAAGGACATGGTAGGATGTATATACAGCTCTCAGCGTGAAATGCCCTTGAATATATAAAGGAAAGAGCATTGATCAGAGGAGTACTAGGTTGAAAGTTTCCCAGCAAGAATGTGGCAAGCAGGAAAACTTAGCTACTTTTAGGTACAATATAGTATCATACTGTCTGGCTTTGCTGTTTTAACTGGATGACCCAGATCAAATTATAAAATGTCTCCAGGCCTGAGGTTCCTCTTCTATAAAATGGAGATTAAAATTACTACCTTCCATTTCTCTATCTGGATGATAGTTATGTGCATGTTTGTTCACTTTGTGATAATTCACATTTTTGGGGCCCTTTAATATATGTGTGTTAAACTTTTAAAAGTTTAAAAAATTTAAAAAGGAAGCCCTAAAAAAAACCAGGGCTATAAAGTTGTTTTAAAGATTAAATGAGATAATGCATGTAAAGAATTCAGCTTAATTGCAGCACACAAAACATTCACATACACAAAAGAAGTTACCTCATGTTATTTTGTCACTGTCTCATATCTCTATACCTTCCCTAACAGTTCCTTTAGGGTAGGCGTTTTAAAAGAGTAGGCATTTTAAAAAGGCATTTTGCTTGGCAACTTAAACCTTTGCTATCTTAAAAGGTTCAAAAACATTTCTATCAGCAACTGTCGTAGTCAAAAGATTCCAGTGTCAATGAAAGCATCCACAGGGTAAATCGAACACACTTTTGGAATTGTTGTTGAGTGGTAACTTTAAGGCTTTGACCTGGTTGTTATGAATCTTTCTAGGAAGAAAATGAATCCTTCGACTTTGACCGAAGTCAAATCCTTCGGTTTGACTCATTCTTAGTTGTCTATGCTCCTTTTAGATGTCTCCATTCCTGAAAAGCCCAAGCTTAGATTTGTTGAAAGGGCACCACTTGTGCCAAAAGTGCGAAGAGAGCCTAAAAACCTGCGTGACATACGAGGTCCGTCCACGGAAGCCACTGAGTTCACAGAAGGCAGTTTTGCGATCTTGGTGAGTCCCGTGTCCAGCGGCTCCAGGACGGAATCCGGGGACCAAAGCAGACTCCTTGGGTTCCTTCTGGTCGCTTCCTCCACAGCTTTCACTGGAATGCCACCAGCAGCTCTTTAAACTGATGCGCAGCACCCAGTAAGCATTGAGTCATAAATGCTTTTTAACGTAGAGTGAAAATAATGTAAAAGCAGGAGACGGAAGAGGTTACCTCATTTATCCCATAGTCAGACCGTGAGATCTACTCAAACCTCTGATCGAGATTATTCATGATGTAGTATGTGGGATGTCTAGACATTTCCTGCTCATCAGGTAGCTTCTGTGAAGACTTGACGTCATTACCCACACAAATGGCTGTGGACACTGGTTTAGTTCCCACCAGGCAGCCAGAGGTTTTCGAGTCCGCTTCCCAAAGCCTGCCCAACCAGCCCCTGCCAGCCTTTCAGCACCTCGGTCTGCTCCACGTTCCTCTCTCTCCGCCCCAGCCACACTGGCTTCTGCTCAGACTCACCACAGGCTTTGCATGTGCCATTCCTTTGCCCGGAACGCTCATCTGTTTTCCCTTGGCTGGTTTGTTCCCTTCTGGCAACAGCTATAAATGTCACCTCCTCAAAGAGGTCTTCCCTGGCTGTCCATTGAAGTGGGTCCACACTTGTTCTCAAGTTGTCATCATACCCTGGGCTTTTCCTCCATCGTACTTATTAGGATTTATATTTTTACTTTTCATGTGTATCGTTGAAACCACAGTTACCATGAGACATCAGAATAGCACTCAGGCGTGCTAAGTCGCTTCAGTCGTGTCCAGCTCTGCGATGCTGTGGTCTCTAACCTGCCAGGCTCCTCTCCATGTAATTCTCAGCAAGAATACTGGAGTGGGTTGCCACGGCCTCCCCCAGGGGATCTTCCCAACCCAGGGATTGAACCTGTCTCTCTTATGTCCCCTGCATTGGCAGGAGGGTTGTTTACCACTAGCATCACCTCTTAAAGCACAAATGAAGAATATCTAAATTTTCATGTGTTTCTAATTCTTCCGTCCACTTCTAGGCACTGGGTGGCGGTTACCTCCATTGGGGGCATTTTGAAATGATGCGCCTGACAATCAACCGCTTCATGGACCCCAAGAACATGTTTGCCTTATGGCGAGTACCAGCCCCATTCAAGGCCATCACCCGCAAGGGTATGGGGCAGCGCATGGGGGGCGGCAAGGGTGCCATCGACCACTACGTGACTCCTGTGAAGGCGGGCCGCCTCATAGTCGAGGTGGGCGGGCGCTGCGAATTCCAGGAGGTACAAGGCATCCTTGACCAAGTTGCCCACAAGTTGCCTTTCCCTGCTAAGGCCGTGAGCCGTGAGACTCTAGAGAAGATGCAGAAAGACCAAGAGGAGCGAGAACGGAACAACCAGAACCCCTGGACCTTTGAGCGCATCGCCACCGCCAACATGCTGGGGATACGGAAAGTGCTGAGCCCCTACGACCTGACCCACCAGGGGCGGTACTGGGGCAAGTTCTACATGCCTGAGCGCGTGTAGTGAGGCTCAGGAGCGGGAACCCGTGCCTTTGTGGCCGTAAGCCAGCCCTTCGGGTCTGTAGGTACCTCCGATGTCATAACCGAGGAGCGGCATGTGAACGGATGCTCTGAAAAACTGTAAATCACCCGTCAGATTCTTAAGTGCATTATATTAAAGTGTGAGCATCAGCTCAAGATGATGTAACTTCTCGTTGGTCACTCAGTCCCTTAAAGGATGAAGAACCAGACCTGATTGGTTCTCAACTGGAAGAGGAATGTCTTCAAGGCTAAATCACATGCTTCCTTTTCCACCTCTGATACAAGTCAACCTTTTACGTACACACTTCAGAAGCTAGTTTTTATGGCACTTTACTAGTTACAAACTTTTACTGTTTCTGGAAAAACAGAAGAAAAACAGCAGTACACAGAATACTTGACTCAACATATTTATTTATGCCCAGCTACCCATCTTCTCTCAGTCATGGAAGGGGGGATGTTGGACAGTGTGGCAAGAGACATACCCTTGCCTTTTAGCAAAAGGAACTGATAGAAAAGCTGAATGGTGTGGTCTTTCCCAGGCCTGAAACCCTCTGAGGCTGGAGGGTGTCTGGCTCTGCGTCTGCTGCCCGGTGCTCAGATCCCTATTGCTGAATGAGCAAGGGCCCCGGGTCATTCAAAGGCCCATGGTTCCAGCTCCGTGTTTGCCTTGAACAAAGTTCATCTGTTTTTCAGAGCTAGCTAGTAGTGGTTTCTATCCTGTATGCAAACCAAAGGAGATACAGATTGACAGAAATATTAAACCATTTGCTTTGAAAGTGGGCAGAAAACAGCATTGACTAAAGTGTCCTTTTTTTTTTTTTAACCCCACTTTCTTAAAAAGTTAGACTTAATGGCAAAATAATTTACTTTGCAAAGTACAAATTCATCTAAGCGTTGAGTGGTCAAGAATGGTATACTGTGCTTTTTAATGTATTTTTAGTGAGTCTCTTGTACAATAGCTAATCACTAAGTTGCATTAGAACACACCTGAACCTTGAAGAGGACAGTGTTTCGAACAGTTTGTTGTACACACGTTGCTTGCTGGCCAGAGCAGCCAGTGTGAGCTGGCAGCAGGAATCAGAAGGAACAGTGATGGGTTCATTTCGCCTTCTGCCCTGACATCATCACCTCTTTGTTAGGGCTCGTGGAGCAGTGGTGGTGATGACTATGGGGCATTCAGTCACAGCATAAACCTGTTTCGGGGTCCACGTTTAATTACTGAACCACGATCCTGGGGCTAGCCATCTCTGCAAAGTAACAGGCTGTTGACAACTCTATCACCACCTCCCATAAATAAAGGACTTTTAAAGTGTATGTTGTGGAAATGGGGGTAGGCTGCATAAGTGGGTCAACCCACTCCAAGACATTTTTATACAGACTGATATAGATCATTTCCCATTGATGCCTTAAAATGTTGAAGAATCAAATCCAAGGATTTGTCCATAGCAGAAATCAGCATAGTGAAGTGGACAGAGTGAGCAGCTGTAAGTGGCAGGCCCTGTGCTAAGCACTGTGGACACAGCAGTGAGGCCCCATGCTCGGGGTCTATCACTGGACAATCGCCTCAGAGACTGAGGCTCTGAAGAAGGAAGGGGACGGAGGGTGGGTCAAAGGTGAGACCTGGAGCTGGAAGTGCAGAAGCAGCAGCACCCGGGTCAGATGGCCACCCCACCCCCCGCCACTGGCCTGCCCACGGTGAAGTCCCGCCCCCAGCAGCTGACGTCAGAGGGCTCCAGCTCCAAGTCCATTTCCTGAACAGTCTCCTATGTGTTCTCCGCGAACTGCCTTCCTAACCCGCCACAAAGTGCCATACTCCCCGCCCCGTCAGCCCTGCCTGCCGCCCAAGTCCGTATTCTCCTAAGTCTCCCTCTGCGTCACTTTGAATGGGGAGATGGTTGAGGTCCTGTGTCATACGAGGTTTCACAATGGAAAGAAGAACTTGGGAGGAGTCTGCGGCAGCGAAGTGGCGGCCCCAAGAGGTGGAAGAAGGATGAGAAAGCAGGTGAGGGTCCATCTGTGAGGGCTGAAGGGACGACAGAAATGGGGAGGTCATAGATCATACACCGGGGTGGCTGCAGCCAGGGTCACCACTCCTGTCTACAGGCATGAAGAACAACTCACAGGCCTGCAAAAACCTGCCTAACCTAGGAAGGGAAGAACGTTACTTATTTGGGGTTCACCCTGTGGCCCTCTTCCAGAGTTTCAGGGTGCTTCCAGTCAAGAACGAATTTGTTCTCCACCATTCCCACGTGCCAAAGCCTTCACTACAGGAGAGCCTTCACTGAGGGAGAGCCTTCACTACAGGAAGCCAACACTCTTAGGCAAAGGATTCCCAACAAAACCCCATGCTGGCAGACCTGCTTACAAGACAGATGGCCACTTTCTGTCTCCTCATCCACCTGTGTTCTACCAGCTCCCTCTTCACTCATTTCCCTGTTTCTCGGTTTTCTCCAACCGTAACTCCAGCACCCAATCCCATGCAGATTAAGGCATGACAAACGGGTGACAAACAGCCTTCAGGACACGAGCATCTCAAGTGAAAACAGGTCTGACCCCCACCCCACCCCCGGCCCCCAGAGATGGCTCACCTGTATTTTTTTTTTCAGGCAAATATGCCCCCAATAGTAGAAGCTAAGATGATCGCAAGGATAACACAGCAGATCATGATCATGATCTTCTTCTGTTCATCCAGGTGAGGAAAGAAAAAGCAGGTGAGAAATGACGCCACTGCAGAGAGGGTTTCAGAGGAAGGCAGACAGGGATGGGTCTGGGCACGGAAGCGGACGTGAAGGGAAAGCAAGATGGATCTGGCTTCTAGAACCCAGGATGCTAAGAGACACATCACCTCTCAGTGAGTGATTCACAGATCTGATCAACAGCAAGCTCCTATTTTCATATTCTGTTCTGCCTTGCAGCTACCATCAAATCAGGTTCACCCCACTTTCCCCCAGAGCCACAGATATTCTCAGTGAGTAAACCAAAGCCTTCTGGGGGGAGTCCCTTGAAATCTAAGATCCAAATACATGGATCTTTACAGTGCATTCTTTGGGAGTTAAACCATTGTCAAAAATTAGAACTTTCAATCCACCTGCTCTAGCACACGGTTAAAAAATTTTTTCACCCCTTTCCAAAACCTAAACAAAAGTCACCACCTGGGGCAGCCCATCACTAAGTGTTTCACAGGGACCTGGAGCCAGAACCACTTCACAATCGGTATATAGAGTCATTTATTTTTAAATTAGCAATTAAAATCATCCAGTTTACATTTTAAAAAAAGAACAAAAAAACCCTTCACTTGTATCCAAATGATAAGCCTCCGGCCTCAGTCTCAGGAGAGCACAGGTCTGTGATTGGCGCTTGGCTGCCTGCATTGCTGAAGCCCGGCCAGAGTCAGACATCACAGCCACAGGCGATGGGGGCCCCTCGGCTCCGTCCGAGTGCTGGGCGCTGGCTGAGTGGGTAGCCTTGGCACAGGAAGGCGGGGTGCCTGTGTCAGGCTGCTCCCCTCTCCTAGAAAGCACTAAAGTCAAAGCTGAGGTATGAATCGGGAGGCTGGCTGGGACCAGCCGGGAGTCTCGGGGGCTCACACTGGCTCAGCACAGAAACTACACTTAAAAATTTCCTGGCTGTTGCTTCCTCCATGACAAGTGGGGCCACAAGGCATCTAACCTGGGAGCAGGAAGACTGCTGAGTGGACCTTGGCTTCCCGAGCTGGCTTAACACCCCCGCGGTCACGCGAACGATACCAGACTGCGATGGGGTGTTCTCAGGACAAGCCCAGCCCAGGCAGCAAGCAGGGAGGGGTGTCGAGCTCGTCCCGCCTTCTGTCTGCTAACGGGGACCGGCCTGGTGCCCACCCCAGCCATCTGGGTTCTCTGAGCGCTTGTGCAGAAAACAGCAAGTTTCCCTATGACATGAGAAGATCACCTTTCTATTATGATGCAGCTGCAGGTAAGCGAAAGTCTCTTACCTGATTTTTGGCCTAGCTCAAGTTACTCTTTTGAGGTTCGAATATCCTCATTTCCAGTTCCCTACTTCCTGAGAGACCCATGCATGTATGTACATACGTGTCACACATAACGATTATAAAAATACATCTGGAACACATGAAATGCCTGAATACTCACAGCTGCCCCTGTCTGAAAGCTCCCCAGAGCCTGAGACTCAATCAAGCACCTCAGCCCTGGCTGATTTTACAGGACTGGTTATTCTGGGCCTCCCCGCAGCGGCTTCTCTGCCATCGCTCTAGCAATAAACAGCCAGCTCCCCAGGCCCAGACATGGGAACGGTGACCCCACAGCCCAGCCTGGACAGACAGCAACCTCAGATGACAGTCTCAGGTGGTGCCTCCCTGAGTCCACGTGAGGACGTACAACAGAGACAGAGGTGGAAGTCGGCCACGGAGCTCAGCACACTGAGAGCTTCATTTCAAGGCTGCATTTCAGAGAAGTCAGCTTCCGAGACCACGGCAACCTCTGCCAGCGCCTCCTGCCCTCAGGCAAGGGACAATAAGCTGGGATGACTGGGATCCTGCCAGGCTGGAGACTCAGGCCCAAGTCTTACTGTTGCCAAACTTGGAAGAATCCCCTTATTTTGTTAAAGATAGCCCACTTTTGAAAACACCCAACCATCACAATGCTGGGGAGAACTCGTGAGGTAGACAGCACAGTGCCTTGGGGAGGGCTCGGCGAGGCTCTCCGAGGCACAGGACGCAGTTTGACACATCGAGGGGAGACGGAGAAGCTAGCTTGGTTCCTGCAGTCCAGGAGAAGGCGCTTCAGAGCTGGGGGGCAGGAAGGGTGGCGCGGGCTGCATCGGGAGCTGAGGCTCCTCCGGGCGGGACCGTTTGCCAGGTCGGGTCCAGGGGTGGTTACAGGGAAACAAAGGAATGGGGCTCACTCTCTCAGGAAGGCCATTCACACTCCGCTCCCATCTGAAGACAGGGGTGGCGGCCACACCAGGCTGGGGTGAAACCGGGCTCTACGACAGGCAGGGGGGAGATGCTGGTCGGTCAGCACCCAGGGTGACGGTGAAGAGCGACAGTAAGACTCGGCCACACCTGGAAGGCGGAGAGGAGAGAGGAGCTGCACACAGATTCGTGGAGAAGTCAACGCGCACCCACCACATCCGACAGGCGTCCCTCGACGGGGCCTGAAGTAAACACCCCCATGCAAGGGACCCAACGTCCTGTTCTATAGAGCCGCTCAGTTGTGTCCCACTCTGTGACCCCGCGAACTACTGCCCGCCAGGCTCCTCTGTCCATAGGGTTTCCCAGGTTAGAATACTGGAGTGAGCTGCCATTTCCTTCTCCAGGGGATCTTCCTGACCCAGGGATTGAACCCACATCTCCTGCTTGGCAGGCGGATTCCTCACCACTGAGCCACCTGGCAAGATCCAAAAGCCCTGTTACAAGAGAGAGGGGGGAAAAAAGGGAAACCCCTGGGCCTCTTACAACCCTTCCCAGGGGCTGTCAGTTCCGTGGATGGACATGGGGTAGAGAGGCACCTTCGCTGGAGAAAGACAGCCGTGCTGTGTGCCGGGCCCCCATCAGTTCCGAATGCAAGCTCAGAGGCTTACTGGTACTGGAGACTTCTCACCTGCTCTGCACCCGCCCAGCCTGTCTCAGAAGCAGAAAGGCACAGTGAACAGGACACGGGAAAGTCCAGGAGTCCTGTCACAGCCGCTCTACCTTGCGAGCTGAGCAGGCTTTGGGCAAGTTCCTAATTTCCCTGAGCTCCACCGAGCTTCCCTGAAAACGGGGGTGATGCCGTTATCCTAGAGCGCTACTGGGGGCACAAACGTAGGGTGTCTTCTGTTCAGAGGTCTGACCCCCTCGGGTCACGCACAGGAGACAAGTCCAGGCCTGCCTGCCAGTCTGTCCGGATGTGGTCAGGGAATAAGAAAGCGACCCATCAAGGGCTCAGCAACTTAGCATCTTAGAAGTCGGTAAGTCAGCTAAAAACAATGGATTGATCAGCTGCCTCATTTTACAAAATGATTTACATTCTGAATGCCTGGACTTAGGAATGGTGAGGGGCCCTGTGAATTTGGAAGACATCTTTCATCCATGGATATGGAGAGATACTATACCTTTTCTTAATATCCTTTCCAGCTACAACCAAAAAAATGTCAAGGACTAGAGTCCAAGTACCAGGAAGGGAAAAAAAGCAAATCAATTAATTACTTATGAGGGATCAGCCACCTAATGGATGTATGTCTCAAGAAGTTGAATATTTAGGGTAAAAATAATAATCTGACTTTGAGACCCTCTAGTCACATGGGAGAAGGAGGAAGGAAGAAAAGGCAAACTGAGGCAAAAAGTGAAGGGTCAGCTCTGGTATCACTCTATTACCTCAGTAACCCACCTTCTATGAATTTGTAAAAAGGAGAAAAACATTATAAAAGTTAATCATACTGTTAGTCACAGCAAAACAATAATAGCAAACCTCCAACATTGGGAACATGTTAAATAATTGAGAGTATAGTCACAATCTTGTGTTGAACATGAGATTCCCAAAGAGATTTGAGTGTTGTGAAATGATGCTTGTGACCTTGTAACTGGGTACCAACCTGTTGATAACATAGTCTGAATGCTGTAAAACCACATCCGAGTGTGTGAATGTGCCACAAGGTTATCAGCAGTAATACTGAAAGTTAATTCTGTTCAACTTTTCAGTGTTTATCGGTCTTTTTTTAACCATACATAAATGCTGTTTTATTCAGAAAAATACTTCAGAGGTCACAGAAGTCTTCACAGCCCCAATAACCAGATCACTCTTGTCATGCTGCTGCTACATACATGAAACCCTGATTCAGTGGTCAGCTCTATTGTTTTTACCAGATTTTTTACAAATTCATATCCTAAATTTTAAAGTCACCATCCTCTAAGACTCTCTAGACTTTGCAGACAATGATAAATGGCCACCTTGTTTTACGAAGAGTAGCTCAGACAAAGAAAGAATTCCCCTAGGTCCACTATTAGCTGTGTGCTCAAACTTGGCCCTGTTACTTTACTTCTCTAAGCCTGAGCATCTTCATTTATAAAACAGAGATGATAACATGGCCTGTCTCCTGAAGGTGGTGTGAGGAGTCAATGATGCCTGTATTAGGTGTTGGCACAACTGCACACTCAAAAAACCGTAGCTACCGTATCATTCGAGATCCAGCCAGTCAGCCACTAACAAAACCCTACAGTCATGAATCCGGATTCAAAGCTTCATTTACAAGGAAAGGAAAGGGAAGGCAAAGCCCAACAGCCCTGAAAGACAGCAAGAACTCAGAGGACACGCCCCAGATCCCGGCTGGAGACCGCGCCCAGCGGAGGAGCAGGCTTGCTTGGGATGGGACGTGAAGATGAGGTGCTCAGGAAATGAATGAAGAACACATGGACACAGGAGCGGGAGCAGGGCCAGACCCCTCGGGGTACAGACCGACGAGCACCCAGGCCCCGCTGCAGCCAGGACCCGAGAGCAGGACGAGACGGAGGTCAGAGGAGGCACGGGGCTGACAGCCGGGGGTGGAGAAGCAGAACCGGAGAGCCCCGAGAGCCTTCCCTTTACTTACATGTCAGCACGGCCGCCTCCGGGCCGCCCTCACTTCAGCCCAACGGCAAGTCCGATAACCAATGCTAAAATGCCCAGCAACACAACTACTACCACAATGAAAATTAGCAATTTCTGGAGAGAGGGATAAGAGAAATAAAAACAAATCATTATTACAAACCACCAAAAAGCCAGTCAGCCATCCAAAACCCACCTGTGCACCGGAAGCATCTTATCGACCCAAACAGAGTGAAATGAAAAGCTGACATCACTACATAAGGACGTCGCGCCGGAATATCTTGTTTCCTGAGTCGCCTCTGCACTGGCAGTGCCAGCAGATGGAAATGCGGAGCCCCCATCAGCTCCGGGCCCACACTGCAGCCCTCACGTGTGGACGACGCAACCCAACTGTCACGGGCCTCTAAGCAGCAACACGCCAAGGTACAACGTGACTGAGTTCCTCCTCCTCAAGGGGGAGTATGAAGACGTTTCTGACACAGTCCTCCTAAATGCAAACCCCCATCCATCTCTCCCCCAAAGAACACTCCCACCTGTCAAACCCAGGACAGTGACTGAGGGTCTGAAAGTGCAGGTCCTGTTGTGAACAGGACAGGACTCATCATGTGAAATAACTCCCCAGCTCCCTAGACCCCTGCCCAAGCAACAGGTAAAGTTAGAAGAAAAAGAACTGAAGAATGAAAATATCAGAGCGCAAAGTCAGAAAAGAGCAGGCTAAAAAGCAAACCCCAGCAGAGCTGGCAACCGCAGTGACTGGGCAGAGATGCTCCAAGCAACAGGGGCACCAGAACTAGAGGCGGGAGCGGGCGGTGGGGCAGGATGATGTGATGGAAAGAGCTGAGCTGGACCCTGAATTTGAATCCCAGGTTCCTACACTTTCTAGGTGGCCAGGGACTTCAGTGATTCTTAACTGTTTGATCTATCAAGTAGAAAACACAGGCGTGCCCTGAGAGACGGCATTCATAGCCATGAGCACACACCTGGGTTCACAGCAGGGAAAAAGAGACGAACGAGGACAGGTGTGGGCTATCAGAGTGGAAGGCCGTGAGGAGCATGAGCTCCGTCCGCCGACCAGCAGCCACGCTGGGCAGCGACAGGTCCACCCCGCAGAGCTGCCTGCCCGTGTGGGCTCCTGAGTGGAGACAGTGGGAGCCAGATCCATGCAGGACATGCTGGGGAGGGGGGGGAGCTACTCCCTAGGGAGAGCTGAGGAAGGCTTTTGGAGGAGGCCGGACAAAGGGAAGGTGGGGGGGAATCTCAGGGACATGGATGGGGGCGACCAGGGAGAGGAGAAGCCGGCCGGTCCCGCCGAGACGCAGGGCTCACCCTGCGAGCTTCACTCTGATACTTGACCGCCTTTTTGGTGTCTGCCACGGCCCGCTCCACGAAGCCCACGGACTGGTCCATGTTGTTCTCAATACGGTCAATCATGGCGCCCTTTCCCGGGATGCCAGAGGTGGCGGCGGCAGAGACAGAGACGGGGAGAGGGAGGAGACAGCGAGAGAGCTCACACGATGGACCCTGTCCTCCGGGGGCAGCGAGGGGGCTCACCTTCCGGGCCTGACCCTGGTACTTCACGGCTCTTTTGGTCTCCTCCCGAGCTTTCTCCACATGGTCCACCGTGTGCATGACATTCAGCTCTATGTTATCTAACATCTCCCCCTGCAGAGGACAGGCTCCGGTCACGCCCTGGACATGCACCCCGGGACGGTCCCAGCGCCACGGGGAGCGCCCAGAACCCTGCCCGTGCGGCCTTCCACGGGGCAACCCCGCACACCTCCCTGTGACTGCCTGTGCTTCCCCAGGCCAAGGCGGCAGTCACCCGGCCCCGAGATATCCACTCACTCACTTACTTCGTGAGAGACCACGCCCTGCACGCCAGGAGCACATGATCTAGACGCCTGGAGTATCCTGAAGGGTCCCCCCTCCCCTTTTTTTAAAAAATGAAACGTGTGAGAAGAGAAGCCAGAATACATCTCATGTTGCCAGGAGGCTGGCCTCTTCCTGGTCACTCAGATCTGAACCAAGTTCGTTCAGTCTGAGCCGAGTGCCGGCTACTACAGAAAGTACCCGGCGCACGACAGGTGTTTACTAACAGCTGAGGTGGGGACAGATGCTTTCTCTAAGGTATCCCCAGGCCCTGTAAGTAACAAGACATTGGTTTTACCTGAGTTATCTGGTTAAGAGGTCATGGTCTCTTGGTAAGATTCCCGACCTTTCCCCAGCTGTTACTTCCTGACCGGAAGTTCAGTCTTTCCAATTGACTTCTGTGCATCTTAAGATGGGAATTCCTTCCACCCACCTAGACCTTCATTCCATGCAACCCCTGGCTTTCTGGCAGAGAGAACGGCACTTACCATCACTTGACTCTCAAACCAGTTCCTCGGCAAGGCAGTGTGGGGAAAAAAGACAAGAGTGCAGATGGAGGGACAGGAGGAATGGTCTCCAAGGGTGGAAGGGGATGGAGCAGAGGTACCCCAGCCCAGAGCAGGAAACTGGTGTCAAAACCAGCCAGGCAGCGCTCGGGCTCCATTAGGATTCCTGCTCCACAGGAAGCAGGTTCGGATCCTTTCCAGGTGGCGGAGCCATGGGGAGCTCATGGTGAGAGTGGCCCCCAACTGTGACATGTCACTGAATTTAACCGCATCCTAAGAAGCAGGAGCCATGTGATATGTGACGGTGACGCCACAGGCAGGGAACAGAGCCGTCCGTCCCTGGGCAAGCTGGCCCGGAACAAAGCAGGTGTCAAGCTAAGCACCATGACGGACTCCAGTTTTCCCACTAATGTTACTTTTGCTGTCCCTTCATTGCTTTTGTTGTTCCTCAGCAAAAAAAAAACCGTCCCAACAGTCAACCTTTTTGGAAAAACTCATTTAGAAGAAAAAGCAAAAATGGAAAAACATAAAAATCTCCATTACACCTAACTTTTCACCATAATCTGGGGGAAAGACCCCATGTTTGCAGTCTCACCAGTGAAACGCTGATAGCTCCTATCAGGAGACTGTTTTAAGGCATCACCATTAAGAACCCGTGTGCTAATAAAAAATAATGATGATGATGATCTCAAGGCCGGAGCGAACAGGTACGTTACAGAACACATCAAACCTCACATTAATTAGACGTGACTTCCAGGCCGGGGTAACGAGGCTACAGCTCTCCTAGCCCCAGCATCCCAGGTGCCCTCCTGCACCGGGATACTGGGATTCTGGGACTCCACTATGGCAATTCCCAATGCTGCTCCCTCCACACTCAACACCCTGGCTTTCTTGGAGCCAACCCCCTCCGCCCTGCCCTCCTCAGGAAGCCTCAGGCCACGTCCCCGCCCTGCCCCCGCGGTACCCACGGCCTCACCTGGTTCTCCACCAGCATGGCGATGTCCATGAACATGTCGTGGAGCTCCTTGATGCTGCTCTCCAGCCTCACGATGTCCTTGTGCCGGCCCTCAATCTCGCTGAGGGCTTGCTTGGAAATCTGAGAGTCGATGATCTACGGCGGGCCACAGAGAGATGGACCATCGGCCCCCAGGCCTGCCACAGCCCCCCAGGCACCCTTGCAGGGCTCCCACCCCCCAACCCCACACCATCACTCACCCCCGAGGTGAAGATGGCAGGGTTCCCACTTTCCAGCATCTCCTCCAGCTCCTCGTCGGTGGTCTTTTTGCCAGCTTTATAACAAAAGAAGGAGAGCCTCAGATAGAAGATCAAAGCTCATCATTTCAAAAATTCCCTGAAAACGGCCGTAGTCAGGCGCTCAGTCGCGTCCGACTTTGCAACCCCGAGGACTGTAGCCCGCCAGGCTTCTGTCCATGGGACTTTCCAGACGAGAACATTGGAGTGGGTTTCCAGTTCCTCCTCCAGTGGATCTCCCCAACCCAAGGATCGAACCCACACCTCCTGTGTTTCCTGCATTGGCAGACGAGTCTTTACCACTGAGCCACCTGGAAATCCCAGGGGAAGCGCAGTAAGTTTCACTCTAAAGACTGTGGCCTTTACAAGCCTGCTCGCCTTTCTTGATGTCCCCCCTACCCCAATCCAGCCTCGACCTTATCAGCAGTTACCCTCCTGAAGTCCGTGTCTGATTATATTCCTCACAGCCCGGAACGTCTCCGGGCCCCTTCACTCCGCCACGGGGCCCACAGGACAAGGAGCCGGTGCTGGGTGAGCCCTCCCTCCCACCGGCTCATCCCCACCCTGCTCCGCCCAAGCGCGCCCTGTCCCAGGCCCGGCCGGCCTGCCTTCCCTGCCTGCAGCCTGTTCATTCAGTTCCTGCGCTCAGAGCATGGTCCACCCCGCAGGGCCCTGATTCCTACCGATTCCTAAAGTTACTTATTCCTAAAGAGTGAGGTTGTATTAACTCCTTTACACAAATGGGGCAACTGGCACCGTTCTCTGCGTCAAGCAAGCAGCAAAGATGCCATGAGCCCCAGGCAGCAGGGCTGTGTAGCAGGTACTTCCCTCCATGGATGTGGAAATGCTGGTTCCCATGGCAACCAACGACTTGGACCTGGTACCACTGAGCCACCCGCTTTCAGCCTAAGATACGACATCCGGGCAGCAGCAGTGCCATGAGCCCCGTCCTCGGCTGGGGCGCAAAAGGGAAGGCAGAAACCACCCGGAGGCCCCGTCTCCCTGGGCCTGACGACCGGACAGACCAGCGCCTGACAGGTCAGGAGAGGGGCGCAGAACACGCTTCAAACACGCACTGATCTCGAGCTGCCGCTGGATCCGCCCTTTGCTGCGCTCACGGAAGTCCACCTGGGCCTCGTTGTACTTGGTCATCACCTCCACAAACTTCCGGGACAGGACAGAGTGCTGCGGGGACAAGGTCAAGGCCATGAGCCCCCAGGAGGCAAAGGGGGCGCAGGCTCAGAGCCCCGGCCCCAGCCTCGCCCACGGCAGCTCCAGAGCTGGGACTGCACGGCCAAGGGCAGCTCTTGGTGGGACGGCAGACTGGTGCAGCGCTGGGAAACGGTATGGAGGTTTCTCAAAAAACCTAAAAGCAGAGCTGCCATTTCACCCAACAATTCCACTTCTGGGTGTATACATCTATATCTATATAAACTAATTCAAAATGATACACGCACCCCAGTGATCACAAGAGCTAAATTATTTACAACTGCCAGGAGGTGTAATCCCCCCAAGTATCAACCAACAAAGGACTCGATAAAGAAGATGTGACACACACCTATACATACATGGACAGTGAATACTACCCAGCAATTAAAAATGGAAATCTTGCCATTTGTGACAACCTAGATTGATCTAGAGGGTATTATGCCAAGTGAAATAAGTCAGAGAAAGATAAATACTGTATAACATCTTCCACCTTACATGCGGAATCTAAAAACTACAACAAACTATGAATCTAACAGAAAGGAGGCAGACTCACAGATACAGGGAAGAGACTGCGGTGACCAGTGGGAAGGTGCAGAGGGGACAGACGGGTGGGGGAGAGGGAGGCACACAGTCCTGGTGTCAGATAGGCTCAAGCATGCATTTTCCAACAGGGGGATACAGCCAAGATGGTGTAATAACTGTAACTGGAAAGGAACCTTTCAAAACTGTAAAAGAAATCAAAAAGAAAAACAAAAGAAAAAACCAAAGACCAGGTACAAGACTCAGTTTTTTTTGCTTCCTGACTTCACACCACTGGGAATGCCAGCTCACCTTTTCAAAGCATGTTTTCAGTATCTGTTAACCCGTCTTGCTGAATTCACAGAGTAGCTGAGGCCAACGGAGATACTCTGGGAATCCCAGAGGCCCTGCCCGACTCCCCTCCACATCCAAAGACCTTTGCGTTCTTACTCAAACTGATCGCCCAGCGTGTCCTGCTTCAAATTTTCTTGCTTCTGACTCAATGCTTCTGACTCTCCATCAACAGCCCTGGTGCCTAAACGCAAATCATCACTTTTATTCCTTGCCCACTTCTCAGCATCAAGCCCCAACAAACGTTTTTCCTTTGCCAAATCACCAATATCTACACTTGTTTAAACCCACCATCACCAGGCAAATTCAGGCCAAAATCATTACAAAAACCCAATGAGAGACCCACCCGCCCCTCGTCTCTTCCCCAGGCTGATCCAGTTTTCAAATGGCTACCAGGTTATCCTAACAGACTGCAACCCAAAGTAAATGCATACCAGCTAGTTGATCAGATCCAAACTCCCGAGACCACAGTCAAAGGCCCCTGGAATATGGCACTGGGTCCTCCACCGAAAACTGAACACCCCCTATCCTGTGCAAACTCTTGTCTCTAGACAGACTGTTCTCTTCACGTCTGCCCCTACCCACCCGACTACACACACCACTCCTGCCCCCGTGCCCCCAAGAATAACCTCTCCCTGAGCCTGCCCATGTCGGCATCCTGCCCATCCAAGGCCCAGCCTCCTCTGGGCACCTCAGTCTTTCCAGGCGCTTCCGGTGCTGGGCGCACAAGGACTGATCCCGTCTTCCTACCCTCTCTCCTGCGGGTCCTATGTCATGGCTGCCTTGTGACACTGGAACATCATGCCCGTTCTTCAGGGAGAAGGATCATATCTTTGATGACCACCAAACAGACTGACTCCAAGCTGGACAACTGACGACCAACAGTCTGCAGAAAGACGACTTCGGTTTCCTCTCCTGTAAACCAAGGAGGCCCACTACACCCTCACCCGTGCTCTGGGAACCTCGGGCGCCTCCTGAGAGGACGTGTGGTCTCAGCTCTGTCCCCCACTTCGACCTGGGCAGCTCCCCTCTACCAGTTCTTCACACTGAGTTCCAAATAAGGTTTGGTTGGTTGGTTGTTTTTAAAGATCCACAGCCAGAAAAGGGAACTAACTCTCCTACACTGTTGGTGGGAATGTAAATTGGTGTCACTATGGAGAAGAGGATGGAGGTTCGTTAAAAAACTAAAAATAGAGCCTATTATATGATCCGGCAATCCCCCTCCTGGGCACAGATCCAGAAAAGATGAAAACTCTAATTAGAAAAGATACAAGACCCCAGTGTTCACCGCAGCACTATTCACAATAGCCAAGAGATGGAAGCAATCTGTGTCCATCAACAGATGACTGGATAAAGAAGATGTGACATGTATATGCAATGGAATAATACTCTGCCATGAATAAGAATGAAATACTGCCATTCACAGCAAGGTGTATGTACCTAAAGAGTATCTCACTTAAATGCGGTAAGTCAAAGACAAATGTCATAACATCACTGGTATTAAGTATGTGGAATCTAAAAACTAATACAAATGAATTTATTTACAAAACAGACAACAAACTTACAGTTACCAGAGGGGAGGTGGGGGGATAAATTAGGAGTAGAGGGTTAACAGACACACACTACTATACATAAAACAGGGTTTACTGTATAGCACAAGGAACTATATTCAGTATCTTGAGATAACTTACCATGGAAAAGGATCTGAAAAAGAAATACACATATGCGTGTATGTGTCATAACTGAATCACTTTGCTGTATATCTGAACCTAACACCATATTGTAAATCAATTCTACTTCAATAAATATTAAAAAATAAAAATAAAAAAGGCTCCACAGCTAAGGAAAGAAAAATTAAAAGAGTGGAATAGACGGTTGTTAGGCCAAGGAGAATCTCACCTGGGATTTGCGGATCCGAAGGTCTGCCGAAGACCGCACCTCGTCCCCCTCAATATGCTGCTCCATGCCTGGGTGGGAGAGAAGGTTGCTCCAGCAACGCGGCCCCTGCTCTCCGCCAAGAAACACCGTGCGATGCAGCCCCTCTCTCACACACACGCCGGCCCGGGACACCAGCAGCAGGCAGGTCCTGTCTCAAAAGCCGGCTCACGTCTGGGCCCCAGGACACGCGCTCCACGACCTTCAGCCCAAGGTCCCCCTCGGCCACGTCCCAGCGCAGCAGTTACCAGCACGAGTCTCCCCGTCCCCGAGAGACCCGGCTCAAATCCCCGCCCTGCCGCGTCCGTGTCCCCCGGAAAGGCCGCGTGCCCCCAGAGTTCCCGCTCTCCGGGCTGTGAACTGGGAGCGCAGCAGGGCCCCCTCGCAACGCCAAGGTGACATCAAACGCGAGCGCGCAGCCGGCGCGCCCGGAAGCGGCCGCCGCAAACCTCCGCCCACCGCCAGGAAGACAGGCAGGACGGACCCACGCGGGCGAAGAAGTGACACCTCAGGCTCGGCAACGCCGCTTTCCCGCCCGGACCAGCAGCACGCACGCATCACCAGACAGTGAGTGGGGCGAAACGCAGACAACAGCCACAGGCCTAAGGAAGTTTCCGAGCTCGCAGACGGACTGAATCTATGACAGCGGCCTCGCGGGACCCTGGCCTAACTCGGGGGTGGGGGTGGCGTGACGGGAGGTGCACCTGGTCCCCGGGAGATGCCTGCAGCCTTCATATCACTAACACCTGTTCCCACGCACGCAGGTGCTGGGAGAGGAAACGGGAGCAGGAAAAGGCGAGGGACCGCGTTAAGGGACCCGAGCCACCAGACATTCGCCAGCTGAAAGCACACTTCCATTCCCGTCCCCAAGCTTCAGTCCTCGCCTCCCCCAGCCACAGACAAAGTTCTGGGGCTGTCATCCGTCATTCCAGAGACAGAGCCCAGGTCACAAGCAGACATGCCATGCACTATGTCACCCCTGAGGAAGTTCTGCTCCAGGAGGGCCGGACCCCAGGCGTGAGATGCTGGGGGGCTGCCTCGCGCTTAGCCCGCTTACTCTTCAGCTTGTTCCGGACATTGTTCGCCCTCTTCTTGATCTCGGCAGTGAGCTGCTCCAGGTCGTCCTTGGTTTCTGGGTAAACAAAGGCCAGCAGAATCAGTCAGAAGAGACTGAAGGCTTCATCAGCGACAACAATCGCTGGAGGAGGTGCGGCGCTTTCTCAGGCGCCCAGGGCAGTACATATCCCGGGGCTCCCCAGACAGCGGTCATTAGAACGCAGGAAGCTTATTGTTTAAAGGCATTTTCCCAGGCACCCTGGCCTCGACCTACAGAATAAAAACACGTCGTGGAAAAAAAGGAGGGACTGGGGAAGCGTTTCAGGCAGAGGAAACAGCAGAGGTGCCGGGGGCAGGGACGCGGTATGCCAGCAGCAGTGAGTCCCCGCCAGTCACGAGAGGGACTCGGGAAGGAGCAGAAGGCCCCGCCAAGTGGGGCCGTGGGAAGCAGAGGTGATGGGAGCGTCCCTGGGGATCCAGTGGCTAAAGTTCCACGTTCCCAATGCAGGGGGCCCGGGTTCGACCCCTGGTCAGGGAACCAGATCCTCCAGGCCCCAACTTAAGAGTCTGCATGCTGCAGAAACAGCAAAGATCCCACGTGCTGCAACCAAGAGCTGGCGCAGCCTAATAAATAAATAGATGTTAAAAAAAAAACAAACTTTTTTTTTTAAAGGTGACAGTAGCGGGGCAGTGTGAGCAGGACAGCGTGGAGGAGGGTGGGCGGTGACGCGGCACGCACCCTCCCCTCTGCTCACAGAGGGACACCGAGGCCCAGCCCAAGGCCGGCGGCGCGGCGGCGGGTGAGCCCGCGCCGCACTCACTTCACTCACTTGGCTCGGGGATGGGCGCAGAGAGGATGACACTGTAGAGCCTCTTCGCTTCCTCCACGTGCTCGGAGATCTTGTCAATATTGACTCGCGTCTCCTCGATCTGTAAGTAGAGAGACCACAGCCTTGGCGTCAGGAGAGAGAACCTGGCCGCAAACAAGGCTCCCCGCCCAGCGTCGGGGCTCGTGGAAGGAGACGGTGATGCCGGGCAAGCCTTCTGAGGCCCACCGACCCCAGAGAGCACCCCGCCCACTGTCAGAGAAAGGCGTGCCAACAGCCGTCTGCGAGGCTGCGTCTTCACTGCTCCCTGGGAAGAAGACACTGCCCACCTCGGATGGAGGGTCCCGGCCGAGTCAAGAAGAGCCAGGAAAAGCAAGGCAGCATCAGAGGGAAGGGTCAGGACACCAGGCAGGTCCTCAGCTGCTCTGGAAGTAGGAACAACATGGGTGAGGAGGAGAGGCAGGGAGAAAGGAAAGAGGAAAAGTGAAAGGGAGAGAACAAACCTAGAGGGTGAGAAACAGTGAAGAGTGAGGGGAAGAGAAGGAAACGGAGGGGAGGGGAAGGGAGGGGAGGGGAAGCGAGAGCTGAGGCGATGACTGTCCCGGCCGGGAGCCGCAGAGTGCCCCTGGACCCGTGTTCCAGGAAACGCCTCTCACCAGCTGCCCGCCCCGGACGGCCGGACCCGCTCCTCTCTGGCTCCTGACTGCCAGATGTGCAGGGGAAAGTCCCAGAGCCTCCCTGGAGGTCCAGCGGTCAGGACTCCCTGCTCCCAGCGCGGGGGGCCTGGGTTCAATCCCTGGTCGGGGAACTAGAGCCCACGGGCTGACACCAAGCGTCTCCATGACACAGCTGAAGAAGCTCCCACACGCTGCGGCTAAGACCCGGTGTAGCCAGATGAACACAAAGAAAGCAAGTACTTGGAGCCATGCCTTATTCCCGCATGGGCTCTGCCGCCCGCGTGTTAAGTTCAGCCTCCGCTCCATCTGCACAGGCACCAGCTGCCCCGGCCCCCCAGCCCCCCGGCCCCTGCGGGGGTGGCTTGCATCGAAGAGACCTTGAAGCCTCCACGTCCACCTGCCTGCCCTCCACAGCGAGGGGCACGCCAACACGGCCACAGTCAACAAACAGAAACCTCATAAGATGCCACACAGGAGGGTCTTAGCCCCTGAGATGCAATGGAAAGTCAATTCACAATGCAGCTTCCAGCAGCCCCTTCCTCCAGTGAATAAGCCACTTCTTTCAAAAAAAGGAAAAGAAAACCTGATCACGGCTCTGCAACTGGCAAAGAAAGCAGGGGAAAGACACGCGTTCTCTCTTTTTATATTTACTCATATTTCTGGCTGCTCTGGGTCTCCGTGTGGTGTTCAGGATTCGCACGGCGGTGGCGTCTCTGGCTGTGGAGCACCAGCTCTAGACGCAGGGGCTCAGCAGCTGCAGTCCCGGCTCGAGAGCGCGGGCTCAGGAGTCCTGGCGCACGGGTCAGCTGCCCCGCGGCACATGGGGTCTCCCAGACCAGGGGTCGAACCGGCGTCCAGCCATCTCATCCTCTGTCGTCCCCTTCTCCTGCCCCCAGTCCCTCCCAGCATCAGGGTCTTTTACAATGAGTCAACTCTTCGCATGAGGTGGCCGGAGTATTGGAGTTTCAGCTTCAGCATCAGTCCTTCCAATGAACACCCAGGACTGATCTCCTTTAGGATGGACTGGTTGGATCTCCTTGCAGTCCAAGGGACTCTCGAGAGTCTTCTCCAACACCACAGTTCAAAAGCATCAATTCTTCGGCACTCAGCTTTCTTCACAGTCCAACTCTCACATCCATACATGACCACTGGAAAAACCATAGCCTTGACTAGATGGACCTTGTTGGCAAAGTAATGTCTCTGCTTTTTAATATGCTGTCTAGGTTGGTCATACCTTTTCTTGCAAGGAGTAAGCGTCTTTTAATTTCATGGCTGCAATCACCATGCAGTGATTTTGGAGCCCAGAAAAATAAAGTCAGCCACTGTTTCCACTGTCTCCCCATCTATTTGCCATGAAGTGATGGAACTGCATGCCATGATCTTAGTTTTCTGAATGTTGAGCTTTAAGACAACTTTTTCACTCTCCTCTTTCACTTTCATTTTCACTTTCTGCCATATGGGTGGCGTCATCTGCATATCTGAGGTTATTGATATTTCTCCCAGCAATCTTGATTCCAGCTTGTGCTTCATCCAGTCCAGCACAGACAGAACCTTGTGCACCAGGACCCAGGAGAAAGGAGCAGTGACCCCACAAGAGGCTGACCTAGACATGCCCGTGAGTGTCCAGGAGTCTCCGGTGGAGGCGTGGGTCGGCGGTGGCCTGCTGCTGGGTCAGGAGCACTGAGTGCAGCAGCCTGTGCATGGGACCTTTTGAAGGAGGTCCTCATTATCCTCATTACCTCCACCATAGTTTGACCCCAGGTAAATAACAGGGAGGGAAACAGCCCCACCCATCAACAGAAAATTGGATTAAAGATTTACTGAGCAAGGCCCCGCCCATCAGAACAAGACCCAGTTTCCCCCCAGTCTGTCCCATCAGAAAGCTTCCATAAGCCTCTTATCCTTCTCCATCAGAGGGCAGACAGAATGAAAACCACAATCACAGAAAACTAACCAATCTGATCACATGGACCACAGCCTTGTCTAAGTCAATGAAACTATGAGCCATGCCGTGTAAGGCCACGGAAGACGGACGAGACATGGTGAAGAGTTCTAACAAAATGTGGAGAAGGGAAAGCAAACCACCTCAGCATTCTTGCCTTGAGAACCCCATGAACAGTATGAAAAGGCAAAAAGACAGAACACTGAAAGATGAACTCCCCAGGTCGGGAGGTGCCAATATGCTACTGGAGATCAGTGGAGAAATAGCTCCATGAAGAATGAAGAGATGGAGCCAAAGCAAAAACAACACCCAGTTGTGGATGTGACTGGTAATGGAAGTAAAGTCTGATGCTGTAAAAAATAATTTTGCGTAGGATCCTGGAACGTTAGGTCCATGAATCTAGGCAAATTGGAAGTGGTCAAACAGGAGATGGCAAGAGTGAATGTCGACATTCTAGGAATCAGTGAACTAAGATGGACTGGAATGGGTGAATTTAACTCAGATGACTATATATCTACTACTGTGGGCAGGAATCCCTCAGAAGAAATGGAGTAGCCATCACAGTCAGTAAGAGTCCGAAATGCAGTACTTGGATGCAGTCTCAGAAATGACAGAATGACCTCTGTTCGTTTCCAAGGCAAACCATTCATATCACGGTAATCCAAGTCTACACATATAAGTGCAATCTAAAAACGGGCACAGATGCCCCTATTTGCAGGGCAGGAGCAGACACACAGGTCGCAGGCACGCGCAGTTCACTCCCTTTTGTGCATCTGCCAGGTAGCCAACGCCTGGGAAGGGCAGGGCGAGCAGGAAACCTAAGTGCCGAATCGAAATATCCAAGCGCTGTTTGTCTGTGTGTTCAGGTTCTTCTAAAGAGACGGACATCACCCCGCACAACGATGTCGTTAAGAACTAAACCCGACTTAACCTACACCTGTCCCAGAGACAAGGCCCTTCCCCGGACGGCTGTGGCGGCCCCATCGCTCCCCTTCTTATGCACGAGAGCACTGCAGCGCGACGTGACTGAGGATGTCAGTCAAGGCCGTGACGGCAGCAAGAGGCAAAACCGAGGTCTGACCCCAGCATCTCTCAGATCCAACCCCGTCTCCCGGACCAGGTGAGGGTGCAAGAACCACGCTCATCTTCTCCCAGGCCCATGTGTGTCCAGCCCGTGTCAGGTGGAGGTGTGGAATCCACTCACCATTCCATGAGACCGGCTCAGCGACCTCTGATAAACATCACAGGCCTTCTTTTCTCTAACCAAGGCTCCCTGGAAAGACCTTTTCTCCAAGGAGTGCTCAAGAAATGCTGTTGACCGAGGGAACCGATCCAAACATTTTTCTTTCTTGAATCACCATGCTAAATTTGCAGCCGATACATCCTCAATGCCTACTTATTGTATGTTACTTTCTGAAATATATTGGTGGTCCCTGGTGGTCCAGTGGTTAAGGATCTGCCTTCCAGTGCTGGGGACATGGGTTTGATCCCTGGTTGGGGAACTAAGATCCCACAGGCCACAAGGAAACTCAGCCTGTTGTGCAACAGGTACTGAGAGGGAAGCCCGCACACCGTAACGAAGGGCCCGTGCACCACAGTGAAGGGCTCTGCGTGCTGCGGCTGAGACCCAGCGCAGCCAGACCAAGGAAACAGTCAGTGATGGGCCCCGTGGTCACGGCACAAACCCTTCCGTCTCCTCACTGAGAGGGGGCATCTGTGTAGTCCTCTCTTGAATCAGGCAGGCTCATGACTGCTTCGGCAACAGCGTACAGTACAAATGATGGGCGGTGTGACTTCCACAGCCGCCGGGCCTGCCTTGGAGCCCCGAGCTGCCTCTACCAAACCAAAGACCCTGAGTCCAGTGTGCTGAGAAGCCCAAGCCACAGAAAGAGGTGAAATACAGGTCTCCTCTGAGACACCCTGGTGTCTCCTTTAGGCACCAGACGCCCGAGTTAAAAATCTCTGAGATTCCAGACTCTGGCTAGTCAAGACCCCAGAAACTGTGCAGCAAAAATAACCCACCTCTGGGTGTTCCCTGGTGGTCTGGCAGTTAAGATTCAGTGCTTTCACTGCTGGGGCCCAGGTTCAGTCCCTGCTCAGGGAACCGAGATCCCGTAAATCACAGAGCAGGGCCACAAAGAAAAAAAACAAAAACCTCCACTGGGCCCTTGTCTGAACCCTGAATTCCTAATCCACAGAATCCCTCAGTATTACAGAAAGGTTATTCCACCCCCCTAACTGGCAGACTGATTTGTTACATAAGCAGATACAATCAGAACAGACACCATCTCTCAGGCAGGTCCTGTTTCCTCTAAAACTTCATCCTCTCTGCCAGTGAAGAAAAAGACCAAGGGAAATATGCAGACAACTGCGAATCAGACAAAAATCTAAGGTTTACCACTTGCTAGACCCTGGCTTAGTCAGCCTGTGAGGCCTCAACACCCAAGGGTCAATTCCTTTCTGTAATAACTGGGAGGCGAGAGAAATCACTGGAGTTTCACAGGGCAAAGTACATTTTGAAAACCTCCTGGTCTTGTGACTGCACCTGCACCTTGCAAATGCCTCTCTGACCATCTGTGATTCACACCGTCAGTCCTTGCAAATTACCAGGGGTGACCTACTTGCTGGAAGCAGTCCAGAAGTCCAAAAGATAAAAGTCTTGTGTACTTTTATCATGAGAGGACATTCACAGGCAATCCACTCTGCTCCATCCTGCAGGAGGTACAGGCTGTGTTCCTCAGACACGTAAAGAGGGAAACCTTTTCACTTCCCCAAACCCCCATTATCTGGGATGCACTTTAATCCACCTTCCAGGATATTTCCAGACCACATTCTCCAAAGCAGACTTTGTGATATATATATATGTATATATACATATGCATGCATGCTAAGTCACTTCAGTCGTGTCTGACTCTGTGTGACCCTATGGACAGCAGCCCACCAGGCTCCTCTATACACAGGATTCTCTAGGCAAGAATACTGGAGTGGGTTGCCATTTCCTTCTCCAGTATATATACATATATACATTAACAAATATACTGGGGAACAGAATGGTGAAAAAACTTAAATTTACTGAAGACAAACTTACTGTAGGTCACATGCTGTGCAGGTATAATAAAAAAAACTTTGATTATTATACAGTCAAATCAAAGTTATTACAAAATCAAAATCACTGTGGATGGTGACTGCAGCCATGAAGATACTTGCTCCTTGGAAGGAAAGCTATGACCAACCTAGACAGCGTATTAAAAAGCAGAAACATTACTTTGCCAACATAGGTTGGTTTAGTCAAAGCTACGGTTTTTTCAGTAGTCATGTATAGATATGAGAGTTGGACTACAAAGAAAGCTGAGCACTGAAGAATTGATGCTTTTGAACTGTGGTGTTGGAGAAGACTCTTCAGAGTCCCTTGCACTGCAAGGAGATCCAACCAGTCCATCCTAAAGGAAATCAGTCCTGGGTGTTCATTGGAAGGACTGATGCAGAAGCTCTAATACTTTGGCCACCTGATGCAAAGAGCTGACTCATTGGAAAAGACCCTGATGCTGGGAAAGCTTGAGGGCAGGAGGAGAAGGGGATGACAGAGGATGCGATGGTTGGATGGCATCACCGACTCATCAGACATGAGTCTGAGCAAGCTTGGAGAGATAGTGGAGGACAAAAGAGTTGGCGTGCTGCAGTCCTTGGGGTCACAAAGAGTCAGATACGACTTAGTAACTCAACAACAACAATACCGCTAGGCCTGTTCTAGAGGAAAGTGGGGTTGAGAGCAGTTACACCACTTTTCCAAAGCTACACCACGGTCATGAGCAGAGCTGAGACGCAGACCAAGACCCGTGCACCGGCTCCCTCCTGTCTCTGCCCAGAGACAGAGCCTCCAATACGGACCCTCTCTGCACCCTATTAGATGTGAAAGGAGGACGTTAACCTTTACCACAGTCCCTTGCGAGCACTTTCTGAGTGCTGGCTCCTTTCACCCCCAACTTATCTATCAGGTGAATATTTTTCTCCCCATTTCACAGCTAAACCCACAGAGACTTAGAGAGGTTAAGACATGTGCCCGATAGAGCATCTAAACAGACATTTCTCCAAAGAAGACAGACAGATGGCCAACTAGGCACATGCAGAGATCTTTAACATCGCTAGTGACCAGAGACATGGAAATCAAAACTACAATGAAATATCATCTCATACCAGCCAGAATGGCTATCACCAAAATATCCACAAGTAAATGCTGGAAAGGATGTGGAGAGAAGGGAACCCTCCTACACTGTTGGTGGGAATATAAATTGGTAAAGCCATTATGGAAAACAGTATGGAAGTTCCTTAAGAAACTAAAAACAGAGCTACATATGACCCTGCAATCCCACTCCTGGACATACATCCAGAGAAAAACATGATAGGACATTCATATTTATATGAGGAAATGTAACGGATTTCCTCTATTCAAAAGGATACATATACCCCAGTGTTCACAGCAGCATTGTTTACAATAGCCCAGACATAGAAGCAACCTAAACATCCATCGACAGAGGAATGGATAAAAAAGTGTGGTACATATATACGATGGAATATTACTCAGCCATGAAAAGGAACGAAATCATTTGCAGCAACATGGATAGACCTAGAGAGTGTCATACTGAGTGAAGTAAGTTAGACAAAGAAGGAGAAATATCGTATGACATCCCTTATATGTGGAATCTAAGAGGAAATGATACAAATGAATTTACTCACAAAACAGAAAGAGATTCGCAGACTTTGAGAACGAGCTTATGGTTGCCGGGGGAAGAATGGGGGGAGGGATAGGTAGGGAGTTTGGGATGGTCGTGTATACGCTGGTGTACATATTTAAAATGATAACCAACAAGGACCTACCGTGCGGCACATAAAAGTCCGCTCAGGGTTACGTGGAGGCCTGGGTCAGAGTGGAGTTTGGGGGAGAATGGTTACATGTCTATGTATGGTTGAGTCCCTTCGCTATTCACCCAGAACTATCACGGCATTGTCAATCAGCTCTGCAAGTGAAGTGAAACTTAGCCGTGCCCGACTCTGTGACCCCGTGGACTGCAGCCTCTGTTCACAGAGTCTGCAGGCAAGCATACTGGAGTGGGCTGCCATTCCCTTCTCCAGGAAATCTTCCCAACCCAGGGATCGAACACAAGTCTCCCGCACTGCCGGCAGATTCTTGACCCTCTGAGACACCAGGGAAGCCCATTAATTAGCTATACCCCAATACAAAATAAAATGTTTAAAAAAAAGACACGTGCCCAAGATCACACAATTAGCGGCAGATAAGGAATTAACTCCAAAAGAATCATGCTCTTTCCAGCCAAGCATGCTGTCCCCTTCTCCACCTTAAATATGATGGGGCCTTTTTTTTTTTTAATGATAGAAAAGCATTTAAGAAAGAGAAAGCAAGAAGAAAAGCGGCAGCCCCCCGAGACCTTGTTAAGTCTCCAAAAATAACTACCTTCCATCTGGCGCCAGATAATGCTTTCCAGATGTAAGATCCTCACGTGACCTCAAGGGATCCTCGGGCCAGGCTTGAAAGTAAGTTCTGCTGTTCCTGATTTCCAGAGCAGGGATTAAAGCCCAGCTGGGTTCAGGAACTTGCCCAAGGTCAGCTGCTATTTAAAGGCTTGAGGGAAGACTCAGACCAGGTCGTGGAAGCCAAGGCGCACCCATCTGCCCACCCAAGGAACACTACCTCTCGGGTCCCCTCCTACTGGGTTAAGAGAAAAGGGAGGACCCCGTTACTGCAGAAAGTCCTGATCTTAGGAAAGAAATCAATGTAACTGGTTCTCCGAGGCAAGAGCAGGGCGATGAGCGGCAGCAACGTCACCCAGCTCCTCACGCCCACCCCCAGCACTGAACTGAAAGAGCTTTTCCTTCCAGGGTCCACACCTAGAGCAACACGGGACTCATAAATAACTCAAGCACCGTCTGATCTCGTTATGACTCCTCCAGCAAAGGGACGGGCCCACCCACAGGAAGGGTGGGGTGCAGTCCGGGCTAACTTCCCAATCAGGCACGCACACGCGCAGGCTCACCCCGAAACCCGCTCTGACCCTCACAGATGGGTGGCAGGAGCCATGGGGCCCGGATCCACTTGGAGAAGGGCGAGGGGAGGCTCCCCCACACCCACACCTGCCCTGCAGAGACGGCGGGACGCCTCTCCAGACACAGCAGGAGAAGCCTGAATGGGGAGAATGCAGTGTGGCGACGCAGGCCGGACCGGCCGCGGTTTGATTCGGGCTTGTTGAAACACCTGTATGGCAGGTGCTCTGTGAACCTTTCAGAAACATGAACCCGTTTAATCCTCCTAACAGTCCTTTGGGGAATTATGTTATCAGTCTCAATGTACAGATAAAGCAAGCAAGCCTGTGAAGGAATGTTCATAAAAACGGCAGCTGTCAGGAACAGAGCTGAGTTTCTTTTTTTACATGGGTCATTCATTTTTAAAGTCTTTATTGAATTTGTTACAATACTGCTTCTGTTTCATGTTTTGGTTTTTTAGTCATGGGGCATGTCGGATCTTAGGTGCCCCCCGACAGGAGAGCAAACCCGCCTCCACTGCGCTGGAAGGTGAAGTCTTAACCACCGGACTGCCAGGGGGAGTCCCCAGGGCTGAGGCAAACCCAAGCTCTCCATCACTCACGTCTTCCACAGCACCTTCCAGCAGGACCCTCTATCTCGAAGACCATGTGAATCTGTACACACAGGCCACCCATTTCTGCCTCTGCTGAATTTCAAAAAACCTAAACTGGCAGTTTCTTGGTTTGTGAGTTATTACCAGAATTAAATCAAAGGGACTGAAGTTTTGGTAACAACAATTCTGATCTATCCCAATTACAGGCCTAAAAAGACAATGAAATGCATTTTTTTTCTTTTTCTTACATTCGTGGCTGGGTCCCCTGGGTTAGTTCTCTATCTAATTTCTGTACTGTAGGCAAGACAGGATATCATGAAAATGTTATCATGACCGTAAGACTTTACCAGCATCTCTTTGATGTATATAGTGTACCTTCTGCTGGGTTCTCAGTAAGATTAGAAGTCCACGTCCTACCCAGTAATAGGAGGCTCTCCTCGCAGCCTCTCAGTCGGGCTCCCCACCCCAGGAAAACGCTTTCCTCTGCTGCCCCTGAAAGACCTGCGGGCTTTATTCTTGCCTGAGGAAGCTGTGTCTCCTTACGTCCATTCAGAAGAAACACAGCGGAAGGGCACCCACCTCGGAGAAGAACTCGTCCATGAAAGCTGTGTTGTCAACAGCGATCTCGACCTCGTCGGCGTCGTCATCCTGCGTCAGCTGCTTCTGTGAGGGACAAAAAGGACAGGGTGAGACCAAGACCCCCAGAAAAGCCAAGAGCGCCGAGCGCGCGCTACGCGGCAGGACTGTATCTGCAGTGCGTGTCTCACACACGTGACCTTCAAACCTCAGAACAGCGCTGAGATGTAACAACCTCTCATGTACTCTGAGCTTAAATCCTAGCTCACCCCCAAAAATGTGTATATGTGTGTAGCTGAATCGCCGCTCTGCAGCAGAAATTAACGCAACATTGTAATTCAACTACAGGGAGCTCAGCTGGTGAAGGATCCACCTGCAATGCAGGAGACCCCGGTTCGACTCCTGGGTGGGGAAGATCCCCTGGAGAAGGGATCGGTTGCCCACTCCAGTCTTCTTGGGCTTCCCTGGTGGCTCAGCTGGGAAAGAATCTGCCCACAGTGCGAGAGACCCCAGTTCGATTCCTGGGTTGGGAAGATCCCCTAGAGAAGGGAAAGGGTACCCGCTCAAATATTCTGGTCTGGAGAATTCCATGGACTGTACAGTCCATGGGATCACAAAGAGTTAGACATAACTGCCTTTCAATTAAATAGAAAAAAAAGAAAAATACCAGTCAATCAATCGAGTCCAGGTTTCCTCAGCTATAAAGGGCTAATCATAACACCAGTTAAATCACAGGTTTGTTTACAAAATAAATGAGATAAAAAATACATAAATAAATGAGATGATGAATATAAAACACTTTCAGACAGTGCCTGGCATACTGTAAGTACTCAATAAACATTATGGTTTTTTTGGGGGGGGGGGTGGTAATGATGGTATTGGTGCTGTTATTATAACTTATTCCAGTTGGAGACCCTAAAACATTTAAGTAACTTGGCCAAAATCACACAGCTAAAGTGTTGGAGACGAGCAGATTCCAGCCCATCGTTTGGGTCTGGATCCCGTGTTTCTCACCTGCTCTCCACGATGTTCAGGTGCATGACCTACCCTACCAGGGACACACATTAGAACAGTCCCGATTCCTCCAAAGCACCAGCTTCAAAGCCTCACGGTGGGAGCAAACCTTTTCCTGTTTTCAGCAACTACCTATTGTAAACAAAGCAGCACCAGGAGCGCTCCCGGTCAGAGCTGCGTTCCCAGGAAACAAGCAGCCCTCCCCGCCGCCTCCGGCACCCCGGCGACCCCAGCTTTCTGAACCTCATTCAACCACCTCCGCAGGACCATGACGTGGCAGCGAAAGGAAGCGCCCCCATTCCCACCCGCCCAAGGGCCCGAGCGGCTTCTGCGTTCTTCCCAGACGTCCCCCCGGGCCGGGCTGCTGCGCTGCACACAACACCCCATCTCCAGGCGTGGGGGAGAAGGGGCTGCCCGGGGTGGAGGTGGCGAGGGGGGTGAACCTCGATACCGGCTTCTCCACCCACTTCAGGGGCCTGGGGCCTCCTAAGACAAGACATGCCACTCTCAACACAGGACTCCATGGGGAGGCAAGGCTGCCAGGGCCCCCGTTCCCTCCCCAGCTGCCATCCCGGGAATGGGCTACGGCCGATGCAGTTCCCAGAACTTCCCCTGAAATCTGGGGCTCTCAGCCCTCTGGGGAGCCGCTGCCTTTGACTGCCGACCCCCTCATCTTGGGCTTCCCCAAGAGCTCGGTGGGTAAAGAGTCTGCCTGCAACGAAAGAGACCCGGGTCCAATTCCTGGGTGGGGAAGATCCCCTGGAGGAGGAAACAGAAACCCATTCCAGCATTCCTGCCTGAAAAAGCCCGTGAACAGAGGAGCCTGGTGGGCTGCAGTCCCTGGGGCCGCAGAGAGGCCGAGCGCCCCCACCTCGTTCTCTGGCATGCCTGCAGCCTTCAGCAACCCGAGGGTCACAGCTTCGTGCAAGGACGTGAACATCAAGGACGCCGCTCTGGCCCCACAAGCATCTTCCTGACACTTGGGACTGAGCTCATGAGAGTTCACTTCCCAGGATTAAAACTCCCAAAGCCTAGTGGGCCTGTGCCCAGGTAGGATGCTTCCCAATCCCAGGCCCTTTCCTGAAACCAAATTCATTCCTTAAGAGTTCAGTCAAATACTATTAGGTATTTAGATATTGTTTGATCAGGTACTGTCATCTCCTTCAGTATTCTTTAAGATTTTGTGCTCAAGAAAAGGAAAATAAAAAAGGGGGAAATGCCCCCAAAATGGTCTAAGGGAAAAAAAAATGTCCCAAAGCCTAACAGAGCACACGGGCCCCCTAAGATCTGGCTCCCACTCACATTTCTTTTTTTAATTGAAGGATAATTGTTTTAAGGAATTTTGTTGTTTTCCATCAAACCTCTACATCAATCTGCCGTAGGTATACATGTCTATCTACTCCATGATGCGTCTCTAGGCCAGGCGCTGGGAACCCCTCTGGGCCAGGCGCTGGGAACCCCAAAATGTTTCTGGACACACCATGCTTTCATCTCGCCAAACTGTCATCCGAGGACTTCTTCCTGAAACGCATTTGTCCAGCTGGCAAAATTTCATTCAGCCTTTAAAATTCAATCCCAAACAAACTTCTCTGTCTCCCTGATCCCCACCTCCTGCAAAATTTAAAACCTCCCTGAGCTCCCAGTGCATCCTGTGCAAACCCCCTTCAGTCCCACCCCGCCCACCATTAATCACCCCTTCCCTACCGATCCTTCCCCACGGACCTGAACTCCCGGAGGGTCAGGGCTGCCTTGGGATTTGCCTAGAGAGGACACTTGGAGTGTGTGCCTGCCCAGAACACCTTCCTTTGGGAAGGTACCTAACCTCCACCTTCCCCACATGATTCTGGAAAAGTTATCAGTCCCCACGCGGGCTCCCTGAGGATTCTGAATTGTGAAATGAACAGAACCAAATCGCCCTCTAGCAACACCCAACAGAGATGCTACCCTCATTTCCGCCTTCCCTAAGCCACTCCTCGGCTCAGAGCAAGCTCTACGGATCTTCCGCAGTCTTCTTTCAACAGCACTCTTGCAATACTGCTTTTCACTCATTTAGCCAGAAGCTTCTGTCACTTGCAATTAAAATGACTCACACTTGGACTTCCCTGGTGGTCCAGGGGTTAAGACTCTGCGCTCCCAACACAGCGGGCACGCGTTCAGTCCCTGGTCAGAGAAGACCTCGCAGGCCGCATGGCAAGGCCAAAGAGAAAAAAAAATGAAATGAAATGACTTGTGGTTCAGTTCAGTTCAGTCGCTCAGTCATGTCCGACTCTTTGCGACCCCATGAATCGCAGCATGCCAGGTCTCCCTGTCCATCACCAACTCCCGGAGTTTACTCAAACTCATGCCCATCGAGTCGGTGATGCCATCCAACCATCTCATCCTCTGTCGTCCCCTTCTCCTCCTGCCCCCAATCCCTCGCAACATCAGGGTCTTTTCCAATGAGTCAACTCTTCGCATGAGGTGGCCAAAGTATTGGAGTTTCAGCTTCAGCATCAGTCCTTCCAATGAACACCCAGGACTGATCTCCTTCAGGATGGACTGGTTGGATCTCCTTGCAGTCCAGGGGACTCTCAAGAGTCTTCTCCAACACCACAGTTCAAAAGCATCTTGTGGTGGTAGTGGTTTAATCGCTAAGCTGTGTCCAACTCTTGCAACCCCACAGACTGGCCCACCAGCCTCCTCTGTCCATGGAATTCTCCAGGCAAGGATACTGGAGCCGGTTGCCATTTCCTTGTCCGGGGGATCTGCCCAACCCAGGGATCGAACCGTTGGCTCCTGCGTTGCAGGCAGATTCTTTACGGCTGAGCCACCAGGGAAGCCCTGAAATGACTAGTACTTGTCGTTAATTAACCTATTCCAAACGTATAGCGGGCACGCACCACATGCTGAGAGGTAAGGAAAACTGAATCGATTGAGTTTAGAACCCCCACCGAGACCGGCAGCCTGGATCCACCCAGCAGTTTCTAAACCTTGAGATAAAATGCTGCTTTTACCAACTATCATCAATACCTGGGCCTCTCAGCGGACCCCAGGGGGCTCCATCTCCCAAGAAGGACCTCCAAGACCCTCGCTAGAAAACAGGAACCCGACCTTCCTGCAGGAAGGCGATTCAGTGCACCCCTGTTGAGACGTCCCTCTTTTGGAGGTGTTACAGAGACCCCCACTGGGGAAACACCCCAGGTTTGTGAATACACACGTAACTCAAACATAGACACACAAGTGTGCCCACTCAGTTTCATTCAAACAGGCAAATGCACTAAGGAAGTGAGGTGAGGCTGCATCATGGATGGACTCAGAGAAGTTTCTGGAAGCTGGGAACAACTATGTCCTGGAGCGTGGAGGCAGGCATGAGCCATCCGCCATGATACGCACGAGAGGCCTGGCCTTCGGACAGGGACTCCCCACCTGCTGGCTTTGAGCAGGCACCTCCAATGAGACGATGCCCGAACTGGGGGAAGAAGGAAGCCTTGGGTCACCCACAGCTGCGATTCAAGGCCTGTCATTTCACTTACCTGCGGTGAGGCCTCCAACAAGTTCTCTGACTGCTCTGAGTTTTTCTACTGCTAAGTGGTCATAACACCACACAGCCTGTGACTAAGAGGTTTGGAAGAGCTCACCCGTGGGAAGCTTCACACGGCACCCAGCAGCGCATAGTGAGGGTCTGCTTCCCCACCACCCAATCGTAAGGACGTGCGGTCTAAACGGACAGCAAGCGCTCACATAAAGTCTCAGTCAAGGTCAGCTCTGCAGCAGCAGGACTGCCAGTCTGCAAGCAACTCCATCTCACGTTGGGCGTGCGTGCGTGCGCAGTCGTGTCTGATTCTCTGTGACCCCGTGGACTGTAGCCCGCGAGGCTCCTCTGTCCGTGGGATTCTCCAGGCGAGAGCACTGGAGTGGGCTGCGAGGCCCTTCTCCAGGGGATCTTCCCCACCCAGGGATCAAACCCGCATCTCCTGCAGGTTCGGCATCTTTACCACTGAGCCACCTGGGAAAGCCCCCCATGCTAGTCACTGAGGCTCAGGGGCTATTGATTTACTTGGCTCGACACCTCTGAGCCTCAATTTCCTTACCTACAAAACAGGGGCAACAGTGTCCAGCAGGGCTTTTGTGAGGATTAAATAAGGCGATCGCTTTAAGGTCCTCACATGATGAACAGCACATGGCCGTTGTTCAGCCGCTCAGTCGTGTCTGACCCTTCGTGACCCCATGGACGGCAGCACGCCGGGCCTCTGTGTCCCTCACCATCTCCCACAGTTCATGTCCCCTGCATCAGTGATGCCATCCAGCCATCGCATCCTCTGATGCCCTCTTCTCCTTCTGCCCTCAATCTTTCCCAACATCAGGGACTTTTCCAGTGAGTCAGCTGTCTGCATCAGATGGCCAAGATACTGGTACATGGTAACGTCTCAGTAAAGCAACTATACACAAGATCTAGCAAAGTCATCGCTACAGCTTTCATCTGGATCTAAGTACTCTTAAACAGGAAAGAACAAAAAAAAAGATACAGAACGTTAGAGCTGAAAGTAACCCTGCAGATTCTATCATCAAATTCTCTCACTTAAGAGATGGGTAAACCAAAGCCCAAGACCAAATCATGAGCTATGGGAAGAGCCGGGAATAGAATCCAGGTTCCTGGACTCCCATCTGCCCAGGACGGGGAAGTTTTTCCTACAGTTCTTCCCACTGCAGCGAGCTGCCCCCAGAAATGACAACGATGGCAGCAAAGTTCAGCCCAGATGAGACAATTCCAGGAAGCGGCCATTGGCCCAGGTCATCTGAGCCACGTGCCAGTGGCATCGGGGTTTCCCTGAGGACAGATCCGCCCGATCCTGGGCGGGGGTCCTTCCCTTCAGACGCAGGGGTGCTCTCACAGGGGCCTTGGGGCCTCGGGAGCCCCAGGGCCAGCAAAGCACGTGATGCGCCTTATCTCCGGCCGGCGGGACTGTGCGCCGCCCTGAAGGGCACCGGGGCATCTTTATCGAGGCGTGTGGCAACAGGAACGTTACAGCAGCTGCAACAGCTGAGAACGCCTGCCAGCACCACGCGCCCGCCACCTGCTTCCTCTTCCCGGACTCCTGCCCCTCGCCTGCCAGGAGACACGCCGTGCCTCAGCCGCATGGGGCTCACCTCCGTCCCCCACCCCTCGCCCCCCGCCCGGGCCCCCGAGCCCCTGAGGACGGCAGGGCCGAGCCGCCCTCTCTGCACACAGTGGGAGGGGGACACAGACCCAGGACTCAGCGCAACATGCAATCCCACTACCCGCCTGACCGCGTCTCAGCCGCCTTCTCTGTGGGCTCAGCCTGCGGGCCCCCATCACCGGCTCCTCTCAGGGGATCGTTTCCCACCCGCAGCCCGTGTCAGTTCAGTCGCTCAGGCGTGTCCGTCTCTGCCACCCCGTGGACTGGACCGTAGCTCGCCGGGCTCCTCTGTCCATGGGATTCTCAGGCAAGGACACTGGAGAGGGTTGCCACGGCCTTCTCCAGGGGCTCTTCCCGACCCAGGGATCGAACCCGCGTCTCCTGCTTGGCAGGTTTGCCGCCTGAGGAGCCCCTGGGAGGTGCTAGGTGGCCACCACCCTCTGGCTGAAAGCGGGGCTGGGACAGGGCACTGTGGGGGCCTCAGGCCGGCGCTGGTCCCCACTAAGCCTCGGTTTTCTCACCAAGTAAGGAGCTTAGCTTTCCAATGCGACTCTGGGGACCCCCAGGAGATCTCGGGGACGCCTCAGAAACCCCACAGGGAATTCGGGGTGGGGAGAGTCAAGCCCGCATCCCCTCTTCCACCTGCAGAGCTCCACCTTCATCTGCTTTTTACACTGAGGTTGAATACACGATTTCACTTTCAGAACGAGGCCTCTTGCCAAGAGAGAAAGGAAGAAAGAGAGAGAGGAGAGAAAGAGATGGAGCAGGAACCCCACCAGAGCACGTGAACGGAGCCTTCTAGAGAAAAGGGAAAGAACACGGGGTCCCCTCCCTCCTTTCCGAGGCAAAGCATGGCTGAGTGCACATCCAAATCACCAGCAATTCCTGAAGGGTCCTTACAAGTCAGGGTGTCAAGGGGGAAGGGACAAAGAGACAGGGGGAAAGGCCACCCCAAGTGCAGAGCTCTCTGCTTACAGGCTCTCTGATGCCCCTCCCGCGGTGGGTGTCAGGCCTAGGGAGACTCAGCAGCCCTCGGGAAAGTTTCAGGGTGAAGGAGATGACAACAGAAAGGGGGGACCAGCAGCCCGGCCTGGGGAGGCACGTCTGGGCCCGATGTCCCCCCCGGGAAAAGACCGTGGTCGGCGGGCCGGGCCCTCCGGCTGCTTCCTCCTCTCCACGTGGAAAGAGCTCTGTGCTTGGGAGACTCCTGTTTATAGACCCAGATCTTCACCCACTGAATCTGGTTCAAAGAGACAAGGACGTGGGATTCTCCTTGTCCCTAATGCCTGCCTCCCGCCCAGCCTCCTTTCCAGAATGAGGGGTTGTGGATTGCCAAGGACAAATACCATCACATCCAAGGCCTCCAAACACACACACACACCCCTGCCTGGGCCCAGCGTCTGGTTTTTCCAGTCTCTCTTCTCCAATGAGAAGCCAGAAAGTCTGAGTAAGTGTCAGCTCTCAGCAGGCACTCAGGGCTCTCTGTTCCCCATCTGAGAGTCAGAGGGACCTTCATCAACGCCCCTTCGCCCTCCTAAACCGAAACCTTCCTGGAGGGGACGTTCCCCTTTCTGCCTCTTCCTGACACCCTGCCCGATGAATCAAGAGGAAACGAAGCGGCATCCTGGGTGAGCCTCACGCGCTCACTTTCAAGACGTGGTTCTAGCTGAACAGTCTGAGGCAAGAACTGGCCCCATTTGGAAATGAAGACGTTGAGGAATAAACTCATCACCAGATTAGCCCAAGGCCACCAAGTCCCTAGACAACTGGACAAGCCCCAAAGCCCCAGCTGGCTGAGCTCCAGGCGTTCCACCGTCACGATGATAAGAAGGGTATTTTGTTGCAGGCACTCTCATGGTTTCAAACATAATATTTGCTTCTCACGGCAGCCCCAGGAGGGACACGGATGACACCCCTCTACAGCTGAGATGGCTACTTCATGTGGTTAAATGGCTCGTCCCAGGTGACCCCGCTGATAAGGAGCAGTTAGGGCTCAAATGCAGGGCTGCGGAAGCCAGGGCTCCCGGCTCTCACCCTCCACACTGTCTGAAGACGCCCTCCCCAGGCCAGCTCAGAAACACACCTGCAGTTACTTCAGGGACGCTGCAACATCGATGAAACTGAACTGGACTCATCTACATGCAGGAATGAAAAAGATTCCAGTGTCGGGACTTCCCTGATGGTCCAGTGGCTAAGACGCTCAGCTCCGAGCACTGGGGGCTCGGGTCCAATCCCCGGTCAGGGAGCCAGACCCCACAAGCCGCAACTGAGAATTCGTACGCCACGTTAAAAGATCCCACCTGCCGCAACTAAGGCCTGGGGCAGCCAAATACATAGTATTTTTAATTTTTTAAAGAAACATACCAGTGTACATAAGCCCACAGACATGCGGGTTTGCAGAGATGCAGATGACTGCCTCGCCAAAGACCCAGCTGTGTGACCTTGATCGAGTGGCCTAACCTCCCCAAGACTCAGCTCCCCGCGTGCAGCAGGAGTAATCTGCCGGAGCTGCTGTGAGGATTAAACCAGTGAATGCATGTGAAGCATTCAGAGCGAGGCGGGTACAGATTAAACTCCCAAGACTATCAGTTTTCTCCAACATGAGTTTCTGCTAAAGATGCAACCCTAACGCCAATTCTCAGAAGCTGACAGCAGGTCCCTTAGAATGGACTGACATCCATTTGAATGAAGTCATCTCTCTACATGTGCATTTAAAGAACAGAGCTCTCTGTAAATTTTGCTTCTGCTAATTCTCAAAAATGTTGACCTTTACTACTCATCACTCATTTCTAAACAGTTGTCATTTCCACTTTGGTTTCTTTTGAACCCATGAGTTATTTAGAAAAGTAAGTAAACTTTCTAAATCAGTTCAGTTCAGTCGCTCAGTCGTGGCTGACTCTTTGCGACTCCATGGACTGAAGCACGCCAGGCCTCCCTGTCCATCACCAACTCCCAGAGTTTACTCAAACTCATGTCCATCGAGTCAGTGATGCCATCCAGCCATCTCATCCTCTGTCGTCCCCTTCTCCTCCCACCTTCAATCTTTCCCAACATCAGGGTCTTTTCCAATGAGTCAGTTCCTTCTAAATACATTAAGAATTTAAATCTTCAAAGTGGGTAAACCCAAGGAGAGCTATTATTGCATAGTTAATTTCTAACTTTATTATATTGTCGTCAGGGAACAAGTCCAATATGACTTAATATTTTGTGGAACTTAGCATTTTATTTGTGTGTTAGCACATGGTCAGTATTTTTTAATCGTCTGTGAAGCTTGAAAAGCTCCTGCACTCCATTTGTTGGACACAAAAATCATCAAGGCGTCACCCGCACCTGCTGCGTTCATTCCTCTGCTTTTGTTGGGCAGGACTTGAGCAAGATATAGAGCAGGAGTAGTGAAGAGAGATGGAAGTTCATCTAAAGAGAGGAAGGAGGAAAAACAAAAACACCGTGCGGGCAGACGTCATCTATACAGTAACCTGTGATCAGGGAAGTTAATTCACCCAGAACCACACGGTAATAAGGAACAGATGGACCCCTGCGTGGTCCAACCCCTGGGTCACAGTGGATTATTTCAGACAAAGATCTGGGGTCTCAAAACCAAGGGCCTTGCCCACACATTCTTCTCATTCACCACAAGGTCCCATCCGGAGTCACAGATCCATCTGTCCACTCACTCAGCCAGCGGTATTTGCTGAACATCTCATCTCCCAACAGTACACACCAGGCTGGGCACCCTGCCCTCCCCGAGCCTCACGGTCTCAGACGGGAGGCACCCGGGCCGCTCCGTCACCCTGTGGGGGAGACGACAGTCCAAGGAACCAGACGCCCAGGCGAGGACGGGGCGGAGCCTGGGAAGGTGAAGCATCGAACGGCTGGCAAGATGACTCCTGGGGAAACTGCAAAGGATGCCTGCGGGAAGGCATCTGGGGAGGGAAGGCCACACCTTCTTCCTGCTGGTCCTCTCACCCCAGGAGCATTCAGGGAGATTCAAAGGTGAACCTCGGCTTCCTCTCCCCGACCCCAGGCTTCTCCACGCCTCCCTGGCTTCCTCCCCTGCTCCCAGCCCCATCAGCGCCCCACACCCCTCAGCATCCAGCTGCCAAGGATACCGGAAAGAGGAGGGAGCCTACACTGCCTGCCTCCCTCAGCCTCAGCCTCCCCCCAACCTGCTTTCAGCCTCTGTCCCCCAAGGCCCTCCGCCTCAGGATGCTCCGGGCGCGGCACACCAAAGGCTGTGGAAGTCGCTCAGTCGTGTCAACCCTGTGCCAGCCCATGGATAGCCCAGGGGATTCTCCAGGCCAGAACACTGGAGTGGGCAGCCCTGCCCTTCTCCAGGGGATCTTCCCCACCCAGGGCTCCCGCATCGCAGGCGGATTCTTCACCGGCTGAGCCACCAGGGACGCCCAGGAATGCTCGCAGTTACTGAGCGCCCACCGCGAGGAAGACTCTAACACGGGCCTGGACTTCCCTGCTGGTTCCGTAGATAAGACTCTGCACGTCCAGCGCAGGGGCTGCGGGTTTGATCCCTGGGCAGGGAAGTAAGATCCCGCAGGTCACAGTGTGTGGTCAAAAAATAAATAAAAATAAGACCAGAACCTAAGACATGGGTCTTAAATTTACCAAGGCGTTTAATCTCTGCAAGAATCTTCTGGGGCCCTCTCCACCTTACAGGTGAGAAAACCAAAGCATAAAGATGCCAGGCAGCCTCCCCAGACCCTGAAGGCTGAGTGCCGGAGCCGGGAGGAGAGCGGGTCGCTGGACCCAGATCCCTGAGGTCCGTGACCCTGGAGCGATGCGTCCGAACAGCACCTGCCACCCCCAACCACAGCATGCAGCCCTGGTCCCCCAGAAACACACGTCCAAGGCGCTGACACAGAGGCTGTACCAACGAGGTCATGATGGATGAAAAGACTGAGAAACAGTCACAGCTCCGAGACGCCGAGGAAACGGGGAGCCCAACGCACTGTGCCATCCTGGGTGGGACCCCAGGCCAGAGACAGGACCACCCGTGGGAAAACGAGTGGGATCCACACAAAGTCTGGAGTTGAGTGACTCACGATGTTCCAAGATCAGTTTCTCCGTTTAGACACACGTCCCATCACAACCTAAGACGCTAACAATGGAGGAAGCCTGGCCGGCGGGGACTCTCTGCACTCTGTGCAACCCTTCTGTCAGTCTAAAATTAGTCCAGCATAAAACACGCATTTCCACAAAAAGCAATCCCGCTGCCATCCTGCGGGTTCCCTGACCCAGGCAGCTAAACAAACCCAGACAGCATACGCTCCACTGATCTCTTTAGGTGCGAGGTGAGCCTCACCCAAGTGTCCACACACAGACAGAGGAACGTTGCCATGGAAATGCCCCAGCCAGGAAACAGGCTGACCCAACAACAGAGAGGGGAGGAAGTTGCAAAGAGGCCTGATATAAAACGCTGGAGATAAGGCTCCCTCAGGACTGCCGAGCCTCGCAGCAACTTCATCTGCTGTGGCAGCTCAGTCACTCAGTCATGTCCAGCGCTTTGCGACCCATGGACTGCAGCCCACCAGACCTCCCTGGCCATCAGCAACTCCCATAGTTTACCCAAACTCATGTCCATTGAGTCGGTGATGCCATCCAACCATCTCAGCCTCTGTCATCCCCTTCTCCTCCTGCCTTCAATCTTTCCCAGCATCAGGGTCTTTTCCAATGAGTCAGCTCTTTGCATCAAGTGGCCAAAGTATTGGAGTTTCAGCTTCAGCATCAGTCCTTAAAGTGAATATTCAGGGTTGATTTCCTTTAGGATGGACTGGTTGGATCTCCTTGTAGTCCAAGGGACACTCAAGAGTCTCATCCAGCAGAAGAGTTTGAAAGCATGAATTCTTCGATGCTCAGCCTTCCTTATGGTCTAACTCATATTCGTACATGACTACTGGAAAAACCACAGGTTTACAGCTTCCTGGGCTGTGGGAGTGTGGTCTGGACTCACAGAGGACTTCGCTGGCAGGCAGCTTCTAAAACAGTGGCTGCTTTTACATATCAACAGAAACAAAGTTTGTGGAGGCTCCAGGAAGGCCTACTGAATGCTGTCAGCTCAGATCTGGAACGTGCCCTGCGGCGATGACACTGGAACTGAGCCTTCAGGGATGTGTAACAAGTTCCAGGGAGGAAGGAGGTGGCTGGATTCTCACCGTGATACCCACATCCTCTCCTTCGTGGTCTTCCTGAAAGGGGACAACCCTCCATGAGGAGCCAGGCTGGAAGTTCAGGTCCAGGTAGGAGCCTTGGAACTCACCCATCCTCATCCTTAAAGGTGGAACCAGCGACCTCTGGCTTTATTAGCACTTCAGGTAGGTCAAGTTTCACTAACCCAGAGGGGATGGAGCTGGAAGAGTAAGTCCCCGTGAAGAATAAGGAGTGTGTAAGGGCCAAGATGTTACTGATCAGTCGACAGACAAGGGTGTACCATGCGGAAGGGTACGGGTCCCACCTGCCACGGTGTCAAGGGGCAAACAGTACAGCTGGGGAGGCGGTCAATGACAGTGTGACAGATAAACAAGGAGGGCGTGCTCAAGTCTTGATCTCACCCCTCGGATCTCAAGCCAGTCTGAGCCTCAATTCCCTCACCTGTAAGATGGGAATACTATATAACGCCACCTTGCCTTGCAGGGTGGAGAGGATTAGACACACACACGTCCTTTCCAACAGTAAGCGGCAGCTCGATCAATGACCATTGCTACCACATTGATAGGTGAGGGGACACCAACAAGTCACAGGCCTGTGGATCTGAGAGACAGCAGGACTTAGGAGACCAGGGAGTCCAGCTCATAAAAGACAGCCGGAAGGTGCTTTCAAGCCCACGCCACGGTAAGGGGGAAAAAGGAAAGAAAAAACCCGCTGACAATAGAAGAGAAATATTTTGCTCTGAAGCAACGTGCAACCCATGAGGGCTGCTGGCAGGCAGAGGGGCAGGCCCCAGCCTGTGTTTCGGGAGTATTACCAGTAAGGAGCAAGCCTGGGAAGACAGGCAGGAATTCTGCCAAAAGGGGAAGGCAGCCCTGAAAGGAAGGTAGACAGCATGTCTCCCCCGGCCCCACCCACGGGACTAAAAATAGAACTAATCGCCTTCCTCCAGCCCCGCATTCTCTCTCTGACCTCTGGCTGCTGGTCTGTAATCCCTCGCAATCCCTGTCACTCCCACCTCAGCTCCACCACCGTCTGCTCACCCCAACAGCGCTCCCAACCTGGGACCAGCTCTCCCAACCCCGGACCTGCTCTCCCAACCCCGGGCCAGCGCTCCCAACCCCGGGCCAGCGCTCCCAACCCCGGGCCAGCTCTCTCGGGGAGCGAATCCGGCCAGGGAGACAGGGAGGCAGGAAGGAACCACGGCCATTAGAACCTTCAAAGGGGAAGCACGGCCCCTGTTCTGATGGCTGTGACCACACTCCTGGGGAACAAGTGTGGGGAACCTCTAAATGCGGAAGGAGGCCAGGGACAAGCCCTGCAGGACACAAGAGCAAACAGAGAGAGTGAATAAGTCGGTATGGTCTTTAGCACCTCAGGAGTCGATTTCATTAGCACATCCTTATCGGCTCTCTGTGGAGGATCCGGTAAACCCCAAGAAGTTTCCAGCTCTCTGGGCACGTGTCCAAAGTCCACGACCTCCATTCCACACGTGGCTGCCTCTCTGTGAGCATGACCAACTCTCACGTCGCAGCTGTTCAGTCTCTCCGTCGTGTCCGACTCTTTCCGACCCCATGGACCGCAGCACGCCAAGCCTCCCTGTCCATCACCAACTCCAGGAGCTTACTCAAACTCATGTCCATCGATCGGTGATGCCATCCAACCATCTCATCCTCTGTCGTCCCCTTCTCCTCCCACCTTCAATCTTTCCCAGCATCAGGGTCTTTTCAAATGAGTCAGTTCTTCACAGCAGCTGGCCAAAGTATTGGAGTTTCAGCTTCAACATCAGTCCTTCCTATGAACATTCAGGGTTGATTTCCTTTAGGATTGACAGGTTTGATCTCCTTGCAGTCCTAGGGACTCTCAAGAGTCTTCTCCAACACCACAGTTCAAAAGCATCAATTCTTCAGCACTCAGCCTTCCATGTGGTCTAACTCTTACATATGACTACTGGAAAAACCATAGCTTTAACTATAAGAACTTTTGTCGGCAAAGTGATGTCTGCTTTTTAATATGCTCTGTAGGTTGGTCATAGCTTATCTTCCAAGGAGAGAGCATCTTTAAAGTTCATGGCTGCAGTCACTGCAGTGATTTTGGAGCCCAGGAAAATAAAGTCTGCCACTGTTTCCATTTGATGCTGGAGGCTCGCCTTTCATGGACCATATTCCTTTGTTTTCCCTACATGACCACGTGTTCTTTCAGACCAGGACTTTGTATAAGAACTCTGCCTAGAATTCCCTGGCGGTCCAGGGGTTAAGACCTGGTGCTTTCACTGCTGTGACCTGGGTTCGATCCCCGGTTGGGGATCTATTATTCATAAGATCCCACACGCCTTGTAGCATGGCCAAAAATAAAAATAAAAAACTCTACATCTCAGGATGCCCAGCAGTTCACGAGGCAGGCAGAGGTTAAAAGGCACCACCCGTGGTGTCTCCATGAAGCCCAGAGGGAGGATGGGTGAGAAACTCCAGGACCTTTGCCTCTCTACTAAGGAGCCTCTCCAGCCTCTGACGAGTAGATTTCAGTCTCAACAAGGACCCGAGCGGAAGCATCACTTCTTCTGGGAAGAGCCCTGAGGCCCTAACGCCCCAGGGCCGGGGACTGGCCCACGGGGTCTTCCGGGGGCTCTTTCTGTCCCAAAGACGGGATCGTCGGTCTGTTCCTCGGGTGCCCCCCTCGCTGTGATCCCCAAGGCCCAGCAGTATGTGTTGTCAGCATCAATTCCCACCCCCGCCCCAGCGCCTCTGGGAGGGTGGGGACAGAGAAGGTGCTGGCTGAACACTGGCTGAGTGAAACCAGGGCCCAGCAAGAGGCTGCGGGACGGGAAGGGTCTGGACTCAGCAGATCCAAAGTTCAGGGGCGGAGACCTCGGCAGGAACCGCCTGGAGAGACAGGCTGGGCGTGGGCACCAGAGCTCCCGGCCATCCTGACGTCACCAAAGGGCAGGCTTCTGGGCCGGGCCGGCCGGGAGGAGAAGGGCAAGAGGCGGATGAGTTGCGGCCGGTGACTGCGGCAGCAGGAAGGGGCACCCTTCAGGGACGGTGCTGCTCCCAGCCCGTCCGTTTGGGGAACTAGAGTTGACTGAGGTGGGTGATTATCAGGGATTATCTCATTTCACCCTCAGTGACCCTGAGGGGAGGGTGCAGTGATCCACTTTACACCAACTCTGAGACCTTGGTTCCAGAGTGCTTGCAACAGGCTCCCAGTGAAGCACTTTTAGAAACACACACCCTCAGGGTTGATGGAGACTTTGAACCTCCTCCTGGGCTGCCCACCTCTCCAAGAGGGCGCAAATTCCTACAACAGTCAACATCCCACCAAGCCTCCCTCCCAGGTCCCACCAGCCTGGCCCCGCCTTGGGCAGCTCTGACTATCACAAGGAGAGAAGCCCGGAACCACGGAGGGAGAGGGGCCGCCGCTCAGGCAGCTACGGGAGAGCTCCAGCAGCAGCAAAGGCCCAGCACAGTCAGTCAATAAGCAACTACATGAAAAAAAAAAAAGTGCTTTCTAGGGTCAGCACGTCTGCCCGTCAGCCTCCGGGCCTCACTGTTCTCCTTCCACCCACAGGAGCAGCACTAACGCCCCGCACAGGACGCGCTTCCGCTGTCTGGGGGCAGTTCACGCTCCGCTGGCCCCAGGGTTTAGAAAGATCCCCGCAGACAGAGATCGCACTGCAGACCCCGCACAGAGATCACTGCGGCTCAGGGTGAAACTGGCTTTGAGCAGGTTAGCAAAGCATGACAAAAGGAATCAGAGAGCGAAGATGGTAACAGTGTTGCCGTGAAGTTGCGCTCTCTCTCTTCCGGGGGCGGGGGTGGGGGCTGGCTCGGGGAGGTGAGCAAGAAGCCAAAACCCACCTAAACCTTAACAGCAGTCTTCAAGGAAAGCGTTGGTATTGCTGGAAGGGACTTGGAGACCCACCGAACTCCCTGTGACAAAGCGGGGTGAGAGGAGCAGCGAGGCGCAGTGACACGGAGGAGCAGCGCGCGGGCAGCAAGCCACAGCCAGAACCTCCTGACCCGAGCCGGTCCTCTCTGCACAGCGCGTCATCCCTCTCCCTGCTCCAGGGGGCCGCGCCCCCAGCCTCACCGCTCCGTCTAGCCTCCCTTCCACCGCGCTCCCGGGAGGAAAAGGGAGAGACGCAGCATTGGCGCCATTTTACAGACGGCAACACTGAGGCTCGGAGAACCAATGGGACTTGCTTGGGTTCCCCCCAACAATCTGAATTTCTACTTGGGCCTCAGAGCTCAGCTGAGGCTCTCTGCTGTCTGCTGAAAGGGCATCTCGCCCTGGAAATGGACTTCCTCACTTAAGGAAGGGCACTGCCTCTCCTGCTGACCAGCTCTGCACCGCGCCATGACCACCCGCTGTGCTGGACCTGCGGGTCTTCAACACCAGGCTCTGCTTTGCTCTCTGCCTCCGGGGCAAGGGCTCGGGGAGAGGTCAGGAGCCTGGCTCCTCCCTGGATCGGGCTCCCGTCCGCCCCGTGACCCGGGGCATCCGTCCTTCCCAGGCTGAGCTCTAGTCTCCTCCTCTTTACAAACAGAGGCAGCCGCTTCTGCTCTGTCATTTCAGGGATGTTTGGAGGCAGCAGGGAGGCTGGCTCCCACCACCAGTGACCGTCCCCTGGCCTTGGTCACATCCCTTCCCCTGCCTCCAACGCAGTCCTACTACAAGCCGGTGAAAGGGTCAGGAAGGTCCCAGCTCAGATAAGGGCAGGGAAAGAAAACAACTGTGACATCAGCCCAGCACTCCTTCACGCTTGCCCAAGGCTTCATTTTTCTGAAGAGATTTTACAGTGACTAGTGTGAGATTCACCACGGCTTAGTCCTGGGTGCGCCACGCACCATACAAAGGGCTGTGCGTGCTCTCTTGGGTTTAGTCCTGAGGACTACCCATTTTACAGATGACAAAACTTAGGCTCCAAGGTCACGGGCACAGCTGGTAAGCAGTGGAGCGGGGAGGCAACCCCAGCTCTATCCAGACCCCTGTTGCTCGGACTTCAGTTGCGCGTGATCACCTGGAGAGATTTATGGATAATCAGATTCTGATTCCCTTGCTCTGGAGGGAGGCCTAAGCGGCCGCGCCTCTGACAAGCTCCCAAGTAGATGGGGCGACGTTGCATCAGGGGCTAGATCTTAAATTCCCCTAAGACAGGGCCTGAGTGACCCAATCCCCAGGGCTGAGCACTGGGTTTGCCCCATAGAGAACACTCAGTAATTATTTATTCAATGAGTCAATGAATATTGCACGTAAATACCCATGCTTTACCCCTTCTCTATACTAAGCCCGATTACATCATCCGATCTCAACACAAATCTCTAGGGTACCATTAACCTTCCTTCGACAGATAAGGAAACAAGTTCAAAACAGTAGGCTGCCTAAGGTTTCACCGATTTTACGCAGCAGGGCTGGAAGCGGACTCCCTTCAGATCCTTGGGCCCGATCACAGCCGTCCCAAGGATGGGGGGCGCGGGAGGGGGGGATTAATAATTACAGACAGCTGGATGCCGAGGCGCTGAACATCCGCTGGACCAGATCAGCTCACCGTCAGGCGGTCGCCCACGGGAGCTGCTCTCTCGAGGGCGAGGGCAGCGGGCTCAGCGCCCCCCAAGGCGAGAGAGACTAGGGGGCGCCCGGAGGAGGCGGGTCCGGGCGCAGCGCCCGGCAGCGGCGGGCAGGCGGTGCGCGCCCCCGACCTTCACCGGGAGTCCCTCTGAACGCCCCCGCGGACCCCAGCTCTCGACAGACGCCGTCCAGCCGTGCGTGGGCGGGGGGGGGGGGTGGTTCCAGGGAGAGCGCAGCCTGGCGACGCATCGGCGGCAGGCGACCCGGGGACGGGGGCTCCGTGCGTCCGGCTCGGGGAGTGCAGGCCTGGACCCGGGCCGGGAGAAAGACCCCGCCCGCCCCCGGACTCACGGCCTTCAGCTGCTCCAGCCGGTCCTTCATCCTGGCGCCGGGCCGGGGCCCAGGTGAGCGGCCGGAAGAGGCGGCGGCCGGGCGAAGAGGAGCGTCCGCGGCCCCGCGAGGCCCGACCGCGCTCCCGACGCGGCTCCGGGGGCGCGGCTCCGACCGGCGGCCCGCCCTCACCTGGGCCGCGCCCCGCCCTTAAAGGGCCCGCGCCCGGGCCGAGGGGCGGGCCCGCCTCGGTGCAGGCGCCCAGTCGTTCTGCGACCGCTCCGACTGCAGCACGCAGGGCTTCCCTGTCCGTCACCAACTCCTGGACGTTGAGTCGGTGATACAATCCAACCATCTCATCCTCTGTCGTCTCCTTCTCCTCCTGCCTTCAATCTTTCCCAGCATCAGGGTCTTTTCAAATGAGTCAGTTCTTCACATAAAGTGGCCAAAGTATTGGAGTTTCAGCTTTCAACACCAGTCCTTCCAATGAACATTCAGGACTGATCTCCTTTAGGATGGACTGGTTGGATCTCCTTGCAGTCCAAGGGACTCTCAAGAGTCTTCTCCAACACCACAGTTCAAAAGCATCAGTTCTTCACTGCTCAGCTTTCTTTATATACCAACTCTCACATCCATACATGACCACTGGAAAAACCATAGCCTTGACTAGATGGACCTTTGTTGGCAGAGTAATGTCTCTGCTTTTTAATATGCTGTCTAAACTGGTCATAACTTTCCTTCCAAGGAGTAAGCGTCTTTTAATTTCATGGCTGCGATCACCATCTGCAGTGATTTTGGAGCCCAAAAAAATAAAGTCAGCCACTGTTTCCCCATCTATTTGCCAAGAAGTGATGGGACCGGATGCCATGATCTTAGTTTTCTGAATGTTGAGTTTTAAGCCAACTTTTTCACTCTCCTCTTTCACTTTCATCAAGAGGCTCTTTAGTTCTTCTTCACTTTCTGCCGTAAGGGTGGTGTCACCTGCATATCTGAGATTATTGACATTTCTCCCGGCAACCTTGATTCCAGTTTGTGCTTCATCCAGCCCAGCATTTCTCATGATGTACTCTGCATAGAAGTTAAATAAGCAGGGTGACAATATACAGCCTTGACATACTCCTTTCCCAATTTGGAACCAGTTGTTTTTCCATGTCCAGTTCTAACTGTTGCTTCCTGACCTGCATACAGATATCTCAGGAGGCAGGTCAGGTGGTCTGGTATTCCCATCTCTTTCAGAATTTTCCATATTTTGTTGTGATCCACACAGTGAAAGGCTTTGGCGTAGTCAATAAAGCAGAAGTAGATGTTTTTCTGGAACTCTTGCTGTTTCAAAGATTCAGTGGATATTGGCAATTTGATCTCTGGTTCCTCTGCCTTTTCTAAATCCAGCTTGAATATCTGGAAGTTCACAGTTCAGGTACTGTTGAAGCCTGGCTCGGAGGATTTTGAGCATTACTTTGCTAGTGTGTGAGATGAGTGCAATTGTGGGGTAGTTTGAACATTCTTTGGCATTACCTTTCTTTGGGATTGGAATGAAAACTGACCTTTTCCAGTCCTGTGGCCACTGCTGAGTTTTCCAAGTTTGCTGGCATTTTGAGTGCAGCACTTTCACAGCATCATCTTTCAGGATTTGAAATAGCTTAACTGGAATTCCATCATGTCCACTAGCTTTGCTCATATCAGCTGAGAAATAACTCCAGAAAGAATGAAGAGATGGAGCCAAAGCAAAAACAACACCCAGTTGTGGATGTGACGGGTGATGGAAGTAAAGTCCGATGCTGTAAACAGCAATATTGCATAGGAACCTGAAATGTTAGGTCCATGAATCAAGGTAAATTGGAAGAGGTCAAACAGGTGATGGCAGGATTGAACATTGACATTTCAGGAATCAGAGAACTAAAATGGGCTAGAATGGGTGATTTTAACTCAGATGACCATTATAGGAATCAGAGAACTAAAATGAACTGGAATGGGTGAATTTAACTCAGATGACCATTACATCTACTACTGTGGGCAAGAATCCCTTAGAAGAAATGGAGTAGCCATCATAGTCCACAAAAGAGTCCAAAATGCAGTACTTGGGTACAATCTGAAAAATGACAGAATGATCTCTGTTCATTTCCAAAGCAAGCCATTCAATATCACAGTAATCCAAGTCTATGCCCCAAGCAGTAATGCTGAAGAAGCTGAACGGTTCTATGAAGAGCTACAAGACCTTCTAGAGCTAACACCCAAAAAAGATGTCCTTTTCATTATAGGGGACTGGAATGCAAAAATAGGAAGTCAAGAAATACCTGCAGTAAGAAGCGAATTTGGCCTTGGAGTACAGAATGAAGCAGGGCAAAGGCTAATAGAGTTTTGCCAAGAGAACGCACTGGTCATAGCAAACACCCTCTTCCAACCAGTCACTTCAGTCATGTTCTACTCTTTGCGGCCCCGTGGACTGTAGCCCACCAGGCTCCTCCGTCCTTGGCATTCTCCAGGCAAGAACACTGGTGTGGGTTGCCGTGCCCTCCTCTGAGGGATCTTCCCGACGCAGGGATTGCCGGTGCATCTCTTGTGTCTTCTGCATTGGCAAGCGGGTTCTTTACCACTAGCGCCAACTGGGAAGCCTCCCAACAGGTGGGAGAGGGAGCTACTAATTCTGCTGGAGGAAGGGCATTCCAAGTAAAGGAATGTGTATGGTCCAGGAACTGCGGGTTGGAGCTGAAAGGCTGTTCTTCATGGAAATTACTGGAGGTGAGGCAGGGTGGGGTGGGCTGGGAGGAAGACTTTGGATTTTATGATGTCGGCCATGGGGATCCGTCAGAGAAATGTACGCAGTTCAGTGGTGCAGTCAGAACACCTGCCACTCACCGTGTGGATGCCTTTGCAAAGTTACTGCTTCTCTAGGGGATGAATCAGAGATATCACAGCTTTCCAGGTTACTGTGAGGCCTGTTGCCAGAGGGGGAACGGCTGATTCGTCGTCTCCTGTGGAGCAGAGGTGTAAGAGGACGATGTTTGTACTGGAAACCTTAGGCTGTTGTTTCCTATCTGACTTCCCCAGGTGGCTCAGTTCAGTTCAGTCGCTCAGCCGTGTCCGACTCTTGGCGACCTCATGAACCACAGCACGCCAGGCCTCCCTGTGCATCACCAACTCCCAGAGTTTACTCAGACTCCTGTCCATCGCGTCGGTGATGCCATCCCCCCTTCTCGTCCTCTGTCGCCCCCGTCTCCTCCCGCCCTCAGTCTTGCCCGGCCGGTACTCCCTTCCGAAAGCTGGGCGTGTTTTCCCCCTGCCCCTCCGTCTTCCCGCCCGCGCCTCCACACCTCCACTTTCTTTCCTCTCCCCTGTCCGCCTTCCTACTCGGGAACAAACGCTATGTCCCGCAGATTACGGGTGGAGCTCAAAAAATGGGACCGGCGGTGGCGAAGGGTCAACTCTCCACTCAGGGAAAGAATCTGCGCTTTGCATCCAGATTAAATGCTGTGAATATTTTCCTGGCTCTGGGGCTTCCCTCCTGTGGCTAAGACTTCCCCTTTCCATGGGGGTGGGGGCGTGCAGTGTGGGTTCCATCCCCGCTCAGGAACCAAATCACGAAACAGGAACAGTATTGTAACAAATTCTGTAAAGGCTTTTAAAAGTTTCCATATTTTAAAAAGTGGTTTTCTTCATAATCCTAGCAGAATTCGGCCTCCGGTGAGATCTCGGTGCGCCTTCCGTGCTGGCGTGCTGGCCTCCCGGGAAGGCGGTCTGCAGCGGGAGGCCGGCTTGCACCCTCGCCCCGCCCCGGTCTTCGCCGTCTGTCCGCGTCCCTGCAGCCCGCGATCCGGGGGCGCGGTCCCGTCTCGGGTCACAGGGAGGCTCGTGCGCCCCCAAGTGGTCAGCAGTGGGAAAGGCGAACAGGTCAGAAATCGCGTTCCACCTTCTCTCCTTAACGCAGGCTTGTCAATGAGGAGCGCGAAGCTCTGCGCTCTAGAACAGTCTTCTGAGGACGCAGACGCGTGAGCCGGTCTCCACGGTGGAAGTCTGAAAAGGACCGCAGGAGATTATCAGGGGTAGCCATCCAGCCTCTGCCTGAACATACTGTAATTTTTTTTTTACGATTATTTCAAACACTCCCAAACATTTTCTCTGGTTGAACAGTTCCATCTGTTGTTTAAAAGTTTTTTGTTATGCAGAACAAAAATTTTCCCTCCCTCTAGCTTCCATCACTCTTTCTTGCTCCTTACCTTTGTCTGAATACTTAAGAAATTTAATCTGTCACCGGGAGGGTTTCCAGGTAGGGATGGCAGCTCTGGGGCCACGGACCAATTGCTGACACGTGGCCAGGAGGACTGCATTCTAGACACAGTTTCGCCCACAAAACAGCTGTCACCTGACATCACATAACCTGTTTTCTTATCTGTGAGATAAGGAGGTTGGTCAAAACGGGTGCTTCTCAACCTTTTCTTTCTTTTTTTTTTTCAGTTCTTTTTCCCTTAATGTATATATTTTATTTAAGTATAGTTGACTTACAATGCTTCAACGTGATTTGGTTGAACATATATTATTTTTTTTAGATTATTTTCCATTACAGGTTATTATAAGGTATTGACTATAGTTCTCTGTGCTATACAGTAAACCTTTGCTGTTTGTTGCATATCTATTTTTTTTTTAATTAGAAATCTAGCATTCTATTCTTACTAAGTCAAAGATCCAGAACATCTATTGTTACAAAGTCTAAGATCCAGAGCATCCCACATTTTTTATTTTTATTTGTGGATATCGTGCTTAACTGATTCTATAGCCCTTAGAAAATAAATTTACTCGATGTTCAGAAATTTGATTTCTGAAAACTCATATATACAGAGAACAGATGATTGCCAGAAGTGGGGGCCGGGGAACAAAATGGGTCAAGAAGTATAATTATAAGATACGTAAGTACTGGGGACGTAATGTACAGCATTACATGTAGTTAACAATACTGTATTATGTATTTAGAGTTGCTAAGAGAATAGATCTTTAAAGTTCTCATCATAATAAAAGTAAAATTGTAACTATGTGAGGTGATGGATATATTGTGGCAATCATTTTGCAGAATATGCATTTATCCAGCCATTTGATATAAATGAATTTATTTACAAAAAAGAAACACTAACAGGTTTTGAAAACAAATTTATAGTTACCAAAGGGGAAACTCAGCAGGGAGAGGTAAATTAGGAGCTTGCGATTAACATGTGTACCCTACCGTATGTAACATAGATAACCAACAAGGATAGCATAGGGCACTCTACTCAAATTTCTGTAATAACCTACATGAGAAAAGAATCTGAAAAAGAATGGGTATTTGTATAACTGAATTACTTTACACCTGAAACTAACGCAACATTGTAAATCAACTATACTCCAGGAAATCTTTTTAAGCTCATGTGGCACACCTCAAACTAATGCAATGTTATGTGCCAATTATATCTCAATAAAACTAGGAAACAGAAAAGAAATCTGGTTTCCTAGGAAAGGATATTTCTGTGAAGAAAAATAAAACGACATTTTGGTTATCCTGTGTGGCCATAACAGAAATGACTATTTGATTTTCTTTAAACTTTTAACACATGAAAACCAGAATATAGAGCCCTCTTGAGACTTCCCTGGTGGCCTGGTGGTAAGACCCCACACTCCCAACTCAGGGGCACGGACTCGACCCCTGGTTTGGGGGCCAAGACCCCATCTGCCGCACAGCATGGCCAAAACAAGCAAGAAACTATTAAAATGTTTTATTACAATGTTTTTTTAAAGAGCCTTCTTAACTGCACTTGGGAGTCCAGGGACCCATGAAGGGAAGCATCAACAGAGTTCTTTTCTTATGACATTCTATGTAAAGGTGGTTATCACAGACTTCAAGCCTTTTTAAAAGCTCCTGTTAGGTGTGAACCCAATTTTGTTCATCTTCTATTAATATTTGCTCTTCCGTGACAGGCGGAAGTCTGGATTCCAGAAGCCAGTTGTGTAAAACAAGCTGAAGAAAGGCAAGTTGATGAGGGACAAGGGACCTGGGCAAGGGGAGGCCAGAGGCTGGTGAGGGAGACTCTCACTGAGCCCAGGTGGGCGGCGGCGTCTCCAGGGAGGTGGAGAGCGCCTCGGCTTCAGGCTTTGCAGGAGCTGCTTCTGGCCGATGCATTTTTATCCCTCTGCTCGCCCCGGCGCCTGGCCTCCCACCTTGTCGAGCGCTCAGCTGTTTCCCACTAAAGGAGCCCTGCAGTGCTCAGCTTCACTTTGGTGTGTCCGACTCTCTGAGACCCCGTGGTCCAGAGCCCGCCAGGCTCCTCTGTCCGTGGGATCTTCCCATCAGGACTACTGGAGTGGCTTGCCATGCTCGCCTCAAAACACTGTGTGTGGTTCATTCACTGGTTTCCCTGGTGGCTTAGATGGTAAAGAATCCGCCTGCAATGCGGGAGACCCAGGTTCAATCCCTGGGCCGAGAAGATCCCCTGGAGAAGGGAATGGCAATCCACTCCAATATTCCCATGGACAGAGGAGCCTGGCAGGCTACTGTCCATGGGGTCGCAAACAGTCGGACACCACTGAGTGACTGACACTTACTTACTTCAGCCATCAGGACTTCCCAGGTGGTGCAGTTGTATGCAGGAGATGCGGGTTCGATCCCTGGGTCGGGGATGGAGGAGGAAGTGGCAGCCACTCCAGTATTCGTGCTTGGGAAATCCCATGAACAGAGAAGCCTGGAGGGCTACAGTCCAGTTTGTGACTCGGGTCGCAAACGAGCGTAGTAAGATTAATTGAAGTGTTTGGATTTTGGCTATAGATGACCAATAGTTAATTTCATTTTTGCAGACAAACCCAAACAAGGACCCTGGGGTGTGGGTCTCTGCTTCCCTCTAAGCCTGTTTCTTCCCCACAGGAGGAAAGACCTGAGCCTTGGCCCATCCTGGCCCTCGGGGCTGCTCTGACCCTTGTACCTGGAGGCAGTACGGCCAGGGTGTGTCGTTCGGTCAGAGGAGATACGGGAAGCAGAGAGCTGAAGGGGAAGACCCTCTCTGCTCCCCATGGCAATTCCTCCCCACTGCGGGGGGTGGGGAATACATGTCTGACTTGTACTTTCCACCCCGTACCCTTTGCATTAGTTATCTATTGCCGTGTAACAAATTGCCCTAAAACAGAATAAACAACATCATCTTATGGTTTCTATGATTCGGGAATCCCGGTGCAGTTTAGCTGGGTGCCTCTGCCTCAAGACTGTAGTTAAGGTGTTGGCTGGGGGCTATGCCTCATCTCAGGGCTTGACCGGGAAAGAACCTGCTTCTGAAGTCACTCACATGGTTGCTGGCAGGATTCAGCTCATCAGGGCTGTTCCTCACCCCATGGGCCCCTTCCTAGGGCAGCCCAAGTCCATCAGACCAAGCAGGTGAGAGGGACAGAGAGAGACCAAAACGTGTTTAGAACCTAACCTCACTGTGACACCACTTTAGCCATATTCTATTGATTAAAAGTGAATCCCACCTCCTAGAGTAGAGAAAATAAAGACAAGAGTAAACAAGTGGGACCTGATTAAACTCAGAAGCTTTTGCACAGCAAAGGAAACTATAATCGAGGTAAAAACACAACCCTCAGAATGGGAGAAAATAATAGCAAATGAAACAACTGAAAAAGGATTAATTTCCAAAATATACAAGCAGCTCATATAACTCAATACCAGAAAAACAAACAACCCAATCAAAAAGTGGGGAAAAGACCTAAACAGACATTTCTCCAAAGAAGACATACAGATGGCTAACAAACACATGCAAAGATGCTCAACATCGCTCATTATTAGAGAAATGGAAATCAAAGCTACAGTGAGATATCACCTCACACCGGTCAGAATGGCCATCATCAAAAAGTCTACAAACAATAAACCCTGGAGAGGGTGTGGGGAAAAGGGAACGCTCTTGCACTGTTGGTGGGAATGTAAATTGATATAGCCACTATGGAAGAGGTATGGAGATTCCTTTAAAAACTAGGAATAACACCACCGTATGACCCAGCAATCCCATTCCTAGGCATATACCATGGGGAAACCAAATTGAAAAAGACACATGTATCCCATTGTTCATTGCAGCACTATATACAACAGCTAGAACTTGGAAGCAACCTAGATGTCCATCGACAGATGAATGGATAAAGAAGTGTGGTGCATATACACAAAGGAATATTACTCAGCCACAAAAAGGAATGCATTTGAGTCAGTTCTAACGAGGTGGATGAACCTAGAGCCTATTGTACAGAGTGAAGTGAGTCAGAAAGAGAAAAATAAATATCATATTCTAACGCATATATACGGAATCTAGAAAAATGGTACTGAAGAATTTATTTACAGGGCAGCAATGGAGAAATAGACATTGAGAATAGACTTATGGACATGGGGAGAGGGAGGAGAGGGTGAGATGTATGGATAGAGTAACATGGAAATTTACATTATCATGTGTAAAATAGACAGCCAACAGGAATTTGCTGTGTGGCTAGGGAAACTCAAACAGGGGCTCTGTGTCAACCTAGAGGGGTGGGGTGGGGAGGGAGATGGGAGGGAGGTTCAGAAGGGAGGGGGTATATGTGTACCTATGGTTGATTCATGCTGAGGTTTGACAGAAAACAGCAAAACTCTGTAAAGCAATTATCCTTCAATTTAAAAATTAATTAATTTAAAACAAACCCTCAACATTCAAAAAACTAAACAAAAAAAAGTGAATCACTAGGTTCGCCCCCCACTCAAGGCGAGGGGATACACACGGGCATGAAGGCCGGGAACCATCTCGGTAGCTGCCAGCAACACAGTTCAAACCCCAAAGGAACGCCAGGACTAGGCTATTTCACTGCCTCAGAGCTTGCTTCTCTGTATCTGAACTGGACAACGCTGGCCATTCTAGGATCGTGTCCCTCAAATGTGCTTCCGGGACACGCTGGGCTTCCTCACAGCCCCGCCACTGTGCGGTGACCTGTGCCTCCCACGCCTTCCATGAGCCGCCTTGCACCTCCTCGTCACGGGTGTGAACCCGGCCCCGATCGTCAGGCCAGAAACACGCAAGGCCCTCAGACTGCGCGCTTGCCTGGCCGCTCAGTCGTGTCTGGCTCTTTGCGACCCTGTGGACCGCAGCCCTCCAGGCTCCTCCATCCATGGGATTCTCCAGGCAGGAATACTGGAGCGAATTGCCATTTCTTTCTCCAGGGGATCTTCCTGACCCGGAGATCCTGACCCAGGGATCGAATGCGGATCCCCTGCATTGCAGGCAGATTCTTCACCATCTGAGCCACCAGGGAAGCCCAGCACTCAGCCCTTGTTTACCAAATTTACTAAATGAGTCTTCTGGTAACATGACTCCATTACGTCTTTCTTCTGATTGAAATTCATCATTGGCTTCTCATTACAAGAGCAGAGGGTCCAGAGTCTTCTCTGAATAGTGTTCAAGCCTTTACTCAGTCTGGCTCCAAGCCCCATGCTCTGTTACTGCCTCACACACTCACACACACACACACACACACACACACACACACACACACATACACACACACACACACACACCCACCAGCAGCCTCACCAATCTCTCTCCTCTTCTCTGCATCCACTGTGCCCGTGATTCCCACCTATCTCTGCCTGAGTTGCCCTTTCTGCATTTCATGTCCGGCAAGCCCCTGCTCCTCCTCAAGACTGAGGCCCTCTCCAGCTCACTCGGATGGTCTCCTTGATCCTCTGCCCTCCTGCCCTCAAGAGAACTTGTTCAGATCTCTTTTACAAACAAACCCTAGGTTGTCTTATACCAAGTTGCTTACACTTATGTTGACGGCAGTGTTGCTGTCCTTCTGTCACTGAGTCGTGTCCAGCCATTTGTGACCTCATGGATGCAGCACACTAGACTCCTCTGTTCTCTACTATGTCCCGGAATCTGCCCAGATTCATGTCCATTGAGTCAGTGATGCCATCCAACCATCTCATCCTCTGTCACCCCCTTCTCCTCCTGCCTTCAATCTTTCCCAACATCAGGGTCTTTCTCAATGAGTTGACTCTTCACATCAGGTGGCCAAAGTATTGGATCTTCAGCTTCAGCAATGTTCCAATGAACATGCAGGACTGATTTCCTTTAGGATGGACTGGTTTGATATCGTTGCTGTCCAAGGGACTCTCAAGAGTCTTCTCCAACACCACGGTTCAAAAGCATCAATTCTTTGGCACTCGGCTTTCTTTATAGTCCAACTCACATAAGTGACTACTGGAAAAACCATAGCCTTGACTAGACGAAGCTTTGTTGGCAAAGTGATGTCTCTGCTTTTTAATATGCTCTCTTGGTTTGTCATAGCTTTCCTTCCAAGAAGCAATCATTTTTTTTTTTTAATTTCATGGCTGCAGTCACTGTCCACAGTGATTTTAGAGCCCAAGAAAATAAATCCGTGACCAGGTCTTATATTATTCACCTTCCAGGGCTACCACAAGGCAGGCGCACTACAATTATTTGGAGGCTAAATTAAAGCATAGTTGACCACTGACACACACAAACACACATGCATACACACACTCCCTGCAGATTCTCCTCTCCTCTCCCTAAGAAGGATTAAAGGGCCTTCCTGGACCTTAAAACTAAATGTAGTTGTTGCTCCATGCTCCACTGAAGGATGAACTCTGTGTCACTGAACTGTGTCTAAAACAATGTATTTTAAAAACATAGAGAACAGACTTGTCAAATGAGGGGGGATGGACTAGGAGTTTGGAATTAGCAGAGGCAAACTATTATATATAGAAATTTCTATATATATAGAAATCTATATGGATAAATTTATATATATAGAAATTCTATATATATTTATATATATGTAATATATATATAGAAAGGATAAGCAACAAGGTCCTACTGTATAGCACAGGAAACATATTCAATATGCTATAATAAGCCCTAATGGAAAAAGAATATGGAAAAAAATGTATATATGTGTATATAACTGAATCACTTTGCTGTACCGTAGAAATTAACACAACATTGTAAATCAACTATACTTCAATAAAATAAATTGTTTAAATATAATGTGTCTTGTTTATAGGGTGTTTTATATCAAGTTGTTCAGATTTTTTTTTCTACCCACAAGTCTCCTTATACCACAAGATTATGCCTATGATTTGGCAGTATAAATAATTTGCACCATATTCACTGGTTTTTATGTTTATATGAATGCCTCAATCCCCGGAGCCCCTGACACATAGCTCTCCTCTGAAGAGCCTGGTAAGTGGGAGACACAATAACAAAGTGTCTTGTAGAGAAGTCTGCGGTTACTTCTGAGCTAGAGAAGACAGGCTTGCTTTTCTGTGAAGCAGCTGTCAAGAGTTAACCGGATAAGTATAGAGAAACCTCAGGTGAGAGGCAATTGAACACTTAGGTCTTTAAACTTTTTGTAATCAAAAAAATACACCATCTAGTGTATTTCTCCATGCAGACGTCTGCATGACCATGCTGCGTCTTTTATTGTCCTGTTATGTTTGGGAGTTCTTTCCTTGGCGACCTCACAGTAACTTAGGGAGACAGAGTAAATATTATTGTCCTCATTTTATTAGGCAATTGTAATTGGATGGCGTCACCAACTCGATGGACATGAGTTCGAGCAGGGTCCGGGAGTTGGTGGTGGAAAGGGAAGCCTGGCGTGCTGCAGTCCATGAGGTCGCAGGGAGTCGGGCACGACTGAGAGGCTGAAATGAATTGAATGACAGAAAAATGAAGCGATTTTCCCAAGTTCTCACAGGACCATCGTCGATGCTGGGAGAGACAGTGGTTTTGTGCCCAGGGTTTGAAACCACATTGCCTAGGGCAAAGCTCAGTTCTACGTTTCCTGGCCATGTGACCTTGAACAGGATATTTATCCTCCCTGTGTCTGAGTCTCCTCGTGTGTAAACAGAGATCATGATAACACGCATCTCATGCGTTCTCGTGATGATGAGTGCGTTGATATATGGCAATCATTAACTGCTTATTCAATCTCTAGAAAAGGCTGCTAACTCCTACCGACACTATTTGCTCAAAGAGGCTGGGGAATTGAAAAGCTCCTGGAGTATTGCAGTCACTAGTGAAATCACCCTTTTGGTGTTCAGTCAGGATCAGCTACGGCAGCATTTTCCAAAGTAGTTTTGGCAGGATAAAACATTTCCTGAGAGGTTCCAAGGAATAAAAGAGTTTGGTGGTGACAGAATTCAGAAACAGGGCGACGTAACATCCCCACCTTGGACAGTCATGACGACGAGTGTTCACGTTACAGGCACTGAACAAACCCGCAGTGAACGATTCGTTTTATTTTGGTCAGTACGTGTTCTTCACATCTGTTCGACCGTATCATGTTTATCTCCCCCAAACACCTAGTACTGGCCAGGACTGGTGTCCTGCAGATATTGACCTCGTAGACCATTGCAGAACAACATACGAGGGGCGGCAAGACTCTGCAAGTGAACCAAAGAAGATCCTTTCGGGTTCTTGTCTTCCAGATTAAAATGACCTTTCAGGTTCCTGTGACTTCTGGTCACGGTTTCTGCCCTTGAGGCCTGTGATACGCGTCAGAAGAAAATCAGAGGACGCTTCTTTAGGTAGATATAGTCCTAAGTATTTTATTCTTTTTGTTGCAATGGTGAATGGTATTGTTTCCTTAATTTCTCTTTCTGTTTTTTCATTGTTAGTATATAGGGATGCCAGGGATTTCTGTGTGTTAATTTTATATCCTGCAACTTTACTATATTCATTGATTAGCTCTAGTAATTTTCTGGAAGAGTCTTTAGGGTTTTCTATGTAGAGGATCATGTCATCTGCAAACAGCGAGAGTTTCACTTCTTCCTTTCCTATCTGGATTCCTGTTACTTCTTTTTCTGCTCTGATTGCTGTGGCCAAAACTTCCAACACTATGTTGAATAGTAGTGGTGAGAGTGGGCATCCTTGTCTTGTTCCTGATTTCAGGGGAAATGCTTTCAATTTTTCACCATTGAGGGTGATACTTGCTGTGGGTTTGTCATATATAGCTTTTATTATGTTGAGGTATGTTCCTTCTATTCCTGCTTTCTGGAGAGTTTTAATCATGAATGGGTGTTGAATTTTGTCAAAGGCTTTCTCTGCATCTATTGAGATAATCATATGGTTTTTATCTTTCAATTTGTTAACTATAAAACACTGATGAAAGAGATCAAAGAGGACACAAACAGATGGAGAAACATACCATGCTCATGGATTGGAAGAATCAATATTGTCAAAATGGCTATTCTACCCAAAGCAATCTATAGATTCAATGCAATCCCTATCAAGCTACCAAGGGTATTTTTCACAGAACTAGAACAAATAATTTCACAATTTGTATGGAAATACAAAAAACCTCGAATAGCCAAAGTAATCTTGAGAAAGAAGAATGGAACTGGAGGAATCAACCTCCTGACTTCAGACTCTACTACAAAGCCACAGTCATCAAGACAGTATGGTACTGGCACAAAGACAGAAATATAGATCAATGGAACAGAATAGAAAGCCCAGAGATAAATCCACGAACCTATGGACACCTTATCTTTGACAAAGGAGGCAAGGATATACAATGGAAAAAAGACAACCTCTTTAACAAGTGGTGCTGGGAAAGCTGGTCAACCACTTGTAAAAGAATGAAACTAGAACACTTTCTAACACCATACACAAAAATAAACTCAAAATGGATTAAAGATCTAAATGTAAGACCAGAAACTATAAAACTCCTAGAGGAGAACATAGGCAAAACACTCTCCGACATAAATCACAGCAAGATCCTCTATGACCCACCTCCCAGAATATTGGAAATAAAAGCAAAACTAAACAAATGGGACCTAATGAAACTTAAAAGCTTTTGCACTACAAAGGAAACTATAAGTAAGGTGAAAAGACAGCCCTCAGATTGGGAGAAAATAATAGCAAATGAAGAAACAGACAAAGGATTAATCTCAAAAATATACAAGCAACTCCTGCAGCTCAATTCCAGAAAAATAAATGACCCAATCAAAAAATGGGCCAAAGAACTAAACAGACAGTTCTCCAAAGAAGACATACAGATGGCTAACAAACACATGAAAAGATGCTCAACATCACTCATTATCAGAGAAATGCAAATCAAAACCACAATGAGGTACCATTACACGCCAGTCAGGATGGCTGCTATCCAAAAGTCTACAAGCAATAAATGCTGGAGAGGGTGTGGAGAAAAGGGAACCCTCTTACACTGTTGGTGGGAATGCAAACTAGTACAGCCACTATGGAAAACAGTGTGGAGATTTCTTAAAAAACTGGAAATAGAACTGCCATATGACCCAGCAACCCCACTTATGGGCATACACACTGAGGAAACCAGATCTGAAAGAGACACGTGCACCCCGATGTTCATCACATGTTCATCGATGTGCACCCCGATGTTTATAATAGCCAGGACATGGAAGCAACCTAGATGCCCATCAGCAGATGAATGGATAAGGAAGCTGTGGTACATATACACCATGGAATATTACTCAGCCGTTAAAAAGAATTCATTTGAACCAGTTCTAATGAGATGGATGAAACTGGAGCCCATTATACAGAGTGAAGTAAGCCAGAAAGATAAAGAACATTACAGCATACTAACACATATATATGGGATTTAGAAAGATGGTAATGATAACCCTATGTGCAAAACAGAAAAAGAGACACAGAAGTACAGAACAGACTTTTGAACTCTGTGGGAGAAGGTGAGAGTGGGATGTTTCGAAAGAACAGCATGTATATTATCTATGGTGAAACAGATCACCAGCCCAGGTGGGATGCATGAGACAAGTGCTCGGGCCTGGTGCACTGGGAAGACCCAGAGGAATCGGGTGGAGAGGCAGGTGGGAGGGGGGATCGGGATGGGGAATACGTGTAACTCTATGGCTGATTCATATCAATGTATGACAAAACCCACTGAAAAAATAAATAAATAAAATAAAATAAAAGAAAAGAAAGAAAATCAGAGGACGCTGCTGCGGCGCCCCTTGGAGCTTCGGCGGCCGGAGCAGAGGCGCAGAGACGACGGCCGGTGGGCGCCGTGCCCGCCGGGTCCCCCAGGAGCGCCCTCCCCGCCCCTCTGCGCACGCGCGGGCCTGAGCCTGTGGCCCAGGTGCCCCGCCCCCTCCCAACGAGCCTGGATGCCCGTCACTGACCCTGCTTCGGTGGCTCAGAGCATTGCGGGGACAGCACTTGGCCTTTGCTGTCATCGTGGTTTCCGTTATTGTTTGCTCGTTTATTACGCCAGGTCTTAGTTGTGGCGCGGGGCATCCTCGATCTTCACTGCTGCTTGGAGGTCTTCAGTTGGAGCAGGTGGAATCTAGCTTCTCCCCCAGGGATCGAAACCATGCTCCCTGTATTGGGAGCTCACAGTCTTAGCCACTGGACCACCAGAGAAGTCCCAGCTACAGCCAGACTTGACTTCTTTCCGGGCTGGAGCTTCCTCTTACTTGCCTTTCTATTTCCTGCTCTACCTACCACAGGTGGGAGCATAGTACACAGTGAGTGAGTGAGTGAGTGAGTGAGTGAAAATCGCTCAGTCGTGTCCGACTCTTTGAGACCCCATGGACTGTACAGTCCGTGGAACTCTACAGGCCCGAATACTGGAGTGGGTAGCTCTTCCTTCTCCAGGGGATCTTCCCAACCCAGGGAGCAAACCCAGGTCTCCTGCATTGCAGGCGGATTCTTTACTGTCTGAGCCCCCAGAGAAGCCCAATGCTGGAGTGGGTAGCCTCTCCCTTCTCCAGCAGGTCTTCCCAACTGAGGGGTCGAACCGAGGTCTCCTGCTTTGCAAGCAGATTCTTTACCAGGTGAGCAAAAGTACACAGTAGAGTTCAATAACTCATTGTTTAATGTCTCCTTGAATGTTGTGGAATGAATCAGTTCCTCAATAATCAGGGGGTAGAAGAATGAATAAGCTTCCTCTACACAAAGATAGCAGGGTATCTGTGTTCTGCTGCCGTTTCCGTGAGACAAACGACCATCATCACAATGGTTTTCATCCTACGCAGACTGACCAGGGTCGTGTGAATGAGTCCTTTTCCCTCCTCACTGTCTCCAGCCAGTGTTTGTCTTCACAGAACTGGCTTTGTTTTACCTGAATCCAGATGTGAACCAACACTGCCTCAGTTCTACACCAAGGGGCTTCCTGAACAAAGCCGTTTTCCCGCAGTGGGCGTACTTAGCTAGAGTCTTAGTCCATTCGAGCTGCTGTGACAAGATAGCACAGACGGGGTGGCTTACCATCGGTAGAAAGTTACTTCTCACTGGGACGCTGGGAGTCTGAGGTCAGGGTACCAGCCTGGCTGGGTAAAGGCCTTCTTCCAGGTCACAGACTTCTCATTGTACCCTCACACAGCGAAGGCACTAGGGAGCTCTGAGGAGTCTCTTTCATACAAGCAGTGATGCCACTCATGAAGTCTCTGGCCTCCTGACTAAGCCCCTCTTGTCCAAGGCCCATCTCTTAATGCCATCACACTGGACATTAGTATTTCAACCTGTGAATTTGGAAAGAATGCAAATATTCAGGCCATATCAACCACGGATAGGCACAAAGAGATAATATGAGATAAGTGAACATCTATGTGTGTGTGTGTGTGTGTGTGTGTGTGTGTACAAGCAAGAGAGAGAGAATGAGAGGAGAAATGGACAGAGAATGGGGAAGAGAACAAGCAGATAAGATGTTCTGTTAAAAACATCTCTTCCTTCAGTTCAGTTCAGTTCAGTTAAGTCACTCAGTCGTGTCCAACTCTTTGTGACCCTATCGACTGCAACATGCTAGGCAGGCCTCCCTGTCCATCACCAACTCCCAGAGTTTACTCAAACTCATGCCCATCGAGTCGGTGATGCCATCCAACCATCTCATCCTCTGTCGTCCCCTTCTCCTCCTGCCCCCAATCCCTCCCTGAATCAGGGTCTTTTCCAATGAGTCAGCTCTTCGCATGAGGTGGCCAAAGTATTGGAGTTTCAGCTTCAACATCAGTCCTTCCAATGAACACCCAGGACTGATCTCCTTCAGGATGGACTGGTTGGATCTCCTTGCAGTCCAAGGGACTCTCAAGAGTCTTCTCCAACACCACAGTTCAAAAGCATCAATTCTTCTGTGCTCAGCTTTCTTTATAGTCCCACTATCACACCCATACATGACCACTAGAAAAACCATAGCCTTGACTAGACAGAGCTTTATTGGCAAAGTAATGTCTCTGCTTTTTAATATGCTGTCTAGGTTGGTCATCACTTTTCTTCCAAGGAATAAGCGTCTTTTTATTTCATGGCTGCAATCACCACCTGCAGTGATTCTGGAGCCCCCAAAAATAAAATCTGCCACTGTTTCCACTGTTTCCATCTCTTCCTTACAAAGGAAAAAGGACTTCTTGAAAATAATATAAGCAGGAAGAAGTAACTGCAAAACCTGTGACCACTTACCCCCGTCTCCCATCTCTCAGAGAGCACACCCGTCTGTCTCCAGTCCACCGTGTTACAGAGGAGCATCCAGAGTGTTTGTTGTGTTTAGGACCACAGGAACCGCATCACTGCTCTCTTGAAAGCATCCTTAAGCTCTCTGTTCCTCATGCTGTAGATCAAGGGGTTCAGCATAGGGGTGATGAAGGTGTAAACCACGGACACCACTTGGCCCCTCTCCGGAGAGTAGCTGGAGCTGGGGCACAGGTAGATGAGGCTGGTACCTCCACACTGGGTCAGAACCACAGTCATGTGGGAGGAGCAGGTGGAGAAGGCCTTGTGCCTCCCCTCTGCAGAGCGGATCTTCAGGATGGCGACCACGATGAGGACATAGGACAGGGTGATCAGCAGGAAGGGGAGGGTGAGGACAGCGACACTAACCACGAACAGCATGGCCTCGTGGACCCGGGTGTCTGCACAGGCCAGTCTCACCACGGGCAGGACGTCACAGTAGAACATGCCGATGTCTTTGCTGCTGCAGAAGGGGAGTCGGAAGATGAGCACAGTCAGCTGCATGGCCAAGACGAACCCCAGCACCAGGGATCCCAGGGCCAATCGGGCACACAGCCGCCAGCTCATCATGAGGCTGTAACGCAGAGGGTGGCAGATGGCCACGAACCTGTCATAGGCCATGACGGCCAGCAGGATGCAGTCGGCGCTGCCCAGGAAGATGAAGAAGAACATCTGGGCACCGCAGCCAGCCAGGGAGACGAGGGTTCTCCCCATGGACAGGGTGCTGGCCAGCGTCAGAGGGGCAATGGTGGAGGAGTAGCAGGTTTCCAGAGCCGCCAGGTTGGCCAGGAAGAAGTACATGGGGGTGTGCAGAGAGCGGTGGGTCCAGATGATGAGCGAAATGGAGATGTTGCCACTGACGCTGACGAGGTACATGATCAGGAAGGCCGCGAAAATCAGCATCTGAACCTCAGGTAGTTTGGAGAAGGGGCGGAAGTGGAAGTGAATCATCATCCCAGTCTGGTTTGCATCCTCCACGTGGTCCATGCCTCGGGCCTGCTAATGGTCCAGGCGCTGCCCCTGAGGATAGCCGAACGTCAGGACTCAGGACTCCTGCTGGCTGACCCACTCGGCTCTGCGTCTCTCCCTTCCCTCCTCAACTCCAACCATCTTTCCCTCCAAATTCAGCATCTCACTTCTTCAACAGCTCTTTTGTTGTTGTAATCACCCAGAAGTAGCTCCCCACTGAAATCTTTTTTAAGTTGTGGTAAAATATATGTTATGTAATATTTATCATTTTAACCCTGTGTCAGTGCACAGTTCAGTGACATTAAATACATTCACGATGTTGTATAACCATCGCCTCTATCTCTACCCAAAACTTTTTCATCATCCCCCAAAAAATTCTACTCGATAAACTAAAACTCCCCACAATCTCCTCCCAGTCCCTAGCAACCTCAATCCTACTTTGTCTCTATGACTTTTCCTATTCTAGGTGTCTCCTGTAAAGGGGAATCATACACTACTTGTCCTTCTGTGTCTGGCTTATTTCACTAAGCATAATGTTTTCAAGGTCCATCCATGTAGTAGCTTATGCCAAAATTACATTCCTTTTCAAGGTTGAATAATATTCCATTGTGTGTGTATATGCCCCATTGTGTTTATCCATTCATCTGTTCACGGACGCGTGGATTGTTTCACCTTTTCGCTATTATGAATAACTCTGTGATGAACGTTGGTGGAGGAATAGCTGCTCAGGTCAGCAGTGAAATACTAACCCACAGCATGCCACTGTTGTTACTGTTTAGTCACCAAGCCATGTTTGCTGACCCCATGGACTGGACGCCACCAGGCTTCTCTGTCCGTGGGATTTCCCAGGCAAGGATGCTGGAGTGGGTTGCCATTTCCTTCTCCGGGGGATATTTCTCACCCAGGGATGGCACCCACACCTCCTGCATTGGCAGGTGGATTCCTTAACACCCAGCCACCAGGGAAGCACAGTACCACTCCCAGAGCACAGATCTCCCTCGATCCCTTGCCTGGTCATCAAGAGCACAGGCTCATCTGTCACTGACCAGTGGAATCATCTTGAGCAAACTGCTGAAGTTTCTGCTTCAATTTCTTCGTCTATGAAGATAGCAATAGGACACAGCACTTAGGATTGTTCTGAAAAGTAAATGAGTCTGGTCCCTAGGAAATTCTCCGTAAATGTGAGCAAACATCACTAACACTACTGTCCTTCCACCTTTTAAGCCTGCCTCGATGCCCCCAGTTCTCCCAGATAAGACTCCTTTCGGCTTCCCTCCCTGCTCCAACTAACCAAGACCTATGGTCCAACTCTTCCATCAGTCTTTTGCCGATACTGTCACTTCTTGACCTGCCCACCCTGCTACCTTCTGTAATATCCAGCATCTTCATTCCAGGCTGAGCATGACTACAGAAAATCACAAAATTGTGCTGACTGGTGCCACGACAGAGATAAAAAGGTGTTATGAACCCTAGTACTGTCCCCAAGCCTCTGAGTCAGCTGTTCCCTCTGGTCCCCATGACGACTAGAGCAAATTTCCCTGGTCTCTTTAAGACCTCTCTTCTGCTCTCTCCTCTCTCACCAACAGGAATGACCCAGCCTCCAACTTCACTGGAAAAAAAAAAAAAAAAAAAGAAGCTACCTGGAGGCAACTCTTCATCATTCTCACTAGCTCTAGACCCAAACACTCTCTGCCTAGCCCTAAACCCACAGCAAGTTTCCACATGCCTTTCTCGAAGCGCCCCCTCTCTCTGCAAAATGAGTCGTCTTAGCCCCTATGCTCCCTCTGGGATCTTGCACAAGTCATTCCCTCTGTCTCTGATGTCTCCCTTTGATCCCCTCTGCAGCAACGTTACCTCCCATGGTAAAAAGAGAAAGAAATCCCCTTAATCTTGTATCATCCTCTAAGGCCTCCCTGTCTCCTTTCCGCTTCAACCATTTCCTATTTGTGCTCTAGCACAGTCTGGTTTCCATTCTACGCCCAGAGACCCCTCCAACAAAGGCCTCCATGGGCTTCCAAATTGCTCGATCCAAGAGCAATTCAACTGGGTTGCTCTTTGGGACACTAGTCCACCATCTTCTTGCTCAGTTGGTTTTCTGAATAAAGTCTCCATCCATGCCCAAATAGCTCATCACTTGACTTTTCAGTGAATAGTCTGAGTAACAGTAAGTGCCCTTAATTCTGCCCTCACTTCCATAAATGGTCCCAAAATTAAACAGCAAGTTCTGTCCGTATGACTAGCACAAGGAACATTTAAATAGACGGTTGTTGAATGTGCAAAGGGAAAGAACCTTATTATTTCATTTTATTTTAGAATCTCTTCACCCAGTTTTCTTCCTGCTGCTGCTGATCAGCTGGAAAGAATTTCAGGGCAAGTTTATATGGTATCCAAAACAACATACCCCAGCTATACACACACCCCACACATCACACCTGCTGTAGAAACAGAGCTTGGCCTTGCTCCCATTGCTTAAGCCCTTCACATGCCGCAGAAGGGGGGCAGGGCAGGGGACTCGCACCCTGAGCCAAACCAGAACCAACAGAGGCACCTGATTGGCCTTGCTCTCCCCACCAGGAATGTATTTTTGCTTCTTTCTGCTCTGCTGATGCCTGAAGATACACCACAACCTTTAAGAATATGAAAATGATGTAAGGGCACTGCTGTTTTCCCTAAACAGAATAATGCAACCTTAATATTCTTGTTGACTTGCGACTTTTTTTCTTTTGAATGCATGTTGTGTTCTTTATTCTGGTAGGCCAGCCCTTTTAAAGTCTGGCTCCCTGCCTGTTTTGCAAGTTTTTCTTCCCTTTTCTAAAGGCTTCTGCTCTGTGCTTTCATCTCTTGGGCACAGCCCTATGTGGTAAGAGGGTTGAAAAGTGAAAGTCGCTCAGTCGTGTCAGACTCTTTGAGACCCCATGGACTATAACTACACCGCCCATAGAATTCTCCAGGCCAGAACACGAGTGGGTAGCCGTTCCCTCCTCCAGAGGATCTTCCCCACCCAGGGATCGAAGCCGGGTCTCCCAAGGATTCTTTACCAGTTGAGCCACAAGGGAAGCCCAAGAACATTGGAGTGGGTAGCCTGTCCCTTCTCCATTGAATCTTCCCGACCCAGGAGTCAAACCAGGGTCTCCTGCTTTGCAGGCGGATTCTTTACCAACCGAGCTACCAGGCCCAGAATTCGAGTTCTCTGCCAGGAGGAGGTGATCAGTCTCCAATCCTCAGCTCAGGCTGAGGCCCTTCGACCAAAGAGGGTTGGAAGATGGGCGGAACTGTGGTCAGGAATTTTTCACCTGGAAGTTCCTAAGGGTCTTGCTCCTCGAGAATTTTAATTCCTTTCCTGGAAGCACCCTTGGAGCACACACCTGCCTGCCTCTGTCCCCATGCACAGCAAGTAAAGACGCCCACAGCACTCCCTACCCCAAATGTTTAATCTTTGTGGATTAGACACCAAGGGGACCAATCAAGCACAAGAAAGAGAGATTATCTATAACCAGGGATCTCATCACTCCTTTCGTGATGCACTTGCCTCTGTGTTTGCTTGTGCATCTGTCCTCTCCGTGGACCTCAAGCTCCATGAGGCCAGGGACTGGCTGGGCTCCACCCTTCACTAACGCCCAGGACCTGGCCCCGTGTCAGGCAACCATGTACGCCTGTATTGACATGAATACTGGAGAGCTACCGAGCTTCTATCAGTGCCAGCGACTGCTACCCAGGACTCTGGAAGTAGCGATAATACTCTTCAATTTAGAACTCTGATGCTAAAAGAGCACATCCTTTCTAGAAAGAAAGTCAGCAATTTTCAATAAAACCTATGCATTGAATCACTGCTCTCACATTGAAGCATCTGTCCTGAGGAACAGTCTGGAATACGGAGCCAAATACAGAAAGAGACATGCAGTGTGCTTGGACAATAATTTTTATAAGGAGACAGAGCAAATACTCATCAAAGGCGACATTCTAGTCACTTGAGGTATATTCATGTCATGAACTGTGGTGTTAGTGACCTTAAAATTGTTATAAGGTTTAATAAAGTGAGAAAGGGCATATAATATAATGTTAAATTGAGGAAAAGGGCTTCCCCAGTGGTGCTAGTGATAAAGAACCTGCTTGCCAGTGCAGGCGACATGAGAGGAGGGTTCAATCCCTGGTCGGGAAGATCCCCTGGAGGAGGATCCACTCCAGTATCCTTGCCTGGAGAATCCCAAGGACAGAGGAGCCTGGCGGGCTGCAGTCCCCGGGGTCACAGAGAGTTGGACACGACTGAGCGACTTAGCACGCACGCATGCAGATGAAGGAAATGAAGAGGCAGCATTGCCTGTGGAGCATCACACCAGTTATGCCACCAGTCTAAACAGGAAACCACGAATTCTCAAAGGCGTCTTAAGAGAAAAACGGGAGATTACTATTTTCTTCACGTTTTTCTTCATTTTTCAAACTTTCTGTGAAGAATTTGCATTGATTTTTAAATTTTAAAAATGCTATTGATTTTTTTAAATTCCCATTTGGGAGGCAAGGAAACTGAAGTTACATAACACACCCCTAGTTATACAACCGATAATCTCTGTCAGAGCAGAGATTAACACCTAAGTATGGCCACAAAGTCTGCACGCTTCTCAATGATGTTGTCCAAGACTGTGCTAAATCTACGCGTTTATTTACGTGCTTCTTCATTTCCACGCTCTTGACCTGGGCTGAGTTTGTTGTTAGGTAGGTGCCCTTCATTCCTTCCTTCCTTCTTCCCTTTCTTTTCCTGCCCTTCACTCTCTTCCTACTTTCCTTCCCCCTTCTCTTTTTTTCTTTCCTCTCATCTCTCTTTTTAAAATTTCCTTTCACCTCTTTCCTTAGAATAGTGCTACTCAGACTGACCATGTGAAGGACTTTTTGTAATTTATTTAATTTTTAATTGAAGGGATAATTGCTTTACAGAATTTCGTTGTTTTCCATCAAACCTCAGCAAGAATCCACCATGGGTGTATATAGATCCCTGAACCGCCCTCCCAGCTCGCTCCCCACCCCACCCCTGCTCTCATCTCTTTCTAAAGTTAACCTTTTAGATTGAGCTCATCATTCTAGCCTATCAAGGTCTTATGGAGAATTACAATTCTTTATTCCAGTAAATAATCAATTTCTCCCCATTGTCATCTAGAAATTTAATGAACGTCCTCCCCAGAGTATATCTGTGTACTGGACCATAGTTCAAGGAAGCTACAACCCTCAATCATATGGCCCTTAATATCCCTCAAAATTTACTTCAGAATGTCAGTTTTCAAATCAGTTTAAAAATACAAGACTCACTGTGTGGAACATCTTTGGAACTCTTAAAAACTGCAGTGAACATTGCAATAAACAATCACATTGCCTACACAATGGACGTTCAACTTGCCTGGGATAGAGACTCACCTGAGTTCTCAATGCACCCCCCACACGCTCACCCAGACACATACACTTATCTCTTACCGAACACATGTGCGTCATCCTACTTGTCCACAAGGGCTACATAATCCATGTTTCTCTGTTTGCCCTAGCTGATAGGAAGCCCAAAACTAAGTTTTATACTCAACTGCTCAGCATTTCTCAGACCCAATACCTTCGTTTATCTTTAACTTCTACCTTTCATACTGTGCAAGTTGACTTTGATCTTATTGCAGCTAGGGTTTTATTACGGGGCTTCCCTGGTGGCTCAGACGGTAAAGAATCTACCTACCATGCAGGAGACCTGGGTTTGATCCCTGGATCGGGATGATCCCCTGGAGAAGGGAATGGCTACCCACTCCTGTATTCTTGCCTGGAGAATCCATGGACAGAGGAGCCTGGCGGGCTACAGTCAAGGGTTTTATTGTAAGGCACTGGATTTTTAGGAGATAAATATATTATACAAATAAAAATTATCCTTGCCTTTTGTGTCTTCACCCAAGGCATTGAGGAGTGAATGAGAAATCTCTCTTCACTTTCAAGTTTACTCCTCCTCTGGGGTCTTCTCAATGAGACAGAAATAGCAATACGATAAGCTTTGGTTGTAGCTAAATGTTCTCGTCCACTGTCTGCTTTATTCTGCCTTTGCTTCTGCACAATTCCTTGCTACTTGAAGGCTGGATCAGGAAACGCCAGGTCTTCTCACACTCAGGAGCGATAAACCCTCAGGAGTGTTGCAGCCTCTTTGATGAGTTCTTCATGCTACCAGCACTGCCTCCAAAGACTTGGTGCTCTTCACATGGAGAGACCTTCCTTTTCCATAAAGACCTTGGCCCTCTCCTCTAGCTCCTCGCCTCACAGGGGACTGTTCACGCATTCACTCATCTGGCAAGAATTTACGGAGCATCTACCATCAAGTCGGTATTGGGTGCGTAACTGAAAACCTCAGTAGATCACACTCCATTTTCTGGGTGTCCCGACAAACCATGTAGACCTCCTAGGGGGAGAGCGGACAACTCTCTCTCATCCCTCTGAGACAGCCTAGGAAACGGGTCATATTTCTAGGGAGGAACAGACTTTCCTTCTCGCGTGCTCAGCAGTGGAGTGTCTTTTGAAGACTTGCCTGTGGTCAGTATATAAAATGAAAGTGTTAGTTGCTCAGTCATGTCTGACTCTTTGTGACCCCGTGGACTGTATGTAGCCCACCATGGAATTCTCCAGGCAAGAATGCTGAAGTGGGGAGCCCTGTTGTTAGCATCCTTGACATCAACAGTGTCACTGCATTAGCTCCAGGAGGGCCAGCGAATGTTCCAACTCATCTGCGGCTCCACACCAGGCAGCCCCTCACGAGACCAGGAGAGCCCCAGGTTGGTGCGTTGGTCCATTCCCGTGGTCTAGACCACACAGCAGCTCGGTCAGCCTGGTTTCCCCACCCTCTTTACCTTCTGCCTGCAGAGCTGGCAGCCACGGCCTTCCCTGAGGCTGGGTGAAGCACGAGCTGGAATCCTGCTCCTAATCCCTCGAGAAGCACTGAGACCGACTCTCTGAGAAACCAGCCAGAACGAGGAACGCTCACATCTAGACACCATCCGTCTTTCCAGCTGCTGCTTCTCAAGGGGACCATGTGGGACCTCAGGACTTGTGGGCACAGAACCCCGGGTTCCTTCTCAACTCTCACTCCTTCTCATCTCATTTCTGGAGATCTCCCTGCCAATTTTGGTTCAACCAAGCCCCAAGAGGCTAACTCACCTTTTAACCTGACCATCCCCTGTAGGTCAATGTTTGAACACAAACAGGAATTGTTTAGGGACATGATATTCTAAATTGGTTTAATTGCCTCCAGACTTAGCTCTGTTTTAATTATTGCCTAGATTTTTATTCTCCCATGTTGAGGTAGTTTAGGCAGACATACAGTTTTAATGTATCCAAGTAGGGGTTAATTTTGTGTACCTAGACAAATTGTAAGGATCCTTCAAAACTCAACCAAGTGTCACATGCTCAATGAAGCCTTTTTCTGATACACATATTAATTCCTTCCCTTACTCTCCTCCAAAATTAAAAGATGCTTACTCCTTGGAAGGAAAGTTATGAGCAACCTAGATAGCATATTAAAAAGCAGAGACATTACTTTGCCAACAAAGGTCCGTCTAGTCAAGGCTATGGTTTTTCCAGTGGTCATGTATTGATGTGAGAGTTGGACTGTGAAGAAAGCTGAGCGCAGAAAAATTGATGCTTTAGGACTGTGGTGTTGGAGAAGACTCTTGAGAGTCCCTTGGACTGCAAGGAGATCCAACCAGTCCATCCTGAAGGAGATCAGTCCTGGGTGTTCATTGGAAGGACTGATGTTGAAGCTGAAACTCCAATACTTTGGCCACCTCATGCGAAGAGTTGACTCATTGGAAAAGACCCTGATGTTGGGAGGGATTGGGGGCAGGAGGAGAAGGGGACGACAGAGGATGAGATGGTTGGATGGCATCACCAACTCGATGGACATGAGTTTGAGTAAGCTCCAGGAGTTGGTGATGGACAGGGAGGCCTGGTGTGCTGGGGTTCATGGGGTCACAAAGAGTCGGACACGACTGAGCAACTGAACTGAACTGAACTGAACTGAACCCTCCTCCAAAAAGAAAGAATCATGCGTGCTTCACGCTCTGTGGTGGCTGTGCCCACCTCAATTATAGCATTTATCTCTCTGTGTTGTATTTAGACAGGGCTTCCCTGGTGGTTCAGTGATGAAGAATCTGCCTACCCATGCAGGAGACCTGGGTTCAATCCCTGGGTTGGGAAGATCCCCTGGAGAAGGAAATGGCAAGCCACTCCAGTGCTCTTACCTGGGAAATCCCATGGACAGAGGAGCCTGGCGGGCTACAGTCCACGGGGTCACAAAAGAGTCAGACACGACTGAGCGACTGAACAAAAACAACATTGCGTTTATATCCTCGCTTTTTGACTCTACTAGGCTAGATCTTCAGTGGGAGCGAGTAATCCAAGTCGATTGCATTTTATCACTGAGGGTGAAACTAAGCACCTAACCGAGGTCTTGTGTTCGTTGTTTGCAGAAGGTCACAGTGCTGGGCATGCCTTTATTTACTCACCAAACATCATCTAACATCCTGTCACACTCCCTATAATCAATGTGCTTTGTAACAGTGGCCACTAGTGACTTTGGCCAAGGCCACTATAAAATGTAGAAAAAAAATTTTTTTCAAACTTCAGCCATACACTAACAGTGTTCGTGATTTATGTTTTATTTGAGTTATCAGGATTATTTACTTAAGGTTTTTCTTGACTTAAATTCAGTTCATTCACTTTTTTTACATAGCAGCATCGTACTGGTTATATTTTTTATCCCCCAATTTTAAATACATACAAAAAATATTTAAATGATCATTTACGTAGCCCCTAAAGCTTTCATCTCAAGGACAGTTAGCTCTGAAAACTCTGAAAGTGTTGTTCAAATGAAGTGTTATGTGAGAGAGAGAGAGAGAGAAAACACTTGGCAGGAGTTTGTCAAAACGATCCTGAAAGAAAAATGCAAAACACTTCCAGAAGAAGCAATCCACCAGCCACTTGACAGTCTAATTGGTGTAACTGTGTGTATCCTGAGGAGGAACATATTTTAGCAAGTATCAGGAGTCCACTCGGGGAAGAACAAACAAAACCATCCTGCTTCTCTAGAGCAGAGATTGCAAGCTGCTGACCCACAGGCTGCAAAGAGGCGGTGGCTGGCTTTTCAGAGGGTTTGTGTTCAGCAGTTTTGGTACACTGCTCAGCGCTTCAGAATGCGAGACTGCAGAGCAGCTAGCTGCCAGACTCGAGCTGGAACGCAATTTCTTTAAAGTCCAGACCCTTTCCACTGCAGCCAGAGTCACAGTCATCTCTGAGGGACACTGTGGGCCATATTCGGCTAACTATTTTTAAATTCCAGCCTCATAAGACATCTCTAACCTTTCTTCTCTAAGTTCTCCATTTTCCTCCCACTTCCATTTCTCTCCCTCTCTTCATTTCTTTTGTCTTCCTTTCTCTCCTTTTTTTTTTTTTCCTGGTCACCTATGCTGAGTTTAATGTGCCTATATCTTACAGGTACTAAGTAATTATTCATTTTTAAAAAGTTGAAGTGAGAAAAATATACTGACTCTGAAATCATGCCCCATAGGGTTAACAGAAACTGGTGACTAACAGAAATTCCTGTTATTGTTGTTCCGTGCTAAGTCATGTCCAACTCTTTGTGACCCCATGGACTGCAGCATGCCAGGCTTCCCTGTCCTTCACTATCTCCCAGAGTTTGCTCAAATTCATGTCCATTGAGTCGGCGATGCCATCCAACCATCTCATCCTCTGTCATCCCCTTCTCCTTTTGTCTTCAATCTTTCCCAGCATCAGGGTCTTTTCCAACGAACTGGCTCTTAGCATCAGCTGGCCAAAGTATTGGAACTTCAGCTTCAGCATCAACCTTCCAATGAGTATTCAGGGTTGATTTCCTTTAGGATTAACCTGTTTGATCTCTTTTCAGTCCAAGGGACTCTCAAGAATTTTCTCCAACACCACAGCACAAAAGCAACAGTTCTTCGGTGCTCAGCCTTCTTTATGGTCCAACTCACACATCTACACACGACTAGTTGAAAAACCATAACTTTGATTATTTGGACCTTTGTCAGTAAAGTCTCTGGTTTTTAAAATGCTGTCTACATTTGTCATAGCTTTCCGTCCAAGGAGCAAGTGTCTTTTAATTTCAAGGCTGCAGTCACCATCTATAGTGATTTCAGAGTCCAAGAAAATAAACTCTGTCACTGTTTCCATTGTTTCCCCATCTATTTGTCATGAAGTGATGGGACTGGATGCCATTATCTTAGCTTTTTGAATGCTGAGTTTTAAGCCAGCTTTTTCACTCTCTTCTTTCACTTTCATCGAGAAGCTCTTTAGTTCCTCTTCGCTTTCTGCCATAAGGGTGGTGTCATCTGCATATCTCAGGTTATTGATATTTCTCCCGGCAATCTTGATTCCAGCTTGTGATTCATCCAGCCCAGCATTTCACATGATGTATTCTGAATATAAGTTAAATAAGTAGGGTGACAGTCTTGATGTACTCCTTTCCCAATTTGGAATCAGTCTGTTGTTCTATGTCCAGTTTGAACTATTGCTTCTTGACCTGCATACAGACTTCTCAGGAGGCAGGTCAGGTGGTCTGGTATTCCTATCTCTTTCAGAATTTTCCACAGTTTGTTGTAATCCACACAGTCAAAGAGATGCAGGTTCAATCCCTGGGTGAGGAAGATCCCCTGGAGAAGGACGTGGCAACCCACTCCAGCTGTCTTGCCTGGAGAATCCCATGGACAGAGTAGCCCAGCAGGCTACAGTCCATAGGGCTGCAAAGAGTCAGACAGGACTGAAGCGACTTAGCACGCCACAGCACAGAGTCCAGGGGTCTGGGTCAGCAGCACTCCTGTGACAAGGAAGAGAAGCCTGACTCCAGACGGGACCTATTCCTTTAGCGCTGACCTTTGTGCTCTGTTGCCGGTGCTTAGTCATACTGGCTCTGCCCCTTTGTGAAAGAATGTCACCCACAGCCTGAAATACACAGAATGGTCCATTCTGCGCTCTGCCTCCCAGACTTGACCTTGAAAGGAAGGTTTAACACTTTCCATTCATACAGAGATTAAAAGTTGCAGAATAGAGAAGAGCATTTGTCTTGGAGGGTTGCAGGAACGTTGTAACGAGACACACATGGCCAGCAGCAAGAACCAAGGATGACCACAGCAGCGCCGCCCCTCTAAAGTCTGGCCAGCACTAAGTGCAGTGGCCAGCCACGGCCCCTCCTCCTTTCTTATCAAAGAAGCCTGATTTCTAACTCAGGCAAGATGGTTCTTTGGGACACTAGTCGACTATCTTCTGAGCTCATTGGTCTGAATAAGGTTCTTAATCCTGGCCCCAGCACTGTGGGTCTCGAGTCATTGGCCTGTCCGACAGCAGGCAGACCAAGCCTGGAGTCTGGACCCAATACTACTATCAAGGAAGAGCCAATATGGCCATCCAGAAGGCAAGACTTGAACAAACGCAAAAAACAATGAAAGCTGCTCAGCTGGAAATGACTAAGGATTTAAAAGAAAGAGGTCATGGCTCACTTTGTCTTTTCCTACTATGACTGTACACATCATCATCTTATTTGACTGTCATCCCAACCCTCATCCCTTTTTTATGTGAAGGAAAGACTGGGGCTCACGTTTGTGTCCTGAGCCTGGGACTAGGTATCCAGCATATGTGCCCAGCAAATACAGGAGCACCAGGAAACACAGAGAAAGAACAAGCAACTTCTTCTGCTTCGAGGGGCCTTACAGACTTTTTAAAGAGGCAATACAGAAACATATGAAATTCAATTGCATAAAAAAGAAGTGTGATCTTGTGGGAAAAAAAAGATCACTGTCAGATAGTCTGGCCAAACAGATTTTTAACGACCAGGGAATTTTTGCAGAAACTAATGCTTGTGGCTCGCATTTTATTGTGTAAGTGAATATTGAAATACCTGAGTTTGAGTAAACAGCAACAACTTTTTTGGCGGGTTATTACGTTCAATAGTTACACCTGACACACCTATAAAGTCTTCTAATTTTTTTGAAATCTTGTCTTCAATCTGCTCTTCTTTAGAAGCAAAGGAGCATTCTCCAGCACCGTGAGTTTTATTTTTACTTTCCATATCAGAGTCAATCACTAAGATTTTTTTTGTCTTTTTGTTGGTCTAATATTCACATCGTCTGATTCAGAACTATATTCTGAAGAACTATCAACTTCTGAGACACTAGTACACATGTTGCTCAAACAATCACAGAAAGCATTTACCTAAAATTCACTGAAAAATTCTTCACTCAAAATTTCGTGATGCATCATTTTTGAAAATTTTACAATAATAAACTTGAATTTATACTATATACAAGGTTGGAACAAAAACTTAATAGAGCAAAATGTGAATGATAATGACAATCCTAAATAGTATAATGAACACTTGATCAATTTTAAACAGCTTCACACAATAATGTTAACTGTACCTTTCTGAAAGTGTATCATGACATCTCCGGTCGACATGGGTAATATGTCTCTTCAGAGAGTAGCACTGAAACATACACATTACCATATGTAAAGCAGATAGCCAGTGGGAAGTTGCTCCATAACCCAGGAAGCTCAGTGCGGGGCTCTGAGACAACCTAGACAGCTGGGATGCGGCGGGGACGGGGAGGGGACCGGTGTCTACCTTCGGCTGATTCACGCTGGTGTGTGGCAGAAGCCAACTCAATATGTAAAGCAATCATCCTCCAATTAAAAATAAATTTCAAATAAAAGAAATGACAGAAGAGAAAATGATGAGCAGGTGATGGGATCAAAATAAAAAGGATTTCAAACGTAAAAAATAAAATAATATATTAAGGCCTTGGAAGCTGAACAAGGGAAAAAGCAAAGGCTGTCTGGATGTGAATCCATTGGGCCTGAATGCCTTCAGGGGTAAAGGCCCTTGCAACAGGTGACAGGATGGCATCTACTGTATCAGCTGTGGTCACCGTCTTATCCACCCCCCATCCATCCTTTCTTCACAGACATTCCCGTACTGGTCCTTATTCTAAGCACTGTGATGAGAGAGGAGGCTGATTATGTGGGCGGAGACCGGCCCAGCGTTCCATCTCTGGAATCTGATAGGAAGTGGATGACTGAGTGCCGATTAGCATTTCACAGGGGCACAGCCCTCTCTCCACGCCCTCTTTCCTTCCCTTTGAGCCTCCTGTCCTTCAGATCGCTCCCTACCTCTGATTTGGGGAATATTTTTTCTAAGAAGGACAATTTCTGGCTCCACGAACCAGCGCGTTCTTGCCATAAGCCTTGTCACTGCCTGAGTCACCTCTCAGTTCCTTATGCTTCAGATCCAGGGCTTCAGCCGTGGTGGGAAAAGGCATAGACAACAGACCCCGCCCGGCCGTCTCCTGGGGAGGAGCTGGCGCTGGGGCGAAGGTAGGTAAGGAGCCCTACTGCAGGAGAGCCACGTGAGGCGGGAGGCGCAGGCGGAGAAGGCCCCGCGCTCTCCCTGGACGACTCCACCCCAGGACGGCGGCCAGGATGCGGATCAGGAGAGGATCAGGAGGAAGGGGAGGGTTAGGGTCAGGGTTAGGGAGAGGATCAGGAGGAAGGGGAGGGTTAGGGTCAGGGTTAGGGAGAGGATCAGGAGGAAGGGGAGGGTTAGGGTCAGGGTTAGGGAGAGGATCAGGAGGAAGGGGAGGGTTAGGGTCAGGGTTAGGGAGAGGATCAGGAGGAAGGGGAGGGTTAGGGTCAGGGTTAGGGAGAGGATCAGGAACAGCGCGTGGCCTGGTGCCCGCGGATGTCCGCACAGGCCGGGCGCGTGACAGCAGGCGCGTCACAGAAGTGATAGATTTCATCGTGGCCACAGAACGGAAGGAGGCAGATCAAGGCAGTCAAAGGCAACGCCAGCAGGAACCCCAGCCCTAGGGAACCCAAAGTCATCTGCCTGCAGAGCTGCCGACTGGGCCCGAGGCAGTAACGCAGGGGTGACACGTGGCCACGTGCCTGTCCTAAGCCCCGGCAGCCAGCAAGACACAGTCAGACCCCCGAGAAGGATGAAGAAGCACACCTGGGATCCGCAGCCAGGGAGAGAGATGGGCCTCCTCCCCGTGGGAAGGGTGCTGGCCAGGGTCGGGGCGGGGGTGGGGGCAACGCCGGTGGAGTGGGCGATCTCCAGCAAGGCCAGGCCGGGGAGGAAGAAGCACATCGGGGTATGCAGGGAGGGGTCTCGCCAGACTGTGAGCCCGATGGCCACGCGTCCAACGAGGCTTCCTAAGTACAACAGCAAGAAGGCCGTGAGATGGAAGCCCCCGCCGGGTCTGTTGAGAAGGGGCTGGAGGGGAAGTGGACCGCTCCTGCCGGTGCGCCTCTGTTAGCCCCGCGATGGGGAAGGAAGTCATGGGCAAAGGGCCCTTCCTGTGTCCTTGGGCCTGGCACAGGCCCAGCTCTGCTGGAAACAGTCTGCAGTCACCGAGTCCTTGCCCTTACTGCTTTCTTTGGAGTTTGGTTAGTGGGATCTTGCCTCCCCTACCATTCAATCTGCTAGCTGTGTGACCCTGGAGAAGTTACACGTGCGAGCGTTCTCCTTTTACACTAGGGACCACCTTGGAGCGGTGGTGTCTGAAAGTGTCACGCCCCACGCCAGCCATGGGGCTCTCATCGAGGTTTCCCTTCAATTCAGGTTTTCCCTTGATCTCTGTTCCTCCTTTTTCTTTCTTAAAGCAAACCTTCCTGACCACACTCATGCTTCTCCGTTACTCTGATGGTCCAATCACGCCCAGGACACCTTAAAAGTACATATTCGTACAAAGAGCATGTCCTCCTCATAGCAAGCCTAGAAGGCCAGCGACACAGGTGTTTCCGTTACCTGTTTGACAGAGGTGGAAGCTGGAAGCCAGAGACATTAAACAGCCCACACTGCTGTCTTCCCCATTCCCCAAATTCACAGTTTTGGTATTGTGGGGTTTTTTTCCTTTAAACTTTCAACAATCCAGTTTTGTTGTGTTTTATTTCATCAAATACTAACCCTACTCTTGTTTCATCTTCTTTTCCATATCCCCCTTTGTTTACATTATTATCAAGTCCAACCTAAATAGGACTTTCACCCCCATATGAATGGCTTACACCCCACCAACCCAACTTAGCATAATTTTAGATTAAGTTCTCCTAAACACTTTTTAAGACATGTTCCTCTACTCTGATCCTAAGCTTAAAAAGCAAAGGAACCTCGAGAATCCCCTGGCAGTCCAGGGGTTAAGACTCTGGGCTTCCACTGCAGGGGACATGGGTTTGATCCCTGATGGGGGTGCTATGGTCTCATGTGCTTCAGTGCTGCAGCTAAAAAAAAAAAAGGAAAGAATTTCTTATTATTTTGATATCACATATAATTATCACAAAATATTTTTATAAGTGAAATGAGCACAACTTACCTGGGGTATAATGTCAGGAAACTCCTCAATGACCAAATCCACAGTCACATCCTACCCACCACACCTTTGTTCTAAGCCATCCAGTCCTTATGCACATGACCCTTAAATTTTGTTGAGTTTTAATTTGCTGCAAAATAGACTTGCTTGTGCACACAAATATTGTGTTTATGGATTACCTTTTCAGTGTTATTCAAATGGCCAGGGGTAGTAGTTCCAAATGGAGAAGTCTTTGCATTGATCTTCTTGGGGGATTCTCAGAGAGGCCAGGCCATGCCCAAAACACTTTCCTGATAAATAGAGGGGGTGGGACCAAAGTATACACAAATTAAACACTCAGCCACCATTATATTTTGGTGTAACAAGTGAACCAAGTTTTAACATTGTGTTTTCTTTTGCTTTAGTTGTTAACAATGATCCCCAACACAGACAAAGTCTTGAAGAAATGAGTATTACCACACTCACTGATGGAGAGGTAAAAGGCTCAACACTTTAGGGAAATAATATTTCATAGTTTTCAAACTGAGTAATGTATGCATAAGCATTCATATACTATCCTCTTAATTTGTGTAGGTCTTGAATTTTCCAAATAAAAATTAGCATTTGACTTTAGCTATCATGCTTTGGAGTTTAAAATTAGAAATTAATCTTAAATGAGAATGATAATGACAACAGCAACAGAAACCTTTATATACGAGGTAAAAATCACAGCATAATTTTAGTAGGGAATAATGAAACCAACCTAATATGGAATGCTAGATTCAGTTGGTGAAATACTATGCAATTGTTTAAAATTATATTTATAAATACAATGTAATAACATGAAAATAGTTGTGATATAATACTAAACAGAAAATGAGATTTAAAAAATTACAATCACCACACTGTAGAAAAAATACACACTTTGAGTGATGAGCCTGAGAAGTGTTTTTCCTGTTCTGTATGTTCTAATATTCTTTTTTTTTCTTTTTTTTTTAATTATGAAATATTTATTTCCAACAAACATACACATTTAATAAAGGGAAGAAGGAGAAAGAGGAAATAGTTATTACATATAAATAAATGTATGTGTAACAAGAAAATATGCAAAACTACTACATATGCTGAAGTATTTAGGGGTAAAATTAATTACTGTCATTTTTTTTTAATGTTAAGCATTTTGAATTTTATTTTATTTTACTTAATTTTTTTATATTGTAGTGGTTTTTGCCATACATTGACATGAATCAGCCTCTAATATTCTTTAACAAACATCAACATTCTGAGCATGCTACTTAATTGCAAACTTTAGCATAACAAAGGGAGTAACAAGCAGTGTTGCCCTCAAACTGTGGAGTGCAGTATTTCGGAAAATTTCAAAGCAAACAGTTTATACAGAAATTAAGAAAAATATATGTCTAGTCACAACTGATGACTTTATTTTCAACAATAAAAGTGTCATTGCATGAATGGCCAGTTAGTCCTTCTTTCAGATAACTCATCATCAATCACCCCTGGAATGGAACTGAAGGAAGTTTGCTTTCCCAGCCAGCCTGCCTTCCCAAAATGCCCACTGCAGACCAATCTCTGTGCATCAACTCCTTTATGGACTCATCTGAAAACAAAGCCACCCTGGCTAGAAGCACCAGGCCCCTCAGAGGAAAATGCTGATTTGGAAGCTTGAAATTGGCTCTTTCACACTGGATACATAGTCAACACATTCCTTTCATTCTACGCTGTTTACCCTTGACTTACTTGTGGATAGGTCTGTCTCGCTGGTGCACAATACACGGCTAGTGTCTTTGAGGCAGCTTCTGTATTTTGTTCTCCTTTACACACACATTCACACATGATTTGCATATAGCAAATGCAACTCTTGTTTTTTTTTTTGCAACTCAATGTTTTAAACCTAATTCAGCCAAAGCAACAAAGCCAAGTATCTTGAGTCACAGCAGGGAAAACTGGAAAATAAAATAAAATAAAACTAAAATACTAGCTAACGTGTATGAAGTGTTGCTGGGTGCTCACTGCTTTAAAAATAATAGTAACTAACATTTACTTGGTGTCAGGGACTATTCCAAGCACTATACACTGATTAATGAGTTTATTCCTGATAATAAACTTATGAGGTAGGAACCATTATTGTCTTCATTTTACAGATGAGAAAACCGAAGCACAGACTCCAACGTGGCAGAAAAACTGCTGGTTGCACACACTTAACCTCTGCTCCATGTCGGCTTGCAGAACACGTCCTCATGTTTGTTTCCTTTGCAGATTTTTTTGGATTTGGGGGAGAATACTGATTTGCTACATTCCATCTATAGAAGACAGTGCATTATCTCCTATTTGGAAAACTTTTTTTTAAAAAAATTGAAGCTTTTTCGGGAAAGACTCCCGTCCTGCATGTGTTTGGGGTTCCAAACAACTTGATTCGGGGAGAGAAGAGGAAGCTCACCTACCCTCTTTGTGGTTCACACGATGTTTTATGTGCTCAGTCGCACTGTCTCCCATTGATGGAATGTAGCAGATCATTACTGCGGTTAGCACAATGCTTTGGGGGCCTTCACTTGACTTGGTAAAGGAATGCACTACTTCTGGAAGGTCCACCTGGACAGTCTGAAAATACTGTTCGGGCGCAGCATTTAACCCCGGAGCTGTACCTAAAAACCAGCAGAGTGATAGAATGTTCTGTTGCCCAGGTGCCTACTGAAATTTCATTTTGGCTTTATGTACTTGCTTGCTCGCTTCTGTATTCACTTCTATCTGTGCCGGGTCTCCGCTGCTCCGCGCGCTCCTCCCGCGTCCGGAGGCCCGGCCGCCCCCTGTGCCGCCGTCTCCGGTCCTGCAGCAGAGGCTCCAGGGCATCGGGCTTCAGCAGCTGCCGCACCCGAGCTCTAGACCACAGCCCGGGTGGCTGCGGCCCACGGCCTTAGTTGCTCCGCAGCAGGTGAGATCTCCTCGGACCAGGGAGCGAACCCACGTCTCCCGCATTGGCAGGCAGATTCTTTACCACTGGACCACCAGGGAAAGGTATAAGGAATTCCAGAGGACACGTAAGGGTGGACATGCCTGTTACCACAGCACAGGGGATCTGGGCGGCCCAGAGACCCCTTCAGGCTTCCTATGAGACGCGAATCTGTCATGGTGATGCTAAGACGCTGGCCTGGCCACCGTTCTCAAGTCAGCAGTGGATTTTCTAACGCATGGAAAACAGACACTCACAAGAGTCTAGGTGTCTTAATAAAGAAATCCAAGTCTGTTTCTAATTATTCATGAACTATAATAAAGATGACTACATACAAAAAAATAGGCACTTAATATTTCTACTGCTGGGAGTTAATTCTAAAGAAGCAAGTCAAAGGAACAGAGGAGATCTTCATATAAAGCTATTTCTAGTACTAGTATTTCTGTACCTAAAAGAAAGAAGCAAATTGTGCCACCCACAGGGAACAAATCCTCTAATTGTTCGAAAATCGCTAAATAACGTGGTGTATGAACTCAGTGCCTTAAAACGACTTCACTAGGAAAAGAATCGAGAAGTGATGAAAGGTGGAAAGTGTGAGTAGAGGAAAGTCAGCTTAAAAATAAGCAAAGAAAGGCTTCCCCGGCAGTCCAGTGGTTAAGAGTCTTCCTGCTAATCCAGGGGACACGGGTTCTATACCTGGTCCAGGAAGATCCCACGTGCCACGCGGCAACTAAGCCTGGGCACCCCAACTACTGGGCCGGGGCTCCAGGGCCCACGAGCGGCAGCTACCGAAGCTCACCCACTTCAGAGCCCGTGGTGCACAAGAGAAGCCACGGCAATGCCAAGGCCCTGCACCCGCGCTGGAGAGCGGCCCCCGCTCACCGCAACTAGAGAAAGCCCGAGCGCACCAATGAAGACCCAGTGTGGCCACAAAATTAATAAATAATTTTTTTAATAAAATAAAATATTTTTTTAAAAAAGCCAAGAAAGCTAAATCCTCCACCCAGCACACACACAGCAGTGTAAAACATCTTTGTAACCGGACAAAAGCCTTAAGAGCCAATTTGTGTCATTGTTAGTTGCTCAGTCGCGTCTCTTTGCAACCCCTTGGACTTGGAGCCCGCCGGGCTCCTCTGTGCATGGTATTTCCCAGACAAGAATACTGGAGCGGGTTGCTATCTCCCTCTCTAGGGGATCTTCCTGACTCAGAGATCGAACCCACGTCTCTTATGTCTCCTGTATTGGCAGCCTGGTTCTTTACCACTAGCACCACCTGGGAAGCCCTTATAGCCCATCAATAGTTATAAAATGTGCTGTGAGGAGAAATGAGGAACTTTGCCTGTTTTCTGTAAATTCGTGGTACATTTAATTGTCTAGCCTTAAAACATAGTAAGAAGAAAAAAGGAAGGAGAAGAAAGTGAAAGTGTTAGTCGCTTAGTTGTGTCTGACCCTCTGCGACCCCATGGGCTGCAGGGAACACATCATCAAAGAGGCTTTTTTCCCCAAACAAAAGCCAAATCTTACCTCAGCCTTGTTGAAAATCTTCAGGAGGCTTAGTCAGCAGCGGGATCGTCAAGCATTTATTGCCCTGAGAGCTTGGGAAACGTGATGTATCATTTGGGGACTGGAGCGAAGAGCTGCCGGAGCCTCCTGAGGGATGCTAGGCCCTGGTGTCCACCGTGTCATCTCTTCCTTCACAGGAATCGCCACCGAGTCCACCTCCCACCTCTCTATTGGGTACCTGCTCTGTGCTCCTGGCACTGATGTAGCGAGTGGAAGCAGTGGTAAACAAGACAGGCAAGCCCCAGGCTTGAGGAAGCTGACAGCCTAGTGAGAAAGAATGGACAATCAATTAAAAAGTAAATTTAGGTAATGGTATGTGGAAAATAAAGCAGAGGAATGGGGGTAGGAGTGGGCAACTTTAAAGGGAGAGGAAGATGACCTTTCTAGGAAAAGGATTTTTAAACAGAGTCCTGAAACACAGAAGTTAAAACATGCAGAAGCAAGATTATTATGTTCTACACCCTATGACCCAACAATCCCATTCCTGGGCGTAGACCCAGAGAAAACCATAAAAGATACATGCACCCCAATGTTAATCACAGCACTATTACAATATCCGGGACAAGGAAGCAACCTCAGTGTCTATCAACGGAGGAATGAATAAAGAAGATGTAGGTCAGATATACAGTGGAATATTACTCCGCCATGAAAAAGAACGAAATCGGGTCATTTGTAGAGACATGGATGGACCTAGAGAGCATCATGCAGAGTGAAGTAAGTCAGAAAAACAAAGATCACAGATTAATTCATATATGTGGAATCCAGAAAAACAGTATAGATGAGCCTATTCGCAAAGCAGAAACAGAGACACAGATGTAGAGGACAAGCGTACGGATACCAAAGAGGGGGATGGGGTGAGCTGGCTGACTGGGGCCGACACGCACACACTATCGGCCCTACGTGTAAAGGAGATAACTAACGAGAACCTTCTGCAGGGCACGGGGACCTCTACGTAACGCCCTGGGGTGACCTGATGGGAAGGACGTCCAAGGGGAAGGGATCTAGCGTACGTGCAGCCGATTCACTTTACTGCGCGGCGGAAACTAACAATGTGGCGAAGCAGCCAAGCGCCGAGAAAAAGCGAGTTTAATAGTTTTAACGTGAAATAAATGAAGACTTATTTTAACGTTTTCAGGGTGTAAAATTATATCATCTGAGGCCAATTATTTTATTTTCTCATCTTAATGCATTATTTAGAACCTCTGCAAAGCCTTGAATAATCATTGTAGTAGTGGGTGCCCTTTCTAGCACCTGATATTTTATGAATCTGATCCGGTTGTCCACCATTTAAAATGATGCCTTCTGTGAGAATTTAACATAGTCTTTTAGTATGAAGAGTCAGTGCGTGATGGAGAATTAAGGTCTGCACCAGATGTTTTCCGTAAAGCCCCAGAGGATATATATGTTTAGGCTTTATGGGCCATACACTCTCTGACACAGTCGCTCGTCTTTGCTGTTGTAACACAAAACCAGCCCCCAGCAATAGAGAAATAAATAAGTATGGCTGTGTTCCAATAAACATGATTTACAAAACTAAGCAGCCTGCAGATGGGGCCTATAGGCTGTAGTTTGCTGAAACCTGCTGTATGTATTGCTAAAAATCTTTATTCGTCTATTACTATTTGGCTGCAGTGGGTCTTAGTTGCGGCACGTGGGACCTTCATGCACATCACGCGGGACCTTTTGCTGCAGCGCTCGGGCTTGTTGCTCCACGTCACGTGGGGTCTCAGTCCCAGACCAGGAACCAGAGAGGTGTGTTCTGCATTGCAAGGCAGAACCTAACCACGGACCGCTGGGAAGGTCTCTGATTCCTGCTTTAGAGTGGGGGAGCAGAGGTTTGAATTTTGGTGCCATTCTTTGGGTGTATGACCTTGGCTAAGTTACTCAACATCTATCCCTCAGTTTCTTTATCTGAAAAACGAGGTTAATAGTATTACCTCCTTCATCAAGCTAATTGTGAATATTAAGTGATACACGTGAAGTACCCAGAAAAGTGCCTATGGTGGTTTAGTCACTAAGTCTTGTCCAACTCTTTGCAACGCCATGGAGTTGCAAACATAAAACATGTTCAAGAATACATAGTGGAGAAAGGAAAGTCTCTTTAACAAACAATACGAGGAAAATTGTATATCTACATTAAAAAAAGAAAATGAGACTGGGTCTTTATCTTACACCACACACAAAAATCAACACAAAATTTGTTAAGAACATAGACATAAGACCTGAAACCATACAATCCCTGAAGGAGAACACAGAGGGAGACTCTGTGATACCGATCTTGGTGATGATTTTTCCATGGTGACAGCAAAAGCATGAACAAGAAAAGCAAAAATAAACAACTAGGACTACATCAAACTAAGAAGTTTCTGCACAGCAAAGAAAACAATCAAGAAAGTAAAAAGGTAACCTGAAGAATGAGGGGAAGTGTTTGTAAACCATAAATGTGATAATGGGATAACACCCAAAGTATGTAAAGAATGTATACAACACAAAAGCAAAAAACCCACAAATAATCCAATATTTAAATAGGCAAAAACCCCAAATAAACCTTTCTCCAAAGAAGACACACAAATGGCCAAAAAGTATATAAAAACATGTTCAATGCAACTATGTATCAAGAAAATACAAATAAAAACCACAGTGAGGTATCACCTCACTCCTGTTAGGATGGCTATTATCCAAAAGTCAAAAGATAACAAGTGTTGGTGAGGCTGTGGGGGAAAGGGATGTCTTATACACTGTTGCTGAGACTTTAAACTGGTGCAGCCACTATGGAAAAGAGCATGAAGGTTCTGCAAACAGTTAGAAACAGAACTACCATGTGGCAGTGGAATCTAGCAATCCCACTCCTTGGTAGACAGGCAAAGGAGATGAAATCAGCATCTCAAAGAGATTTCTGCATTCCCGTCTTCATGGCAGCATTATTCGGAGTACCTGAGATATGGAATCAAGCCAAATGTCTATTGAAGGATGAATGGATTAAAAAGTATATACATATACATGTGTGTATGTACATATACATTAAAAAACACAATATTAGTCAGCCTAATAATGATATCCTCCCATCTGAGACAACATAGATGAACCTGGAGGAGGTTACGTTAAGTGAAATAAGCTAGACACAAGAAAACAAATGGTGCTATCACTTACATGTGGAATCTAAAGTTGAACTTGTGGGAACAAAGAGTAGAAGGGTGGCTACCAAGGGCTTGGGAGTGGCGAGGACATGGAGATGCTGGCCAAAGGGTACGAGTTTCAGTTATAAGAGGAGTAAGTTCCAAAGCTCGAACGTACAACATGGCGACTGAAGTTAACAAAAACGCACTGTATACTTGAAGTTATCTAAGTGCATTGATATTAAGTATTCTTAACACAGATACATAAAGCTACATGAAGTGAAGGATGTATTAATTAGCTTGACCATGGTTCAGTTCAGTTCAGTCGCTCCATCATGTCCAACTCTTTGCGACCCCATGGACTGCAGCACGCCTGTCCTCCCTGTCCATCACCATCTCCCGGAGCTTACTCAAACTCACGTCCATTCAGTCGGTGATGCCATCCAACCATCTCATCCTCTGTCATCCCCTTCTCCTCCTGCCTTCAATCTTTCCCAGCATCAGGGTCTTTTTCAATCAGTCAGTTCTTCATATCACATGGTCAAAGTATTGGAGCTTCAGCTTCAGCCTCAGTCCTTCCAATGAATATTCAGGACTAATTTCCTTTAGGATTGACTCTTTGCTGTCCAAGGGCTGGAAATAATACATTTGAGAGTTACCAGCCTGTTGTTTGTATTTAAAGTCAAATAACTAAACTGGATTACTTATCCCCAAAAAATGTAAATAGAAAAGAGAAACTGAGAAAAAGACCCAGCTTGAGTGGGAAAACCAGCAATATAGACTGAAAAATTAATCCTAAATCAAACCAGTCCATCCTAAAGGAGATCAGTCCTGAATATTCACTGGAAGGACTGATACTGAAGCTGAAACTCCAATCCTTTGGCCACCTGATGCGAAGAACTGACTCATTGGAAAAGACCCTGATGCTGGGAAAGATTGAAGGTGGAAGGAGAAGGGGACGACAGAGGATGAGATGGTTCAATGGCATCACCGACTCAATGGACATGAGTTTGGGCAAACTGGGAGTTGGTGATGGACACGGAGGCCTGGCGTGCTGCAGTCCATGGGGTCGCAAAGAGTCGGACACGACTGAGCGACTGAACTGAACTGAGACTAAGAAGAAATATCAAAGATATGAGAGGAAAGTCAGGAGGAATTAATTTCCCAGGAACAAATGGAGAAGGGGAGGGCGTCCCTGGTGGCTCAGTGGTAAAGAATCCGCCTGCCAGTGCAGGAGACAAGGGTTCAGTGCCTGATCCGGGAAGATCCCACGCGCCACAGAGCAACTAAACTCGTGTGCAACTGTTGAGCCGGTGTCCTAGGGCCTGGGAGCCACGCCTACCGACCCCAGAACCCCGGAGCCCGTCTCTGCGACAGGACAGCAGCCCCTGCTTGTTGCAGCTAGAGAAAAGCCCACACAGCAACGGAGACCCAGCAGAGTCAAGTAAATAAATAACGTCATAAAACAGAGAGAGAATGGGATGTTGCAGAATATGGAAAAGAGCAATGAATAACACTCCACGTGGACATTTCCTGTTTTGAATATGATTTCAAGGTAAATCAGTGAAAATAATCATTTTTCTTTTCCCCAGCTAACCTCATCATTGAATTCATCAAGTGACTGAAGAATTAATCCTTAGGGAAGATGTACCAATGGAATAGTCCTGATGCAATTTTAAATATTAGGAACACTGAATTTAATCTTGTAGCTTTATGCTTCCCAGACAGACCTTCCCAAGTCATCTCTGGGGACCAGGAGTGTCCCTTTAGTCAGCTTTGTTATTATGAATGTCATTATTTGATGATAACTTTAAGTTTAAACATCACAGGAACTTCAGAGGTTAGTTCCAGGCTACAGAAATATGATAAGTAAAGCCAGGTGTTGCCTTATACAGAAAGAAGAGGCAGGATGAAATATTCTCTCAGTCCCAGAATTGAATCAGATCTAGTTTGAGAAGTGCTTTAACATAGCAATATACTCAAATCCATAAGTGATCAGCAAACCAGCCTTGGGATTCTTTGAGGACAGACCACTGGTGTCCTCAGCGTTTAGCAAAGATTCCACGTAAATCTGCAATGACTTGTAGTCCACGTGAGTACATTAAAAGGTAAGAATCTTCTTCTATACTCCATTTTAGAAGCTTGGGAAAATCTGTAAGTTGTAACCAGGACAAGCCTCGTGGTGGACATTGTCCAGGAACAGAAGCTAAGTATGGAACTTTTCCCAGAAACAGTTGAAGTTCAGTTTTGACTCAGAACCAGTGTTCTGTACTAGACAGTTGAAGGGGAGTTCCATAATACATTCTGTGAAATCCATGCTCTTCAAAATGATGAATGGCCGGAAGGAGGCTCTTCCAGTATGGTCAAGGGATCGTGGTCCAGATCAGACTGCTGTTTCAGTCACTCGGTTGTGTCTGAATCTTTTCTGAGCCTGTGGACTGCAGCCCACCAGGTTCCCCTGTCCATGAGAATTTCCCAGGCAAGAATACTGGAGCGAGTTGCCATGTCCCACTCCAGGGGATCTTCCCAACCCAGGGATCAAATCTGTGTCTTCTGCACCAGCAGTGGGTTCTTTACCACTAAGCCACCAGGGAAGCCCCTAGATTAGATCGAGTCCAACACTATCCTAACCTGAAATACAGAGATGTCGGTCCTTTCAAGGATTTCTCTGGTTTAAAAAATCCATCATCACAAACATCAAGCTTATAGAAGTCAAAGAACTAGAAAATGTCTACCTCTGTTATGAGAGGAATAGCTAGAAGGTTCCTTCTCATTAAGAATCCCCCATATGTGTGTACCTATGGCTGAATCATGTTGAGGTTTGACAGAAAACAACAAAATTCTATAAAGCAATTATCCTCCAGTTGAAAAATAAATTAAAAAAAAAAATCCCCCATATGCGTGAAAAAATAATTCTAATTACATGAACTTTTCAAAAAGCATTATTGGATAGAAAGAGATGTGCCTGAGTTTTCCTCACGCCTTTTCCTTTTACGACACCCTTAGCTGAACTGACTTGTATTCTTTTTTATTACTGTATCTCTCATTCAATTTTGAGCTCTTTGAGTGTTGACACACCCTCTCATTCTCCACCCTTCTCCCTCTTCTCCCAGAAACTAGAGCTATGCCTGACATAGTGGAGGGTCTCGATAAGCGTCTTTTAATATTTATTAAAGTGGATCATGAATGAAAACCAGCAGCACAGGGCACTCGCGCGGCCCTCCGTGGAGGCCTGAGCAGGGAGGAAGGCCAGAAAGGGGCTGTGAGCGTCCGCACGGCCGGCTCCCTCTGCCGTACACGGCAACTAACACCGTAAAGCACCTGTGCTCCCATAAAAATTAATGTTTTTAATTCATGAAAATAAATAGTGATTAAAGGAGTAGTTGGTGAGAGAGGGTGAAGAGAAAGAGCAAAAAGAAAAGAGGGAGATTATACGTTAGGGTTCTGAGCACTGGCTTTGTAAGGATCTGAGAAAGGTTTGTGGCACTCACCTGACGGAAGAAAGCTTGCTGATGAAGGACAATTAGAGCGAAAGGGCTTGACTCTCCCGGACCCGCACCGGTCAGCCTCGTACACGGTCACCGCTCAGCGAGGTGTGCTTGACTTTCATGACAGAAGCGAGATTTGCTTCAGCCTGAACTAGGAATTGCTCCTTTCCCATTTGCCGGCTGGGCAAGTTGGTTAAAACCTTTAAGCCTGACTGTCTTCATCTGAAAAAAATACAGACAATAAAAGACTGAAGGACCACTAAGGGAAAGATGCCTGTAACAAGATTAGCATGGCATGCAGGACCCAATAAATATTATCTAGTACTATGCAATAGGAGAATAATGCCTTTTGTTGAATGCTGTTGGTCTGAACATATCATTTGATTTACTCTGACTGTGCCTGTGAAAGTATTATGTTGAAAAGTATTATGTGAGATTGCCTATATGCTACCATTATCAACTTTCAGAAGCAAATTCCATATGACTCAAGGTATTAACAGTAAAGGGACGTAATTTTGGCTCATCTTTCCAGATGCTGCTGCCAGAAAATACTCTTGGAGTCTCTTTCAGAAAGTAAATAGTCTCTTCAGACATATAATTTTCTCAGATTTACAGACATATTTAAAATTTGCAGTCCATAGGGTTGCAAAGAGTCAGACATGACTTAGTGACTGAACAACAACATAAAATGTATATTTTATTTTATGAATTAATTTTATGAATGCTATTTATGAATTTATAAATTCATATATAAAACTCATTTATAATGACATATAGACAGCATTATTCAAGAATGTTTTATAAGGACAAAAATACATTTGTTTGGGTACATCTGATGTAGGAATCCTCCAACTGGTACAAATACCTCCAGGAGACTCAGAAACCTCTGCTCCAAACAGGCTTTCAGCCCTCTGAATGATGGTTACAACATTATTCCCCCTTTCCTGTTTATCCCACAGTCAGAGCTCCCAAATTAAGATTTTACTTTTGTCTTCAGGTGAGTCCAAATTTGTGCTAACAGATAAAACATTAAGGTCAATTAGGCCATGCAGATAAACCATGGTGTAGATTATAATTATGCCTCTCTAGTCCAGAGATACTGTACTCCAACATTTTTGGTCTCAGATCTTAGGTGCTCTTTTTCCAATAGACCATCCAGAGTTCTACCTGTGACTGAAGTATAATCAAATAACAAAACCACTTGAAAGTGCCGGAAGTGTGAGTTGCTCGGTGACACCCGACTCTTCACAACCCCATGGACTGCAGCCCTCCAGGCTCCTCTGTCAGTTGAATTCTCCAGGCAAGAATCCTGGAGTGGGCCGCCATTTCCTATTCCAGGGGATCTTCCTGACCCAGGGATCGAACCCAAGTCTCCTGCATTGCAGGCTGATGCTTGACCGTCCAAGCCACCACTTCAGAGACATAAAGCATCGGGGAAAGCAGTGTAGTATAGACAAAGATTAAGCACAAAAGCTCCATGAACAGATTTTCAAATGCTAGCTTTCCTACTGCTCATTTACTTGACTTCAAAGCACTTTTTAACCTTTTTAATCCTATATGTCTTCATCTGTAGATTGGGGAGATAATAGTACATGCTTACTAAAGTGGTGTAATACAGGTGTCCCCAACCTCTGGGGTCTAATGTCTGATGATTTGAAGTGGAGCTGATGTAATAATAATAGAAATAAAGTGCACAATAAATGTAATGTACTTGAATCATCCCCAAGCCATCTCCCCCAATGCTGGTCCGTGGAAAAACTGTCTTCCACAAAACAGGTCCCTGGTGCCAGAAAGGTAGGGGACCACTGGAATGGATGAAGCAAGCTAACCCAAGTAAGTATTCAGTACTGTCACTTTGCCTAGGACTTAACTTGGAATAAATGATAATTTGTCCTAAGACAGAGCCCTTGTCCTCCAGGAACGTCAAATATAATTTGGAACAGAACATACAGACACAGTAAAGGCTGTATATTAACCCTAAAATCATAACACTATGAGTGACAAAGAATTTCGGAGAAAGGAGAGAGCGATTTAAACTGTAGTGTTCCAGAAAGACTTCACAAAAGAAGAACATAACCTAGAATTTTAAAAGTGGGCAGGATCTGAATTAGGCAAAAGGGAGAGATTTTCTAGCTAGAAGGAGAACAGAATTATATGAAGCAGAAAGGTGAAAGATAGATAAGAGGCCAATGAGTAGGCCACATGGTGCATAGCAGGGATAACCAAGGGCCGCCCTCAGTGGGGTTAGCCTAAAGAGGTCAGACCCAAGAGAGACTGGAATAACCAGCAGAGGGTGTGAAAGCTGGCACTTAATAAACAGGAAGGCATTAAAAAGCCTTAAGCAGATGAATTATGTGATCATGGAGAGCAAGATGAATTATAGAGAGAAAAGAAGAGAAATGGAAGATTAGAGGGAAGGCCATCACGAAAATCCCAGTGGAAGATAACAGCGGACAGAACTGACAGGGCAGCGGGAAGGGACCAAAGCGAAGGATGTGCGAAATCTTTTAGTTGCTTAAACGTTTACTTGCTTCTTTCCGGCCGCCCTGAGCCTGCACTGCGGCTCACAGGCTTTCTCCGGCGGCTGTGAGCTGGGCTGCTCTTCCCTGCAGTGGCTTCTCTTGTTGCAGAGCAAGGGCTCGGGGAATGCAGGAGCAGAAGTCGGGGCCTGCAGCATGTGCAGTCTTCCCAGACCAGAGGTCAAACCACATTCTCTGCTTTGGCAGGTGTGTTCTTAACCGCTGGACACCAGGGAAGTCCTTGATTTCTACTTTATAGTTGATTAACTGTGTTGTGTTAGTTTCAGGTACAGCAAAGTGACTCAGTTATACATGTGTCTCTTCTTTTTCAAGTTCTTTACCCATGTATGTTGTTACGGAGCAGTGAGCAGTGTTCCCTGTGCTATAGAGTAGGTCCTTGTTCAATTTTAAATGTATCAGTGCATACGTGCCAGTCCTGGGCTTCCCTGGTAGCTCAGCTGGTAAGGAATCCGCCTGCAATGCAGGAGACCCCAGTTCAATTCCTGGGTCTGGAGATCCCCTAGAGAAGGGATAGGCTACCCACTCCAGTATTCTTGGGCTTCCCTGGTGGCTCAGATGGTGAAGAAATCACCTGCAATGTGAGAGACCTGGGTTCGATTCCAGGGTCAGGAAGATCCCCTGGAGGAAGGCATGGCAACCCACTCCAGTATTCTTGACTGGAGAATCCCACGGACAGGGAGCCTGGCCGGCTGCAGTTCATGGGGTCACAGAGAGTCGGACACGCCTGAGTGACCAAGCACAACCCACGCCAATTCCAAGCTTCCCCATCCATCCCTCCACCCCAGCTCTTCCCCCTAGTGTGGTCTCTGTGAGTCTGTTCCTCTTTTGTAAGTAAGTTCATTTGTATCACTTTTTTAGATTCTGCACATAAGTGATATCATATAACATTAGTCTTTAGAGATGAGAAGTTCTGAAGGACACTATCAGTGTTCAGGGACCAATAAATACTGATATTATTGGATAAAGCAGAGGAAGCAAAACAAATCCATAAAGTCCCCAGGTTTTAAACTAAATTACAGTTTGTTTAATTTTTTCTGGCTGTATAATGTTGTTAGTCTCTACTGTACAGAAGCGTTCATCAGCTGTTCATACATATATACATATATATCCCCTTTTCTGGGTTTCCTTTCCATTGAGGTCAGCACCCAGCATTATGTAAAGTTCCCTGCCTACCCTAGGTTCTCATTAGGTATCTGTTTTATACACGGTATCAATCGTGTATGTACGCAAACTACAGAGCTTGTGATACGGTATCACAACGCACCGTTTTCTTTAAACTTTGACACGCATCTACTTGTACCTTCCTCAAATTTTTTATTTCAAGTTTCCCATGATGAATTGATGCCCAATTTTATCTGTTTTGTAAACTTGAACTTTAAATTGACTTTATCCATTCGTTTGTTCAGAAGTACTTCTTGAGAAATTTTCTTTGCCAGGTACTGTGCTAGACACTGGAATTAAAGTAAAGGTGGTCAGAATCCCCACCACCGGGGACTTCTCAGTCTTCAGCACAGGAAGGGAAAGGAAGAAAGCTGAGAGAGGGGCAAATGTATCCATTGTAATGTCACGTGATCGGCTGTGACATGAAAGCGGCCGAAGTCCCTCTGTGTGGGGAGCAGCCGGGAAAGCATCCTGGTAGAAGAGACGCCTGGCATGGGGGAGGACACGGTCAGGGACTCTGGCGGGACCCACCGTACAGCACGCGGAACTCCGCTCCGTGATACGTGGACGCCTGGGTGGGAGGCGAGTTTGGGGGAGAATGGACACCCGTATATGTATGCTGAGTCCCTTCTCTGTTCAGCTGACACTATCGCAATACTGTTAATCAGCTGTACCCCAACAGAAAACAGAAAGTTTACATTCAAAAGAGACACTTAGAGACTCATGTCATCTTCCGTTTTCATAGGTCCAATGCGGTACCCATGGAGGAAATAAATAAAACCGCAAAGGTACAATTCTTCTTTCGTCCATTCTCAGCTGACCCTAAGGTCCAGGCGGTGATTTTTGTGGCCTTCCTGGCGATGTACCTGACCAGCCTGGGTGGAAATGCCCTCATTGCAGTTACTGTTCAGATCAATCATTCCCTCCACACTCCCATGTACTTTTTCCTGGCTAACCTGGCAGCTCTGGAAATCCTCTATACATCTTCCATCGCCCCCCTGGCCTTGGCAAACCTTCTTTCAATGGGCAGAACCCCCGTTTCTATCACTGGATGCGGCGCCCAGATGTTTTTCTTCGTCTTCCTGGGAGGGGCTGATTGCGTCCTGCTCGCGGTAATGGCTTACGACCGGTTGATAGCGATCCGTTACCCTTTACGATACACCCTCCTCATGAGCTGGCCCTTGTGTGTGGAGCTGGTGGTGGGGTCCCTGGTACTAGGGTTCTTGCTGTCGCTACCGCTGACTGTTTTAATCTTCCGCCTCCCGTTCTGCACCAAGAGTGAAATCTACCACTTCTACTGCGACATGCCTGCCGTCATGCGGCTGGCTTGCGCGGACACGCGTGTTCACCAGACGGCTCTGCATGTCATCAGCTTCATCGTCCTAAGCATTCCCCTCTCGATGATCTTCGTCTCCTATGTCTCCATCGTGGCGACCGTCTCACGGATCCGGTCCGCGGAAGGGCGCCGCCGGGCCTGCTCCACGTGCTCCTCCCACCTGTCCGTGGTCCTCCTGCAGTATGGCTGCACCAGCTTCATATACTTGTCCCCCAGGTCCAGCTACTCTCCTGAGACGGGCCGGGTGGTGTCTGTGGTCTACACCTTCATCACTCCCATCTTAAACCCCTTGATCTATAGTATGAGGAACGAAGAATTGAAAAATGCCCTCAGGAGGGCACTAAGCAGGTTCCAGGTAGGATAGTTCTATGACTTATTTAAATCAGGACACTTCTGAGAATGAAATGGGAGGCTGTTAATAATTATGCCCGGATGGTCTGCAGGAGCCAAGAGTGTCCTCAGCTGAGACATGGTGTTCTAGGAGCGCCGGAGGATGTGGCTGGTACTAACTGAAATAAAGCTTTATCACACAGGGCAACACGGTGTCCTGGGCGTGGATGGAGGAGTAGCAACATTAACTTACTGGACATCTATGAACGAGGCACTTTATGTGGGTTCTCTCACTTAGCCCATTATAAGTATCATTGTCTTCCTTACTTTAGAAAAGAAAACTACAGTATCTAGCAGAACATGTACCAGGATGAGAACACAAGTATTCAGAAATCTAAAGACTAAGCTGTCTTCACACAGTGATGCTCTCCTTGTTCTAGGCTTGCTCTGCCAGTAGGAATATGTGTTATCTTGTACAAGTCTCCCTAAGCCTCTAGACTTCAGTTTCCTTATTTCTGAGGAGACAAAGCTGAACTAAAAGAGTACACCTGTTCCTTCGAAGGTCATAACAGTATGTTCCAAATATTGGCCAAGCAGACCCTGAATGGGGGGGGCGGGGGGAGGCTTTGCAATTAACCAAAGGAAGGTGGACTTTTTTTTTACATGTCTTGTTTTGTTAACCAAAATGAAAACTCATGATTCTGTTGACAGTGTTTAAAGAGCACCCCAGGAATAAAAAGGATAATAATAATGGAGGAAAGCATTATTTAATAAGTGAAAATACAGGGGAGGAAGAAGGTGGACAATGTTGAATTTGGATTCCTTGAGAATCTCTTCTATCTCAGAGAGAATTCCAGACTCCACTTGAGCTTCCAGGGAGAGAGATCGTTAACTTGTAAGATATTCCACTCCTCCCTGGACAACTCCAGCTATTAAAGTACCGTAACCTACCTTGAGCTAAAATCTGTCTGAAGACAACTTCCTCCCACTGTTCTTATTTTCACCCTGTTAAGACCTTTCTTCCACATGTGAGAAGAGCTGATTATTTCTCTTCTCTGTCTTCAGTCCTCTTTTCTCTAGAGCAAGTACTCCGTCAACTTTCCCTCCAGGAGATTATATTTGAAACATTTCATCATACAAGCCACCTTCTAGATTTTTCTCTAGCTCCATATTCTTCCACAAATTTTCACCCAGAAATAAAATCCACTGGGAATATGTTATTCGGAGGGAACTATTCCTTTTCAGTTCAGTTCAGTTCAGTTACTCAGTCGTGTCCGACTCTTTGCAACCCCATGAACCACAGCACGCCAGGCCTCCCTGTCCATCACCAACTCCTGGGGTTTACTCAAACTCATGTCCATTGAGTCGGTGATGCCGTCCAACCATCTCATTCTCTGTCATCCCCTTCTCCTCCCGCCTTCAATCTTTCCCAGTGTCATTGGGACTTTCCCAATGAGTCAGTTCTTCATATCAGGTAGGCAAAATATTGGAGTTTCAGCTTCAGCATCAGTCCTTCCAATGAATATTCAGGACTGATTTCCTTTAGGATGGACTGGTTGGATCTCCTCGAAGTCCAAGGGAATCTCAAGAGTCTTCTCCAACACCACAGTTCAAAAGCATCAGTTCTTTGGTGCTCAGCTCTCTTTTTAGTAAAACTCTCACATCCACACATGACTACTGGAAAAAACATAGCTTTGCCTAGATGGATCTTTGTTGGCAAAGTAATGTCTCTGCTTTTTAATGTGCTGTCTAGGTTGGTCATAACTTTGCTTCCAAGGAGCAAGGTCTTGTAGGTCTTCACAGAACCATTCAACTTCAGCTTCTTCAGAATTACTGGTCGGGGCATACACTTGGTTTACTGTGATACTGAATGGTTTGCCTTGGAAACGAACAGAGATCATTCTGTTGGTTTTGAGATTGCATCCAAGTACTATATTTTGGACTCTTTTGTTTACTATGATGGCTACTCCATTTCTTCTAAGGGATTCTTGCCCACAGTAGTAGATATAATGGTCATCTAAGTTAAATTCAACTATTATCTATTACTTTTACCTGTGAACTGTATTTTTATTTATTAATCTTGATCATTTTAGCCTCATAAATATGAATCAAACATAGTTTTCTTTGTTTCTTTCTTTCTTTGATTGGCTGTGCCACACAGGCATGTGGGATCTTCCTTCCCTGACCCGGAATGGAACCCACAATCCTGGCATTGGAAGCACAGAGTCTTGACCACTGGACCACCAGGCAAGTCCCCAAGTACAGTTTTCATACGACTCTCAATGCTGCCTGACCATAATTTATTTTACTAACGTACACGCAAAACTTTTTATTTAACACTGATACATTGTGTTTTTATTGGTTTTGGAGTGATCCAAATTGACAAAGTCATGTTCAGGATTTATTTCATTCATCAGAATTTTATGTCATGGCCAAAATTATAACTGTATTTCATTTTGTTTCTCCAAGTCGTTAACAAATATCTCGACTAGGACAGGGCCAATGCAGTCCTCCTCTTTGGGAATTGTCGTCCAACTAGACAGAAATCCGCTCAGTTAGTGCCAGCGGTGGTTCACCGTCACCGTCGTGACCCGCCCCTGCTGCGCCCCATTGCCCTGTATCCGTGCTTCTAGGTGACCTCGGTCCTCCGTGGACATGTGACTCGCTTTGGTCGACGGGACGTCAGCAAAGGTGCTACAGGCAGAGGCTCACCCTTCCCTTTGGTGCCTGTCCTCTCGCTGTCCTAAGACTGACCTGTGAAGAAGCGAGGGCTAGGGCGACACCCCATGAAGCACAAACTGGACGTGAAGCTGAGGCTCCCTAGACCAGCCCCAGTCAAACCACTAGATGTCTGGTGCTAACCCACAGAAGCCTCGGAAAATAAAATGACTGGTGTTTTGAGTTTGGAGTGGTTCCTTTTGCAGCAAAAAGTAACCAATTCACCACACAATCCAAACTAAACCATCTCTTCTAGAAGGACATCATAGAAATTGTATCACATCCTTTCATACAATCAAAATACACTAAAACACTTATTTAAACCTAGCCATTTAGAAGCCTTATTTTTTTTTTTTTTTCTTGTCCAACTCTTTGCGAAAGAAGCCTTATTTTAAAGTGAGGTGCATTTGGCATATTTGTCTTGAGTAACTTCCTATGGGCTCTTGGTCATCACTAGTTTGTTTTTTTAAGGAGAATCACTACTTCATTTTTTTATTATTTATTTATTGGGCTGTGCCGGGTCTTAGTAGGGGCATATAGGATCTTTAGTTGGTAGGTGGGATCTCAGGTAAGTGGGCTGTCTAAGTGGACTGCAAATTACAGATCAGAAATAGTCTCACACCAGTCAAACACGTGCAGAATATTCAAGTTTGTGATTTATAACCTGGCTTGCCTGGTGGTGCAGTGGTAAAGAATCGTCCTGCCAATGCAAGAGACCTGGGCTGGGAAGGTCCCTAGAGAAGGAAATGGCAGCCCACTCCAGTACTCTTGCCTGGAGAATTCCATGGACAGAGGAGCCTGGTGGGCTACAGCCCAGGGGTGGCAAAGAGTTGGACATGACTGAGCAGCTAAACAACTATTTATAACTAACACACATAAGGACGATGGACCAGGTGGTCTTCGACTTTTGCAGTTGCCATATCTCTTGTGCAGGATATGGCAGCTTGGTCTAGACATAACCCATTCCAACCACCCTCTGGTGAGTCTTCACGTACCAGCTTTAGACTTCCCAGACTCCCTAGCAACGAGGATATTATTTACTTTCCACCAATCAAATGCAGTCCCTTGAGACATGAATTAAAGTCCAGTAACCTGGAGAAGGAAGTGTCCTGAGCGTGAGGCTTCCATTCTGCTGCTGGGAGTCGAGCACCTGAGTTGTGGTTCTGGGGTCAAACATTCTGTCTTTGGGGACTCCCTGCTCCCCTGACCCTTTCCGATAAACAGCCTCGTTCCTCGGGATGACAGTTCTGTGTTGTAGAGTCTCTCCTGGAGTCTGAGCCTAGAGCCTGCCTCTCCATCCCTTTTAATGATTTTTCAGTGATTTACTGAATTTACTCACTATGTTCCATCCTTTCTGTTTAAAATATGGAAGATGGTTAAAACCTAAATGCTATCCCACCATCCCTTCCCTTTTACGTACCTTTTCTAAAAGGGTCATTTATTCATTTATTTTTGGTGGTTCTGGGTCTCTGTTGCTGCGAGCGGGCTTTCTCTAGTTGTGGCTGGGGGTGGGAGGGGGGCGACTCTCCAGCTGCGATGCTTGGCCTTCTCACTGCCGTGGTCTCTCCTGTCACAGAGCCTGGGCCCTCGGGCCCATGGCCTCAGTAGTTGCGGCTCCCAGCTTCAGAGCACAGGCTCAGTAGTTATGGCACGTGGGCTTAGTTGCTCTGCAGCATGTGGGATCTTCCTGGACCAGGGATTGAACCTGTGTCCCCAGCATCGGCACACAATTCTTCACCACTGAGCCACCAGGGACGCCCGCCTTTTACCTAGTTTTAAAGGACATGTAATTTTATTCTGAGCTATTTAGCCCAGCAGCACGTCAACTAAAAAGGCTTCCCTGGCCACCCTCTCACGCCAGAACATGTGATGGCACTGTGTCTGAGCACCCTCTGTGCTGGAATATAACGGCCTCGCTGCATCTGTAACACGGTACTGCTCCTATTTACCTCTCTAGGTGCACTCTGACCTCTTGGAAGAAAGAAATTATTTCTGTTAGCTTGGGATCTAGAGATTTTAAAAACATTAAACTAATTCAATCATCATTGATTCACAGTCATTCTTTCAGGGCCAGCTCACCTCCACCACAAAACCTTCCCTGACTCTTATCGTCTGTCCGTCCTCAACTATGATAGCATCACTTTCAAGGGACAGTCTCACTTTGGATTTTGTTGTTAGGGAAACATTTCTGGCCTCCCTAACGACAACTTTGGAGGTAAAAGAGTGTTTTATCTCCTAAGTCAGACGGTGACCTCACTGATGCCAGAGACCATACCTAATATATCTTTGAATATCTCATAAATTCACCACAATAAACAATTGCACTCATCTCACATACTAACAAAGAAATGCTCAAAATTCTCCAAACCAGGCTTCAATAGTATATGAACTGTGAACTTCCAGATGTTCAAGTGGATTTAGAAAAGGCAGAGGAACCAGAGATCAAATGGCCAACATCTGTTGGATCATCAAAAAAGCAAGAGAGTTCCAGAAAAACATCTACTTCTGCTTTATTGATTACACCAAAGCCTTTGACTGTGTGGATCACAACAAACTCTGGAAAATTCTTAAAGAGATAGGAATACCAGACCACCTTACCTGCCTCCTGAGAAATCTGTATGCGGGTCAGGAAGCAACAGTTAGAACTGGACATGGAACAACAGACTGGTTCCAAATTGGAAAAGGAGTACGTCAAGGCTGTATATTGTCACCTGCTTATTTAACTTATATGCAGAGTACATCATGAGAAATGCCGAGCTGGATGAAGCACAAGCTAGAATCAACATTGCCGGGAGAAATATCAATAACCTCAGATACGCAGATGAAACCACCCTTATGGCAGGAATCGAAGAGGAACTAAAGAGCTTCTTGATGAAAGTGAAAGAGGAGAGTGAAAAAGCTGGTTTAAAACTCAGCATTCAAAAAGCCAAGATCAGGGTGGGATGATCTGAGCAAACAGCATCGAAACATGTATATTATCAAGTGTGAAACAGATCGCCAGTCCAGGTTGGATGCATGAGACAAGTGCTCGGGGCTGGTGCACTGGGACGACCCAGAGGGATGGGAAGGGGGGGCAGGTAGGAGCGGGGTTCGGGATGAGGAACACATGTAACTCCATGGCTGATTCATGTCAATGTATGGCAAAAACCACTACAATATCGTAAAGTAATTAGCCTCCAACTAATAAAAATAAATGGAAAAAAAAACCAAAAAGCTAAGATCATGGCATCCAGTCCCATCACTTCATGACAAATAGATGGGGAGACAATGGAAACAGTGACAGACTTTATTTTCTTGGACTCTGAAATCACTATAGATGGTGACTGCAGCCTTGAAATTAAAAGACACTTGTTCCTTGGAAGAAAAGCTATGAACAACCTAGACAGCATATTAAAAAACAGAGACATTACTTTGCCAACAAAGATCCATCTAGTCAAGGCTATGATTTTTCCAGTGGTCATGTATGGATGTGAGAGTTGGACTATGAAGAAAGCTGAGTGCCGAAGAATTGATGCTTTTGAACTGTGGTGTTGGAGAAGACTCTTGAGATTCCCTTGGACTGCAAGGAGATCCAACCAGTCCATCCTAAAGGAGATCAGTCCTGGGTGTTCATTGGAAGGACTGATGCTGAAGCTGAAGCTCCAATACTTTGGCCACCTGATGCAAAGAGCTGACTCATTGGAAAAGACCCTGATGTTGGGGAAGATTGAGGGCAGAAGGAGAAGGGGATGACAGAGGATGAGATGGTTGGATGGCATCACTGACTCAATGGACATGAGTTTGAACAAGCTCCAGGAGTTGGTGATGGACAGGGAGGCCTGGCGTGCTGCAGTCCATGGGATTGCAAAGAGTCAGACACGACTGAGTGACTGAACTGAACGGAATGCATGATACTCAAAAAACAAAAAAAAATCATCTGGAGAATTAGGTTAAATAACCTAATGGAAGAAACTGAACACACCAGTCAAAGCACAGAAATACCTCAAAGACTAACACAGACCATATAAAAAACAGTCTTCCTTAGCTGTCCACCACTGCTCTTTATTAAACACCCAGGAAGATGCACTATGCTCAGGGCCTAACACCCAACTCTTCCTCTGTGATTGTCTTTCAGGATTCCCAGCCTCCTTGTCATCCTTGCCTTCAGAGATCCCGGGATGGGGGAAGCCCCCAGCTGTGCGCAGAAGGAGACTTTCTTTATCCTTAATAGCCAGGTGCTTCTGGTTCAGTGACAACTTGTCAATAAAGTCTGAGTCTCCTAGAAGTGACTTCCTAGCAACATACGGCACCACCTTATTTACACAACTCTAGGCAATATTGTGTTATTCACACCTCACGGGATGCTCGGGGATATTATTGTTTTTATTATTGAAAGAAAGAAAGACTGGAGGAGGGAAGAAAGAAGAGGAAGGGAGGGAGGGAGAGTGGGAAGTGGGCAAGGAAGAGAGGGAGGAAGAAAAGAGATGAAGGAAGGTGAGAGGGAGGGAGGGAGGGAAGACAAACAAGCCCAGGTCGGGGGCAAGTGCTCTACTTCCTCTCCTTAGGGAAGGCATGAAGAATCCTCTGTCTAAAATGGAATGTGAAACTGGAAGTAGAATTGCCATATGACCCAGCAATCCCACTTCTGGGCATACACACTGAGGAAACCAGATCTGAAAGAGACACGTGCACCCCAGTGTTTATCGCAGCACTGTTTATAATAGCCAGGACATGGAAGCAACCGAGATGCCCATCAGCAGATGAATGGATAAGGAAGCTGTGGTACATATACACCATGGAATATTACTCAGCTGTTAAAAAGAATTCATTTGAATCAGTTCTAATGAGATGGATGAACCTGGAACCCATTATACAGAGTGAAGTAAGCCAGAAAGATAAAGACCAATATAGTATACTAACGCATATATATGGAATTTAGAAAGATGGTAACGATAACTCTATATGCAAAACAGAAAAAGAGACACAGATGTACAGAACAGACTTTTGGACTCTGTGGGAGAAGGCGAGGGTGGGATGTTTCGAGAGAACAGCATCGAACCATGTATATTATCTAGGGTGAAACAGATCACCAGCCCAGGTTGGATGCATGAGACAAGTGCTCGGGCCTGGTGTACTGGGAAGACCCAGAGGGATGGGATGGAGAGGGAGGTGGGAGGGGGGGTTCAGGATGGGGAATACATGTAAATCCATGGCTGATTCATGTCAATGTATGACAAACCCCACTTCAATATTGTAAAGTAATTAGCCTCCAACTAATAAAAATAAATGAAAATAAAATAAAATAAAATGGAATGTGATGTTAGTTCTGCTCCAGTAGCAATGATCCTACAAGCCTAGGTTATAACCACCGGTTTTGCTTCCTCCATTTGTTCAACGGTTACTAACTGAGCATCTCCGATACATGCCTCATGGAAGTTATGGTCTAATGGGAAAGACAGAAAGTAACCAAAGAAGATAAGTGTGTTTCAAGGTGGGATCTCTGTACAGTGTTGATCAGTTGACTCAAGGTTAAGGATGATGCAAGATGCCATTAAGAGGAATTGGGTTTTTGAGCACAAGCCGCTTGTTCTCCTTGCTTGGTCCTGAAATAAACCTTTCTCTGCTCAAAAAAAAAGACAAGAAAAAGATGCTATTAAGAAACAGGCCTATGTGCAGTGTCGTATTGAGTTCTAGGAGGAAGCTGTGGCTGTAAATTCTAAGCGGGGTTCCATGGTACATAGAGAAGTAAGGAAATGAAAGACGCAGTGTAAACAGTCTTTGCTTACGTCACAGTTTTGTGTCAGCCTGCTAATTCTGGTGCTAAAACAACAGAAAAGATACTTATAGACTGCAATTATTTCCATAAAAGCAATCAACATGGTAACATATTAGGAAATAACTGGGGAATATTTATTTTATTTTCTAAATAAATATTTCTTTATTTGGCCATGCAGTCATAGTTGTGGCATGTGGGACCTTTAATCGTGGTGCGCAAACTCTTTGTTGCAGCATGTGGGATCCTGTTCCCTGACCAAGGGTCCAACCTGGACCCCCTTCCACTGGGAGCTTGGAGTCTTAGCCACGGGACCACCAGGGAAGTCCCAGGGGCATATCTGTTCTAGAAAAGACTGGGAGTATCTATACTCTGCACTCAGTCTCCCCTATTGTTAACATTATTAAAGTACATTTGTCATTACTAATTAACCAATATTGACACATTTCTCAAGAACTAAATTTCATACTTTATTCAGCTATTTCCTTTTTTCTGTTCAAGTATCCCATCCAGAATACCACCTAACACTCGGTTGTCATGTGCCTTAAGGTTCTTCTTGGCTGTGAGTTTCTTAGACTATCCTTGTTTCTAATAACCTTGATAGTTTTGAGACATTCTGGTCAGGTATTTTGTAGAATTTCCTTCAGATTGAATTTGTCTGACAGTTAGACCAGGGGTTCCAAGTTTTGGGAAGAAAGACACGGGGGTGAAGCATCTTTCTAATCACATCACGTCAAGGGTACATACTGAAAACATGACTTCACTGTTGACATCACTCTGATCACCCGATGGAGGTTGCGTTTGTCAGGTTCTCCAGCGTAAACGTACCCTTTTTTCTCCCTTTCCATATTGGTTTTTGGGGAAGGAAGTCACCACTTACTTTCACACTTGAGGAACATAGAATTTGTTGTTGTTCAGTCGCTAAGTCGTGTCTGACTCTTTGCAACCCCATGGATTGCAGCACACCAGGCTTCCCTGTCCTCCGCTATCTCCCGGAATTTGCTCAAGTTCATGTCCATATAATACAGAGTTTCTCCCCCAATTTCTTCCCCAAATTGAGAGGGAAGTATCTACTGTTTGGGAGATTTGTCTGTTCTCCTCCTTTAATTTTATTCAATTATGTATTTATAGCAGCATCTAATCATGAATATTTATTTTGCCCTTTAGGTTATAATCCATGTGTTGCTTTATTTTTTGACAATGAACCATTTACTTATTACAAGAGAGAAGCGGGGGGAGATAAAAGAAAGGAAGCAATGAAGTAATGGGGGACGGTTCTTCTTGTGGTTTAGTCACCGCTCAGTTGTGTCTGACTCTTTGCAGCTGCATAGACTGTAGCCCCCCAGGCTCCTCTGTCCGTGGGCGTCTCCAGTCAAGAAGACTGGAGTGGGTTGCCATTTCTTTCTCCAGGGGATCTTTCTGACCCAGGGAAGGAACCCAGGTCTCTTGCATTGGCAGGTAGATTCTTTACCACTGAGGAAGCAAGAAAAGACTTGAATACTAATCAAGAGATTTATTTTCTTGGCTCTGTCTTTTGAGCATCTATCCATTTCAGAGAAGAGATACAGGTCAAAAATTAGGCTAAGTGGGACTTCCCTGGTGGTCCAGTGGCTAAGACTCCACACCCGCAATGCAGAGGGTTTGATCCTTGGCCTGCCATGACAAAGATCAAAGATTCTGTGTGCCCCACCTAAAGCTGTAGCAGCCAAATATTTTTTTAAAATTAGACCACGTGTTCAGCCACTGAGTTCTTCCCTTATTCAACATCAGACTTAGTGTGAGATCTTGAGACCTAAAGATGGGAAAAGACATGCTCCTCCCTTTAAGGAGCTAACAGGCCAGAGGGGGTAACAAACATGATAACAAATCACTGTGATCTGATGCAACAAGGGCTAAACTTAAACACACATAAAGTACTGTGAGATACTGGGTGAACCACACAAGCCCTCACAGAGGATGCGGCATTGGAGTGTCTGAGGAAAGATGAACTGGAGTTTTCTAAGAAAATAAATAGGGACGCACACTCCAAAAGAGAGACAGACATTTGGACTGCCAGATGAACTAATAGAATTGCTTATTTTACCATTAGAGAAAAAAAAAATTATATTTTCCCAAGACATCATGATTACGAGGAATAAAATAACCAGAACACCAAGGCTTTGTAAGACATGAGAAAAAGGGAAAAGAATGCAAACCATGTTGTCTTAAAAAAGAGTTGTGCCAATGCACGAAACAAGAAAAATCTCTGAACTATTGACCCCAATATTTGAGAACTGGCATTTTTATTTAGATGTGTGCTGAATCTTTTGTTCCCAGTTATTATCAGAGTTCTCTTCGTTAATGTAATACAAATTCAACTTTTTTCTTGAGTCTGTTAATTACGTCTTGAGGTCACACAGTGTCCCCGGAGAATTATCATAGCTTGCCCGTATCCCTAAGGGTTCTAACTCTGTTTAGTAAGGCTCAGGATAATAATCCAGGGAGTGGTGATTACTGAGCTGAAGCCCTGGTCTCCTGACAAATCTCTTGCTCCCATTTCTGGTTCTTGTCCAGCTTTTGAAACTAACTACTCCTTTTGTTTACTTTTTAAAAAATAAATGGCCTTTGGTTATTCCCTGTGCCAGCTTCATTCATTAAGACGAGTGAAAACAGGACACGCTGTATTTTCAGATGACTCACCCCCTGACCATCAGAATAGAAATCTTGCCTATGTGCAGTACTTTTCCACACGCATAGCTCTTTCAAGAATATCATCATTTTATCCTCAACAGAATCCCTATGAAACAAACATTATAACGTATACTTGTCAGGCTGAGAAATGGAGCATCAAGACACTTAAGGGGTTTGCCCAAGGTCGCTCAGCCAGTAAGGGGCAGGCGCAGTCTGTCAACTTAAGCGCTCTGATTAAGCCCAGCTCACACTGAAGGCAGCTCACAAGTTCTCAAGTAAATGATGTTTTGGTGTATTGTGTGGTTCTAAATATGAAACTCCATAATCTACATCTGCTTTATGAGAATTTATATTCCATGATTTAATCGGTCCATTCCCTCTCACCATATTTTCACAGATTTGTGTGAATATCAACCCAGCAGATAGTAAACAAATCAACCTAATGACTGGAAGCAAATGTTCAAGCTCTTGAACATTATCTAATCCAAACTTCTAATTTTACAGAAAAAAAAAAAGTGAGTAGGACTCTTAGAAGGTTCCAACACTCGTCGGTGACAACACCAGACCTAGAACCCTAGCCCACCCTGTCATCAGCCCAGTGCTCTTTTCAGCTGACCACATGAAATGAAAGAACAAGACCGTTTCTCAGAGCCTGCCATCTAAAACCTGCTATCATGGCTATTAGCCTTCAGGGTCTAGCTTGGAATCTGGTCTCAGAAATAGTAGTAATATCTTCCAACTGTATAGCAAGTTTCCATTTACCAAATGTTTTCACATGTACTTGATCCTCAAGAACAAAATGTTTCTAGCTTGCTCTTACATTATCCTTATTTGACAAATGGGGAATCCACCTAGATTCTGAGAGTCTGAATGATTTGCCCAAGGTCCTTTGATGACAAGTATATTTCTCTTTCTACTTGTTTGTGCATCCCTTTCTGTAAACTAGTTACAGGTCTATTAGGGAAGATTGCATATCCAAACAGGTAAACTGCCTTGCCCAGGAATTTAAGTTTATGTTTGAACTGAAATTTGACATCATTATAAAAGTAATCCATAATTATTGAAGAAAGTGCTTAAGTGGATAGAAATTAAAAGTTTTTAAAATTCATCTTTATTCCCACTACTAAAGAACAACTGTTACTAGCTTTTTGTTGAATTTGCACTTGATCTCTTATAGAGCATGCTTTTGAGGTACCTGTAATAACACGCTATCCTCTTTCACGAAAAGTTATGTTCATTTCCTGCATCATTCAAACCTATAATTGACATAGTTTTTTATAACTAGGATTCCATCATGTTCTTAAGAAATTATTGTTCAAGGGATTATGGCCGATGCTTTCTTTAAAAATTATCTCTTACCTATAGATCCTATAGTATATGATATCTAGGAATTAAAACAACCCGACTGGGGTGGGGGTGGGTGAATGGGAATACAGATAAAGGAAGGGAAGCCAGGAGCTGGTGACTGCTGGGGCTGAGTGAGGGCACCTAGGGGTTCCCTCAACTCCTCTTGCTATTTTCATATTTTGACATTCAGTTCAGTTCAGTTCAGTTCAATCGTTCAGTCGTGTCCGACTCTTTGCGACCCCATGGACTGCGGCACACCAGGCCTCCCTGTCCATCACCAACTCCCAGAGTTTACTCAAACTCATGTCCACTGAGTCGGTGATGCCATCCAGGCATCTCATCCTCTGTCGTCCCCTTCTCCTCCCGCCTTCAATCTTTCCCAGTGTCAGGGTCTTTTCCAGTGACTCAGTTCTTCACATCAGGTGGTCAAAAGATTAGAGTTTCAGCTTCAGCATTTTAATGTTACCCACAATAAAAAGTTGTGGGTTCTTGGTTTTTTCTTTTTTTAAGAAAAATATCTCATCGTGTGGGCTTATCAGGTGGTGCAATGGAAAGAATCCACCTGTAATGCAGGAGACAGTGGATTTGATCTCCAGATCGGGAAGACCCCTGGGGGAAGAAATGGCACCTCACTCCCGTACTCTTGCCTGGGAAATTCCATGAACAGAGGAACCTGGCGGGCTACAGTCCATGGGGTCACAGAGAGTTGGACACGACTTATCAGCTGAGCACGTGCACTTGCATGCGTGCGCGCACACACACACATGCACACACATCTTGTTCTGTGATTGAAAAGGTGTGTCCTAGGCATAGACTATCATTCTCAGTTCTGCACTCTCTCCCTCCGCCACATGACCTGGCTGCTCCCTGGACTGGGCAGGGTAAGCCTGCAGGCTCCCTGGACGCTGGTCTTGGTCATGCGACTCTCTCTGGCCAAGGGAAGGTTAGCACACGCCATGGAGCACAGATTTCAGACAGGCTGACTTGGTTTGACTAATCCCCTTACCTTCCTGTGTCACAATGAGAAAACCATGCCCCAGGGAGCATGACCCTTCAGTTTGGACCGAAAACAACACGTGTGCAGAAGACGAAACACAGTCTGAAGACAAGTCTATCCCACCTGCAGCTTGAAGCAGAGCAACCCAAGCTGGCCCACAATCACCCGCACAGTTTTTTAAAGTAAATAAGTAAATTCACGTTCGTAAGTCACTGGGTTTGGGATTGGTTTGCTACACAGCATCTTCAAAGCAAGAGCTGATTAATACAGAGTCAAACCATTCTCCCCAAACTGAACACCTTAGGTGTGTCCAGTTTTTTAATAATACAAATAATGTACTTTTTTTTTGTACCTAAGACTGCGCCACTATTTCCAATCATTAAGTTCAGATATGCTGTATATATGGGTAGGTTGAGAAAGCTTTATTTATGGATATGTTTCTAAAAAGGAAAATTATGAAAAAGGACTAGAACAAACTCATTCTTTTTTGCCTGATGTCAGAAAGATTGTAAACATAATTATTTCTTGACATTCAAAAGGATTCTTTCCTGTTTCTCATGGAACTTGCTGAGACTAGCTCATCTGTTACCTTTCTCAAGTTCTGTCTCTTTCTTCCCAAATCCCAAGAACAAAAAAGTACAGAGGCCTGCTTGTGTAGTGGCCGCACCCAATGTTAGGTGGGTGGGCTTCACTGCAAATAAAAGTGCTCTTTCGTTTGATTTTCTAGAGACTGATCTAGCTTAATGGATATATGTTGTACGTTCAGTTTACAAAAACTGAAACTGAATCAGTGAACCCCGCCTAGATCCATTCTTCACCTGGAAAATTCACCAATGTATGGCTGAGAAGTGAGCCGAAAGGTATTATGAGTATCTATAGGCGATGGAACCAGGTGTCCGATGATGCAACAATTTAATAATTATTTGAAGAAAGTCTCTGTGACCTCCTCTGAGTCACCACTGTGCTGAGAATTGGAATTGTTCTCATGGAAATTCCAGCTATGCTTTGTAAGTGCATCTAAACTAAGGCGGAAGTAGAGTGGAGAGCTGGGAAAGGGAGGAGGGAAGGGAAGAAGAGGGGGGAGATGGAAGGAGCTGTTCCTGAGTTCCGGAGACTCAGACATCCTTCTCATACTTGATGCAACAGCTCCCAGAGGAGGGAAGGGGGAGAGTGAGGAGTGAGTGTGGGGGGAGGAGGGGGAGCAGAAAGAAGGGGCTGCTCCTGGGGGTAGCGTCAGGGTTGCTTTTACACATATGTATCATTTCTTATGTGTTTATTCGTTTATTGTTGTTTTTTGTTTTTTTTACATATATGTATTATTCCTTGTTTGCTTATTTATTTTTGTTTTTTCTTTCTTTTACATATATGTATTATTTCTTCTTTATTTTTGTTTTTTGGTTTTTTTTACATATGTGTGTTATTTGTTTATTTATTTTTGTTTTTTTACATATATGTATTATTCCTTTTTTGTTTGTTTTTTTCTTTTTTTACATATATGTATCATTTCTTATTTGTTTATTTATTCTTGGGTTTGTTTACATATATGTATTATTTCTTATTTGTTTAGTTTTGTTTTGGGGGGAGTTTTTTACATATATGTATTATTTCTCATTTGTTTATTTATCTATTCATTTTTGGCTGCACTGGGTCTTTGTTGCCACCCACGGGCTTTCTCTAGTTGCGGAGAGTGGGGTCTCTAGCTGCATACGGGCTTCTCACTGCGGTGGCTTCTCCATTGCCCAGAGCTCCAGGCACGTGGGCTCAGGCGTTGTGGGGCCCGGGCTTAGTTGCTCCACAGCATGTGGGGTCTTAGTTCCCGGACCAGAGATCGAACTCACGCCCCCTGCCCTGGCAGGTGGACGCTTGATCACTGGACCACCAGGGAAGCCTCTTGAGCTTGGGTTAGGACCTAAACTCTGTGTGTGTCTGTGTGTGTGTGTTTAACTGCTGCTAAGTCACTTCAGTCGTGTCCAACTCTGTGCGACCCCGTCCCTGGGATTCTCGAGGCAAGAACACTGGAGTGGGCTGCCATTTCCTTCTCCAATGCATAAAAGTCAAAAGTGAAAGTGAAGTCGCTCAGTCATGTCCGACTCTTCGTGACCCCATGGACTGCAGCCTACCAGGCTCCTCCGTCCATGGAATTTTCCAGGCAAGGGTACTGGAGTGGGGTGCCTTTGCCTTCTCCGATGTGTTTAACACTAAACACCTAACTGTTAGTTGGAAATGTTAAATCACACAGGATTCTATCTGGCATCTCTCGTATTCCAGTTAATAATATGCACCTGGGACCAAGCTGGTCCCTCTGCAATGCTCCTTGACAGCAGTGACCCTCGAAGTGCATTTCCAAGGCCACGAGCATACACATCACCTCGAAAGCCGTTACAAATGCAAACTCTCGGGCCCCAACCCAGACCTACTCAGTCAGAAACTGGAGAAGGTGGAGTTCAGCAGCCTGAGTTTTAATAAGCCTTCCAAGTGATCCTGATACTTAATAAAGGTTAAGATCCACTGCCCGAGGAAGTGGTCCAGCTGGGACATCAGCGGCATTCACAGCTCTCCCCAAATCTTGACCATCTGTCCTCCCATCCTGCTTCTCTGGCCTGGTTCCTATCACCCCAAGTTGCCGTGATTTCTCTGGTTATTACAGTCAAAGGGCAGGAAATTGTCTTATCTCCACCACCCCTTCATGTTGTGGTTCCAATGTCAGTTCCATTTTCAGCGAGAAGGGATATTTCAAAGCGAAAGTGGGATATTCAGATACATTCCACACATGTTCCACCACCCTGTGGCCAGTCTGGCACCTGAAAAGCAATTTATCTCTTAGTTCAGTTCCCAAAGTCTTGCTGTGTAGAATCACCTCCACTCATCTGTGGCTCAGGGGTAAGCTCGGGAGTTCATAAACAATCCTATCCGGTCATTTCCCCAAGATCCTCCCTCTCCAAAATCTTCCTGGTACTTGCCAGCTCCCGAGATTCTCCTGTTGGGTCAGAAGGCTGACAAGGCTTTGTTTACCCTGTGCTGAAGGGAGTTTCCCTTGACAGCGCCCAAGTCTCAGGCCAAGCCACAGGAAGACGGGGGAGAGGAAAAAACCAACAAAGGTTCACCCTGCCGTCTACGACAACAGGTCGTTTCACCGGAAAAGAAAGAGTGAAAGTTGCTCAGTCTTGTCTGACTCTTTGTGACCCCATGGACTCTATAGTCCATGGGATTCTCCAGGCCAGAACACTGGAGTGGGGAGCCTTTCCCTTCTCCAGGGGATCTTCCCAACCCAGTGATCGAACCCAGGTCTCCCGCATTGCAGGTGGATTCTTTACCAGCTGAGCCACAAGGGAAGCCTAATATAATAAAAGAAACCTCCTCCTGGGGTTGTACCACTGAGGCTCAGAAGATGAGGCTTTTCTGTGTTAACCTGTTGCTCTTAAGACTTTTGTAAGATTCAGTACCAAGCAATGTGCTGTGCAAAAAAGAAAAGGAAAAGGACTTCAAGGTATGGAATCTGGATTTCAGTCCTGTCTCAAGCACTGTACCTGACTTAGCCTGGGTGAGTGCCTATTAATTCATCTGTAAGACACAAACAATATCTCAAGCTCACAAAATAGTGTTATAATAAAAGACTAATGCAAAAGTATCTGGAAAACATTACCTATTGTAATATATGTATATTTTACATACACTTTACATTAGTTTTAAATAAGGGGGGGTTGTTTTTTGCTTTTAGGTAAGAAAAGTGAAAGTGAAGTCATGTCCAACTCTTTGTGACCCCATGGACTGTAGCCTACCAGGCTCCTCCATCCATGGGATTTTCCAGGCAAGGGTACTGGAGTGGGTTGCCATTTCCTTCTCCAAGAGGTCTTCCCCACCCAGGGATTGAACCTGGATCTCCCACATTGTTGGCAGACACTTTACCGTCTGGGCCACCAGGGAAGAAGTGGGCTTATTTAGAGAGAAACACATTCCATAGACAGGGTATGGGCCATCTCAGAAGGTAAGAGTGACCTTGAAATATGGTGTGGTTTGTTTTTATGAACTGGGTAATTTCATAGGCTAATAAGTTGGAGGATTATTCTAACTATTTGTGGGAAGGGGCAGGAATTTCCAGGAATTGGAACATCACCCACTTTTTGGTCTTTAATAGTTGGCTTTGGAAGCGTCCTGGTGCCTGTAAGTATGTCACTTAGCTTGCTGACGTGTTAACAATGATCACATGCTGAGACTCAAGCTCTAAGGGAAGTCAATTTGTCCACCACCTTTGCCCCATTTGGTTTTAATCTGTTTATGTTGTATCCTTGGGCTATGTTATTCTTTCAAAGGGTGTGCTCTGCCCACTTTTAGAATAAAAGAGTAATGCAAGAGCACCTGGAAAAAATTACCTATTGTGATATATGTATATTTTACATTATTTTTAAATGAGTATTTTACTGTGTCTACAAAACTTTAGAATATCTGAAAAATAAAGAGGTATTCTGTTAGCCCAAAATTTTGCCTTCATCACATAAAATTTAAAGGGACTTGAATCAACATAATCATATGTTTGATCCAATCTCTCAACCCTTTAGGTAACTAGATATTGTAATACTTAATATTCATTTTCTTTATATAAAAATAGCACTAGTGATCTTTAGAAGAGAGATTATTCTAGCTGTTGCCTTCTGGTTTAACAACACTATCATAGAGTATAACATCCATGTAACACCCTAGGAACTATTTTTCAAAGCTTTTTCATTTTTTAAAACAAATTCTATTGGCGTACAGGTGATTTACAACGCGGTGTTAGTTTCGGGAGTACCCGTGCCCTGTGCTCAGCGCATCCGACCCTTTGCAATCCCGCAGACGCTAGCCCGCCCGGCTCCTCTTGTCCATGGGGTTTTTCAGGCAAGAATCCTGGAGTGGGTTGTCATTTCCTCCTCCAGAGGATCTTCCTGACCCGAGGATGGAAACTTGCTTACCCCGCCTTGGAAGGCGGATTCTTTACCACTAGCACCTCCTGGGAGAAGCCCTTTCAGGTGTGCTTAGGAACTGTTTTTAAAACAATGGAGAGAGTGACATCATCAAGGCAAAGTACCAGTGAAAAGTGTCAGGTCGACTCTAAAAGCTACTAACAGCGACTGATAGAGGCTTTTGGCTTTTCCTGCTTTGAAATTGCTAAGGGCCACCAACCACTGTTGAAGATGTAAATTTACCTGTTGGTTGTTCAACACTTCTGGTGTCCAAGCTCTGAAAGGGGAATGCCTCACTCTAAATAAAACAGAACAAGATGCCAAACTGCTGAAGAAGAGCTTTGACTTAACAGAAATTCCTGCAGGCAAGTCTGATCTCTGAGAAGGAGTAGCAGTGACAAGGCATATACCATAACTTGGCACTTGTTTCTGGGCAGGGATCTCGGGATCCCCACGAGATTAGTGTCAGAGATCCCTACAGGAGCTGTAAGGCTTAGGGACAGTGGGAAATCTTTAGCATTATACTTGGCTTAGAAGACAGGTTTATTCTTCTATGGGAAGGTAAGTTCTCAGCCAAACCCAGCATCTCTTTTAGCTGCCTTTTAGGGTGTCAGATTCTTCACCTCTGTGTTTAAGATGCAACTATGACGATACAGACAATAGTAAAGATACAGATGATACCATTTAGAGTTCTTCCTAACAATGAAATGATCCTAATTATTCCTTAGGATAATAAAGATGATCTGTCTTTGGTTTTTATAACATCTGAAAAATATGGAAGGCTGGCAGCACCACAGACAGTTTTGACTTTCTTTTGTTCTGTTTTGTTTTGATTTCTATCCAGATAATCAGACTTATAGACTTGCCATTCATCACAGAACCTTGTTCTCCCAATTCAGTGCATGTGAAGACAGACGAAGGGAATCAATTGAGCAACTTCCTGTTTGGTTTCAGAGTAGAAAGGATCCGATAACTTCAAAATGAAAAGAACTGAGAGGTTAAAAGAATGGTAATGATATTTTCCTGGGTAGACAGGTCAACTCCTTAAGATCCCATTATGTAACACGAATCTGTGTGGTCCTAAAGTCTCAAGTGGAAATTCTTTTGGCTCTGGCTCCAAGATTCAGGATGGTCTAGAGAAGTTCCCTCCTAATTTTTGTTTCTTATAAAGGATCAAAATAAGGCCCTGCATTGAACTAGTCTTTACAAGAACCTCAAAATCTCCCAGACTATGATATATATTCTCTCTCTTTCCCAGCACATAAAAGTAAGAAATCATTGATTTATTCATTCATGAATTCATTCCTACATTGCCTCCTACATTCTGGTACTAGTTGCTATGTGTGCAATGGTATGCACAAGATTCAAGAGCCACGAGACCCTCCTTCTTGAAGAACGTGAAATGAGAGAAAAATATATATATACACTCTTAGTCATCAATTACAGTAATTAAAACCCAGGAAGGTAAAGGAACCCTGGCAATTTCTCACAGAGTTAGGAATATTTTTATGGTCACTGGATTTCTTCATGAGACTGGGTGGGACTGGTTCAACTTGGAGTGATAACAATGCCATACCAACGTGCTGATACCTTATCCCGTACAGATAATCAGATGTGGGAAGACATATTATTGTACAGAAAGAAACGAAAGCAGAAAAAATGACCATTGGGTTCTTATACGATATTACATCAGAATAACTCATGCTGTCTGATAAAACTCACACAGGGCCACTAGTGCAGTTTTGATCAATCAATTATAATTCCTAGCCTGTTATGACAACACCAGGCCCTGTATAAATCATTCCTTCATTTAACCTTTACAACAATTTTGTAGGGTAGATGCTAATTATTTGTACTTTGAAGATGCAGCTGAAATGCACAGAGATAAGGGCGTCACAGTCACACAGCTAGCAAAGCCTTCTTGACTCCAGGTCTTCTCCACTCCAGACTCAAGGTTTTGTTTTTTCATTTTACCAATTAATCTTTTATTTTTTATTTCACACATCAGTATTTTATAGAAAAAAAAAAAAAGAACCTCTTAAACTCTAATTAATTACAGTGTTTTCTGGTGGCTCAGACGGTAAAGCATCTGCCTACAATGCGGAAGACCCAGGATCAATCCCTGGGTCAGGAAGATCCCCTGGAGAAGGAAATGGCAACCCACTCCAGTATTCTTGCCTGGAGAATCCCATGGACAGAGGATACTGGTAGGCTACAGTCCATGGGGTCACAAAGAGTCGAATACGACTGAGTGACTTCACTTTCTCTCTTTCTTCTGATACTTTCTAATGTAGAGAAATTTTTACACAAGTTCAATCAGTAAACACAATAATTTGTGTTTTAACACTTTGAGTCTCATTTAAACATTTTTCCATATGGTTTTACATATATCAATACTATTCAATGGCTATATAACCATCTATGATAGCAATCATAATATATAAAAATATACTTATCCAGTTTCCAATTACTGAGCTTTTTTTAAAATTCAAATGAATGCAATCACTAGAAATACCTTCACACAAATAGCATTTTTTTCTTTTAAAATATTTTCCTGGGCATGTGCTACTCAGAGTGAGTTAGATCTATCAAAAGACAGGTTGGTTATAGAGTTCTTATTACAGTCTTCTAAATAGCTCTTAACCCTACCAGACTTTATTGCTAATTTTGTGGACCAGTTGGTATGACTGTGTTTTAAGGAACCAGAGGTTGGCCCCTGTGGTGCCTATAACCACAGCTTTGAGTCTGTGGATACATGAACTGCTTATAGGCTCAGCCAAGTCTCACTCATGTAATTTTTATTCAAATCAGTAGTATTTTTAGAGTAGCCCAACCACAGACACCTTGTAGATTCAAAGAATTAGCTAGAAATTTGGGGTGAAATTCTTTTTATCTTTTCCTCTAGTTTTAAATGTCATTAAGGTCATGCTTCTGTGTATAAAAGGTCTATGACCTGGGAAAAGTCATTCACTGGTTTGTCCTGGGTTCCTTGACTGTTTTCAGTGATAGGATCACAGATGGTTCATGGTTTGGGGACAAGAATCAAGCCAAGATGTACGTCATCATTGCTACCTACAAGGAGATCTAAATGCTGTAAATCCCTGAAAGATAGTGAGTCAAGTTAATTACACTTTCTGTGTCCCAGCCCCAAGATGGAGGTAGTGATAGCTAACTTCCTATCTGCTGAACATTTTAACAATAGGTAAACAAGCTATCTGAACGTAAACACACTGACGGAGTATAAAGTGGTCTTTAACAAACTGTCCCTGAGTTGCTGGAAGACATTTAGTGATGCCCCAAGGTTTGTGAAGTGAAACTCACTCAGTCGTGTCAGACTCTTTGTGAGCCCATGGACTGAACAGTCCATGGGATTCTCCAGGCCAGAATACTGGAGCAGGTAGCCATTCACTTCTCCAGGGGATCTTCCTAACCCAGGGATCAAAACCGGGTCTCCTGCATTGCAGACAGATTCTTTACCAGCTGAGTCACAAGGGAAGCCCAAGGATTATACCCAGTGAATGTCTCCCTCTCCTCCCAAATACCCTTTCTAGGGCCTGAAGAACAGCTAAATTGATTCTGGCAAATAAAATCAGATAAGGTGCTATTGACTGATACAAAAGCATTTACCTGGCCCTCTTAATTTACATGCCCACACCCATCCCTCTTAGCTCACATTTTCATTTTAGCTGGGTGAATTTTCTTTTTTATCAGGGGGAAAAAAAATTTAGGAATGAGAGTCTTTATGAGACCCTTCAAATCTTGCCCGTTCGGTAAAAATCTGAATGTCCTTCCCATGAGGGTGACTCTGACCCAAGTTCAAGTAGTAATGAACAAAACACATGAGCATTTGGGCGGCTTGTTACATGATGACTGCTGGGTGGGAGGAAAGTTTATGTGTGTGACAGCCACTACAAAGCATCAGAAGCAAGACGCTTGTTGTTTTAAATTCTCGTTTCCCTTTGAGAGTCTGTTCTAGCCCAGCATGCTCCCAGTAGTCTAGAGCAGAAGTCCTCAAACTCCAGGATCGAATGCCTGATGATCTGAGGTAGAGCTGATGTGATAGTAGAAATAAAGTGCACAATAACTGTAATGTGTTTGAATCTTCCCCAAACCATTCCCGTCCCCTGCACCCCAGTCCAGGGAAAAATCGTCTCCCAGGAAACCAGCCTCTGGTGCCAAAATGGGGGAGCGCTGGTCTGGAGAAATGTACCTTCGGTGTTCCGTCCCTTTGCGGTGGTGCAGCCCAGGGCAGTGAGCGCCCTGATGGAAAATGCACACCGGCCTGATCTCCTTCATGCAGAGATGCAGGGAGAAGGACAGAGTGGATATTTTCCTCATATGGGAAAACAGTGGGAGCTTTGAGCTCTGACTCTTTGTGACCCCATGGACTGTAGCCCACCAGGCTCCTCTGTCCATGGGATTTTCCAGGCAAGAGTACTGGAGTGGGGTGCCATTTCTTTCTCCCAGAGGATCTTCCTGACCCAGGGATTGGACCCAGGTCTCCCGCATTGTAGACAGACGCTTTACCATCTGAGCCCCCAGGGAAGTAACAAAAGCCAAACGAAGGAGTGCTAATAAGATGGCACGTCTTTATGGCCATGTTTTCTAAACCCAAAGGAATTAAGCTGTACCAGGCTTATAAGACACAAGGAGGATCCTCTGGAGAAGGAAATGGCAACCCACTCCAGTACTCTTGCCTGGACAATCCCGTGGACGGAGGAGCCTGGTAGGCTACAGTCCACAGGGTCACAAAGAGTTGGACATGACTGAGCAACTTCACTTTCACTTTCAGGCTTATAAGAGGAATATTTTCCATCCATGAACCTTGAAGTGAAAGTGAATATGAAGTCGCTCAGTCGTGTCTGACTCTTTGCAACCCCATGACTCCACTGTCCATGGGATTTTCCAGGCAAGAATACTGGAGTGGGTTGCCATTTCCTTCTCCAGGGGATCTTCCCGACCCAGGGATCGAACCCACAGCTCCTGCAGCTCCTGCCCTGCAGGCGGATTCTTTCCCGCTGAGCCAACGGGGAGGCCCATATACACATACGAAGATGTTTGTATAACTGAATCACGTAGCTGCACACTTTAGACTAAGACAACACTGCAAACCAACTATATTTCAATCAAAAAAATTTAATTATTAAAGCTTTAGGCGCTAAAACAGTGCCTTCACCATCATCCTAAAGCACGCAACACTTTCTTTCCTAATATATTTCCTTCTCTTGTGCTAGAAAACCCAATGCACCAGCTTTATGGGGGATGAAAACCAGAGATCCAGTTCCGCTTTCACCCATTTTCTCCCATCCTGGAGGTGCAAGTGTTGGCTCTTGCGGCTTTCCTGCTGTTGTACATTGGCAGTCTCGCTGGTAACGCTACCGTCTTTCTCACCGTCTGGGCACAGCGTTCACACACACTCCCAGGTGTTTCTTTCTGGCCGATCTGGCGGTTCTGGAAACCTTTTTCTCTTCCGCTGCTGCCCCTCTGGCTTTGGCCAGCCTCCTGACCGCGGGGCCAGTCCCATCTCTCTCGCGCGTGTGGCACACAGACGCTCTTCTTCGTCTCTCTGGGCTGTGCTGACTGCATCCTCGTGGAGACCAAGGCTTATGATGGGTTTGAGGCTCTGCGGGCCCTCCTGCGTCACACCCTCGCCATGAGATGGCAGCTGCGCGCCCAGCTGGCTGTGGGCGCCCTGGTCCTCGGTTTCGTCCCAGCCTTACAGCTGACAGCTCAGATTTTCCACCTGTCCTTCTGTGGCCACAACAGAATCACGCACCTCCGCTGCGATGCACTCCCGATCTGGCGGGTGGCACGTGGAGATACCCGAAGGCAAGAGGCCCTGATCTCCACTGTCGGTGTCGTCGCCCTAACCCTCCCCTTTCCCTGACTTCCGTCTGCTACGTGGTCAGCGCGGCCGCCACCCTGAAGATCCGCGCCGCAGAGGGACGGCCCGAGGCCTTCTCCACCTGCTTCTCCCCCCGACTGGTTCCTCCAGGACGGCCGCTGTGGCCTCATCCACTTGCGCCCCGGCTGCAGCTGCAGCCCAGAGACGGGCCGCTGCTGTCTGTCTCTGCACCTTCGCACCCCTGATCTGAGAAACGGAACTGAAAGACGCACTACGTAAGGTAATGAAGAGACATTTACGGAACTCGGAAGTGTGGGAGATTCTGGGCTCATGTAAACGGCCGGAAATAGTCCTCCAGAAAATGATGGATTTAGGGATTAGACCTCTAAGCATTGGGGCTTCCCTGGTGGCTCAGATGGTAAAGAATCTGCCTGTAAGGCAGGAGACCGGGGTTCGATTGCTGGGTTGGGAAGATCCCCTGGAGAAGGAAATGGCAACCCCTTCCAGAATTGCTGCCTGAAGAATTCCGTGGACAGAGGAGCCTGGCGGGCTACAGTCCGTGGGGTCACACAGAGTCGGACAGACTGAGCGACTAACACACACACACGCACTTGGGGCACTGGGTTTACGACTTACTTTGCTGCCAGGAGACAGTAACAGAAGAGCTCCTGTATCTAGCTCCCAAGTATAGTTTAAGCTGCTGAAAGTAAGACAGTATCACTTAAAACATGAGAAACGACAGCGAGTTGGGGATTTCCCTGATGGTCCAGTGGTTAAGACTCAGTGCTTTCACTGCCAAGGGCCCAGGCTCGATACCTGGTCAGGCTGCATGGCTCAGACAAAAGTAAATCAATGAGAGAGTACACTCTTGATCAGCAGGTATTTCTGTTTTGTTCACTGATCCACCACAGTGCCTAGTGTGGAAGTTGCTCAGCTGTATCCAACTCTTTTCAACCCCATGGACTATACAGTTCGTAGTATTCTCCAGGGCAGGATACTAGAGTGGGTAGCTTCTCCCTCCTCCAGGGGATCTTCCCAACCCAGGGACTGAACCCAGGTTTCCCGCATTGCAGACAGATTCTTTACCAGCTGAGCCACCAGGGAAGTCAAAAATAGTGCCTAACTAGACACTCAATACATATTTATTGAATTAATGATCAAGTGATGGCAAAGAATGTTCCTATTTCTTTGTAATCTCTCCACGATGCTATTCAGAGATTTGCAAATACTGGTTATTCAATAACTATTTGTGGAGTACCTGAGAGTCCCCCTAAGAGCACTAATGATTCTTCAAATTTCCACTCATAAACTCTTCTTTATCTCCTCTCTGTTGACTGAATTTGGGGAAATGTTTATTTCGAGGTCAATCAGTCTTGAGAAGTTGTAAAAATATAATACATTAATATCTGATATGTCATTGAAAAAAGTGTAATGCGTGATGCTTTAAAATTAGAAACAATATCTTCATTCCATTTTCTTCTCATTACGAATGGGACATTTCAAGAAGGGGTGAAGGGACTAACAATGGCTGTTTGGCAGAACTGGAATGAGACCGTCCTCCTCTCCACTCTTGCCAGTCTATGTTGTTATGGTTTCACCTTTTTTCCCTTGGTGTGGCATACAGGACCTTAGTTATTCAACCAAGGACCGAACCCATGCCCCTTGAACTGGGAGCACAAAGTCTTAACCGCTGGACCACCAGGAAGTCCTTCTAGCCTCACCAGTTAAACCTCAGATAAGATTTGGGTACTTTATTCATTAGGGATATCATAGACCAATGAGCTTTGATACCCTGCTTCGTTCTCTAACTTGTAGCACTAACATCTGCCACACTCAGTAGCCTTCAAAAACTTGACTGTCATAACATATCCATTTATTTTTACTGGCATTTAGATGCCTACCAGGGCTTACCCAGTAGCTCAGTGGTAAAGAATCTGCCTGCCAATGCTGGTGACATCAGTTAGATCCCTGATCCGGGATGGTTCTACATGCTTCAGAGCAACTAAGCCCATGCGACTTAACAACAAAAAAATAGATGGCTACCAACGCTTCACTGTTCTAAGTATCACGGTGATAAAAAGCCTTACATATAAGTCACTGTGTATGACCCTGATTACTTCCTTAAAGTTAAAATATTTTAACCCCCTACTTACACACTGCCAAATTGCATTCTGGAAGGACCACTAATTTGTACTCCCACAGATTATTCACTAACGTGTGCGCTCAGTCAGTCAGTGTCTGACTCTTTGGGATCCCATAGACTGTAGTCCAACAGGCTCCTCTGTCCTTGGGACTTCCCAGGCAAGAACACTGGAGTGGGTCACCATGTCCTCCTCCAGGGGTTCTTCCCTACTCAGGATCGAACCTGAGTCTCCTGCATTGGCAGGTGGATTCCTTACCACTGAGCCACGAGCAAAGCCCCATTCACAAAGGTTCAGTTCAGTTGCTCAGTCATGTCTGACTCTTTGCAACCCCGTGGACTGCAGCATGCCAGGCCTCTCTGTCCATCACCAACTGCCGGAGTTTACTCAAACTCATGTCCATTGAGTTGGTGATGCCATCCAGCCATCTCATCCTCCGTCGCCCCCTTCTCCTCCTGCCTTCAATCTTTCCCAGTGTCAGGGTCTTTTCAAATGAGTCAGTTCTTCGCATCAGGTGGCCAAAGTATTGGAGTTTCAGCTTCAGCATCAGTCCTTCCAATGAACACCCAGGACTGATCTCCTTCGGGATGGACTGGTTGGATCTCCTTGCAGTCCAAGGGAATCTCAGGAGTCTTCTCCAACACCACAGTTCAAAAGCATCAATTATTTGGTACCCAGCTTTCTTTATAGTCCAACTCTCACCTCCATACATGACCACTGGAAAAGCCATAACTTTGACTAGATAGACCTTTGTTGGCAAAGTGATGTCTCTGCTTTTTAATATGCTGTCTAGGTTAGTCATAACTTTTCTTCCAAGGAGCAAGTGTCTTTTAATTTCATGGCTGCAGTCACCATCTGCAGTGATTTTGGAGCCCAGAAAAATAAAGTCAGCCACTATTTCCACTGTTTCCCCATCTATTTGTCATGAAGTGATGGGACTGGATACCATGATCTTAGTTTTCTGAAGCTTTAAGCCAACTTTTTCACTCTCCTCTTTCACTTTCATCAAGAGGCCCTTTAGTTCTTCTTCACTTTCTGCCATAAGGGTGGTGTTTCATCTGCATATCTGAGGTTATTGATATTTCTCCTGGCAATCTTGATTCCAGCTTGCGCTTCCTCCAGCCCAGCATTTCTCATGATGTACTCTGCATATAAATTAAATAATCAGGGTGACAATATACAGCCTTGACATTCTCCTTTCCCGATTTGGAACCAGTCTGTTGTTCCACAAAGGTACTGACCTTATAATTTATGATCAACGCTGGGCTGGTTTCCTTCCTTCCCTCTCTTCTCTCCTCCTTCCTTCTCTTTCCTTCTCCTTTTTTTCTTTCTTTTTCTCTTATTGTTTGTCAACTTTATGGTTTTACAGTAGCAACTATTTATCTGGTTTACATTTATTAATTCATCTTTTTATATATTTACAGCCACTTAAATTTGTGTGATTTTTTTCTAAGATGCTTAAACAACTTTAAGATTTATTTTCGTCTTGGTATTTTAAGTCAACACTTTCTCATATGTGTGGAAAATATTTTAAAATTTTGTTAATGATTACATATATACATATGTATGATATATTTATTATCATGGAATTCAGCATTTAAATTTTGAGGTTTTTCCATTTTTACAGTAAAGAAATCCTGAAATTTTATCCTGAAATCATACAAATAGTCACTCATATTTTGTTCTTGCTGCTTTATGTTTAAAATTTCACAAGGAACTGATCTATCATTCCGTTATGTGCTGTGTGTTTATTCTGTTTTATGCTGTGCTATAAGGTTAACTTTTCTCCCAAAATAAGTAACCACTTGCTTTAGTGTAATTTTCAAACCATGTTTCCTTTATCCATTGAATTGAGATGTCATCTTTATAACACACTAAAGGCAGATGGTGACTGCAGCCATGAAATTAAAAGACGCTTACTCCTTGGAAGGAAAGTTATGACCAACCTAGATAGCATATGAAAAAGCAGAGACATTACTTTGCCAACAAAGGTTCGTCTGGTCAAGGCTATGGTTTTTCCAGTGGTCATGTATGGATGTGAGAGTTGGACTGTGAAGAAAGCTGAGTGCTGAAAAATTGATGCTTTTGAACTGTGGTGTTGGAGAAGACTCTTGAGAGTCCCTTGGACTGCAAGAAGATCCAACCAGTCCATCCTGAAGGAGACAAGTCCTGGGTGTTCATTGGAAGGACTGATGCTGAAGCTGAAACTCCAATACTTTGGCCACCTCATGCGAAGAGTTGACTCATTGGAAAAGACCCTGATGCTGGGAGGGATTGGGGGCAGGAGGAGAAGGGGACGACAGAGGATGAGATGGTTGAATGGCATAACCGACTCGATGGGCATGAGTTTGGGTAAACTCCGAGATTTTGTGATGGACAGGGAGGCCTGGCGTGCTGCGATTCATGGGGTTGCAAAGAGTTGGACACGACTGAGCGACTGAACTGAACTGAAAGGCACATTTATGTTACGTTCTTAGCTGTTTACTTTGTTTCATAAAGCAGTCTGTAAATTCCTGCACCAATACCACCTTATTTGCATTCTATTTAATAATCATTTCATTGCAACCCCATGGACTATAGCCCCACCAGGCTCCTCTGTTCATGGAATTTTCCAGGCAAGAATATTGGAGTGGGTTGCCATTTCCTTCTCCAGGGGAACTTCCTGACACAGGGATAGAACCCGCGTCTCCTGCATCTCCTGCATTGGCCAGTGGATTCTTTACTACTGAGCCAGCTGAGAAAGCCCGTTTTATAATCACTTACATCACAATATTAGAATCTGTTCATCTCTCCAGAAAACTGCCACGATGAAAAGGTCTGGAGTTTGCCTTCACATAGGCTGTGCTGGTTTTAAAATACATCCACAAATTCTTCAATATATCTCTCTTTACCAGGTGGGGCTTAATCCCGCTCTCTTTGAGTGTCGGGGTGTACTTAACTTATTTCTAGCAAAAAGAATGTGGCAGAAATGATGACAAATGACTTCTGAGGCTGGGTCATAAAAGATACTGCGGCTCACACTCACGTTACTCACTCGAAGAGCACCTCCCGAGTCCTGAGGACAACCAGGAAGCCCCATGGAGACGTCCACGTGGCAAGGAACCACAGCCTCCTATGAAGAGCCAGGGAGGAACGATGCCTCTGGCCAACAGCCGTGTGAGTGAGCCACCCTGGGTCCAGCCCCTCCAGCCCCAGGCAGGCCTTCAGAGGAGTGCGACCTCCCGAAACACAGCCAGAGCCAGCTAAGCTGCTCCCAGATGCCCAACCTGGAAGCTTTGTGAGATAATAAATGACTTTTGTTTTAAGCTATTCGGGGGGTATTTTTTATGCAGCAACGGATAACTAACGTGACATGTTAGTGAACACAAACCCCATTGTCTTGGGAGTGATTGAGATGAACATGGCAGCTATTAACAGGTTGGGTTTCAGGGGGATTTTATGCATCCTTTGCCTATAGGCCACCTAGGAATCAGGACGTACACCTACCAGAGATTTAATAAGCTCCCAAATTACAAAGATTCCCCAAACCTCCTCCGAATATATCCCTTCCTCACACACAGTTATAATAAACACAGGTAGCGGTCCTGGTGGTGGTGGTGGTGACTTCTTAAGGGGAGACAAATATTTACCTTGTGAGATTTGACTTCTGTCTCCAGAGGTTTCTGAGTCCGTCTTATCCAAAGGGCCTGAGTTTCTACTTCTTAGTCCTTGTGACAGATTGTATTTTCCAAAAATGACCTTGATGTCACACATCCCTTCCCACGTGTTCTCCTCACATGATAATGTTGACACTTTCCCCCTCCAGGAGTGGGGTCCATCTTTCCCTCCAACCTGGATGGACTTGTAACTAAAGCAGAAGTGATGTTTTGTGACTTTCTAGGTTGGATCATAAAAGGGACACACCCCCAACGGACCCTTCTGAGACACTTGCTTTTGGAACCCAGCCACCATGCTGTGAAGAAAGTAAGAAACCCCATAGAAAGCCCACAAGTAAGTGCTCTGGCTGAAAACCCCACTGGGCCCCCAGCTGACTGGTAGCATCAAATGCCAGATAGTCAGTGAAATGTCAGATGATTCCAGCAACCAACCACTGAGTCACCCCCAGCCTTCAAGCAGTACCAACTGATGCCACCTGGAGCAGAGATGGTCCCAGCCAAACTGCAGATTCATTAGCCAAGTCAATCGTTATTGTTGTTTTAACCCACTAAATCCAGGGTGGTTTGCTATGCACGTTATATAATCCCAAATTCACTACCAAATCCTAAATGTCCTGTGTCTTATACTACGCATCTTGTGTTTTCTATGATAATCTATCTTACTCAATAGGGAAGAAACTAAAGAAAACCACAGTGCAGACATCTTCCTGATCAAACTGTGTTCCTGTCAGTTAACAAGTGAGGGAAGCAAGTGTGCCTGAGTGCTTAAGCACCCTTATAATTTCATTGGGCTTCTGTATGATTGTTTGTGGAACACTGCCAGGCTTTCAGTAGTATTCATGCAATGCTTGCAGATTTTCAGACTTTGTTGAACAAGCTTCTCTTCCTTTTGTGAATTTGGCCCCAAAAAAGAGATCCAGCCAAGGTCCCTCCAGTAACAACAGGCTCATGAAATAGTCTGAATCTCTCTCTACTTCTCCCAAGTGCCCCAGGAAAAGGCCAGAAACTAGAAGCTAACCTATCCTTCCTCATTTGTTGCTGTTGTTCAGTCACTAAGTCCTGTCACACTCTTTGCGACTCCACAGACTGTAGCCTGCCAGGCTCCTCTGTCCGTGGGATTCTCCAGGCAAGAGTACTGAAGCGGGTTGCCACTTCCTACTCCAGGGGACCTTCTCAGCCCAGGGATCAACCCCACGTCCCCTGCATTGGCAGGTGAACTCTACTGCTGAGCCAGGGAAGCCCAGCCTCTCTCATTTAGGTGTGGGGAAGTATGGGAGTGTAATGCCAGAAACATGGTACCACTAAGCTCGGGCATAGGAAAGCCAAGGTATTGGACAGGAAGTTAAGCGTAGGAGCTGATTAAGCTTTCACGGGATTTGCTCCCTTTCTCCTGACCCTGCCCATCCCCATTTCTTTAGTATTAGCTATTGCCAGTGAAATGGGCAAATATATATTTTGAATGGGATGCTGCCATCCAGCCCAGTTCTGATGATTCTGCAGAAACCACAGGAAATCAAGGTGAGGAGGTGATACTACAGGGTACTTGAAGAGCACCTGGACCTACAAGGTATAGTGTGTGAAGTGTGTGAACCATCTCTTTTCTATATGTTGATTTATAAGTAAAAAGAAGAACTCAGAAATGTTTGAACAATTATAGTTAGGTGCTGAAGCAGGTGTTGCGAAGAGAATGAAATGCTGAATAAGAAACAGTTTCTGGGAATTCCCTGGCTGTTCAGTGGTTATGACTCAGTGCTGCTGCTGAGGACACGGGTTCAATCCCTGGTCAGGGAACTAAGATCCTGCAGACCAAGCAGCCAAAAAAAAAAAAAAAAAATCATTCCTTTCCTGAGTTGTGTAAATCAGGGGTTCCCAACTGGGCCGGACAGCAGGAAATGACCAGCATCCAGAGAGGAAGCTGAAGCTTCATCTGTGTTTACAGCTGCTCCCCAGAGCTGTTACCATCGAGCTCTGCCTCCCAACAGGTCTGAGAATGCATCGCCTCATCATCTGAGGTGGAGCTGAGACAGGGATACTAGTGCTGGGGAGCAGCTGCAAATACGGATTGTTTCCAGAGGGGCTTGACTCACAGGGACCACCGTAAACCAGTTGCTTGCAGACTCATATCAAAACCCTATCAGCAAGTGGCAAGTGACGGTGAGTTGTATAATGATATCACAATGTAGGAACAATAAAGTGCACAATAAGTAATGCATTTGAAAAATCCACAAACTCTCCCCCTCTCCACCAGTCTGTGGAAAAACTGTCTTCCACAAAACTTGTCCCTGGTGCCAAAAAGGTTGGGGACCACTGGTGTGAATGATGAGGGGACTCGTTCTCAGCGCCCCACCTCTGCTCTGCAGTGCTGAGTCAACAGGAAGTAACGAGCAGCAGCAGTGTAAGCGCCCCCCTCTCAGCAGTTCCGTAATAGACACACACGCAGCAAGACTGGCTTTCTGCTGTCTTATCCGCTGGTGCCATGGTCTACCCCAGCAGACCACCTCTGAGAGCCCGCCACTCGCAGACTCACACAGCAGAGATGTCCCTGCAGCCTGTTCTTACTGCCAAGGCCTTGTCAGCACCAAGCTGCCCCTTCTGAGATCCTGCTCCCCTACTCATTCTTGATTCTCCTTTCAACGCCCTTCATAGTTCCACCTAGTGAAATCTTTCTTTCCATCTTTAAATAGTTTACAGAACCAACACTTAAATGTTAAAATGTTTCCTCATTATACCACCAAAAATCATTTTGGATACCCCACAATGGTTCACACATACCATGTGGGGTAGGCTGAAAACGTCTCCCAAATGGTCCCCCAAGTCCTAACCCCCAGAACCTGTATGAAAGGGATTTTTGCAGATGAGATTAAGGATCCTGAGATGAAGAGACTACCCTGGTTTATCAATATGCAGTCCCTCCCCACTGTTACCACAGATTACTTTATAAGAGGGAGGAAGGAGGAAGGGAGAGAAAAATGTGACAACAGAAGGAGACAGACAGATGGAGTCTGGGAGATGCTATGCTCCTTGCTTTGAAAATGGAGGATGAGGCTGTAAGCCAAGGGATGCAGCCAACCTCTAGAAACTAAAAAAAGTAAGAAAACAGATTCTCTCCTAGTCATCTCTGGAAGCAAGAACACAGTACTACAACCTATTTTAGACTCTGACCTCCAGAACTGCAAGAGAATAAATTAGTGCTGCTTTAACCCATTAAGTTTGTGGTAAGTTGTTACAGCAGCGAGAGTAAGCTAATACACTACCATTCAACACTTAACTCATACCTAATAAACCAACCAGGCCATGATCAAGACAGTACATAACAGATTCTCAGCTTTTTACATAATAGACTGTCAAATGTATCACAAGCTGTTGGAGGTCATCACCAAGAGGACATGATCACATGCTGACCCCGGAACTGGACCCTGGATACTGGATGTGCCACACCCCCTCCACTGTACTCAGAAGGTATGTTCTGTCCACCTTTCCCATGGTGGGAGCTATTTCAAGGACAAGAGAGTAAGGTGTTGTTGAGACCACCTGGATGGTATGCATGACTGGACTCTGTTCAGGGCTCTACATAATCTTTTAAGATTCTGGAAGGTGAGTGTGGTGAGCTATTCATCTTCTGACTGCCCCAGACAGACTCAGTATGTAAGTCCTCTTGCTTTGTAGGTGCTTCCTACCACCTACCAACCTGGCATGACCCTCTTCAGTCTCTCCTCATCCTCTGTGTATGGGGACCAGTCTGTGAACCAGTATGAGTATGGGCCATGTATTTATCTCATTAATGAGAAAACCAGCAAGATAGTGAGGCTGGTTTAAAAGAAATACAAGAAAACATGTACCAAACTGAGTGGAGAAAAGAATGCTGAATAAGACTCAAATGTTAAATATCATACCAGTTAATATCTGGGGAGGCAGTTAAATGGTCCCCTTTGGGATTACCTTTTCTATCAAAATGAAGTCATCTCAACTGGACAAAAATAATTTGCAATTTAGCAATCTTCTACAAAATAACATCTAACTTGTACCAACTTTGGCACCTCCCTAACAGTCAATACTAAGTCAAATAGAACTACCTCCCCTAGAACTTCAAGTTACCCTTAAGCAGGCTCATTAGACAATGTTCTTGTTAGAACACAAAAAGGGCACATAGTAACCCTTTTTCTTATTTTCAAGTTCCGTGTAACTTTTCTAAAGAGATGTCTCAGGTACCTACTAGTAGTAATAAACCACTCCAGAATTTTGTGTTTTAAAACCACCATTTTACTCTTCTTTTCTTTTTTTTTTTTTCTTTTTTTTTTCGAAACCACCATTTTATTCTATCACCACAGTTTCATGGGTCAGGTATTTGGGAAAGGCTTTGAGTGATCCTTCTACTCCACGTGGGGTTGGATGGGGGTCACTCGATGATATTCAGCTGGTAGTTGAGTTGGTCTGGAGAGTCCCAGACAGCTTCATTCATCAGTCTAGTGTGGCTGGTGATTTGGTTGCAGCTGGACCTCTCTTCCTCTCCATGGAGTCTCAGAGCCTTCCCCTGTGATCTCTTCAGCAAGGTAAATAGGCATCTAAGGTGGACCCACAGTGTCAACCTTCTTAGAGACTAGACACAGAGCTGACACAGCTCGCCTCCCCCCACTCTCCCTTGGTCAAAGCCATCACAGTCCAGATTCAAGGAACCCACCTCTTGATGAGAGAACAGTCAAAGAATCTGCAGGCTCTTTTAATCTACCACAAGTTTTTTGTCTTATACATTTTTATTTTCATTATATTGCTAATCTTTTTGTCTAAGGTCTGCTGCACCAAGGGTTCCCATAACTTTCTAGGATGTCCATCACAACTTTGTTGACTATGTGAGAAATGACCCTCTGCGCAGCCTGCCACTCTTTTTCTCCCTCTCTATAATCCTCTACAAGCACTCAAAGGTAATAACTTAAAGCAGTGGTTCTCAAAGTGTTGTCCCAGAACCGACAGCATCAGCATCACTTGGGAACTGTATAAATGTAACCCTTAGGTCCCACTTCATAACTACAAAGTCAGAAACTCTGGGGATGGGGCCCAGCAGCCTGTTTTAATAAGCCCTCATGCTGAGGCTAGGAACCACTATTGTAGAGCTGTACATTACTTAATGAAAATGAATACAACATCTGAAACTAGTCTCACAAGAAAGTACATTTTATGTTCTTTTACCATCATCTTAAAAAAAAAAAAAAGAGGATGTCTAGATTCTGTAAATACCACAGTGGGTTATTTACAACTTCTGAAAAAGAACAGACAATGCTAAAGCATGGTGGCTTTCACTAACTGATGTCCTCTCTCTGATGTCAAAAGCCTTTTTCATACATCTGGCATGAAGGAGAGACTTTTATTCCATCCATTCAAGGGACACTTTCCAGAGACCTCATATCATATTTCTCCAGAATTACCTGTGAAAATAATTTGTACCTTCTCCATCTTAAGAATGGGGTTGTTGGGACTTCTCTGGTGGTCTAGTGGATAAGACTCTGTGCTCCCAAGACAGGGGACCTGGGTTCAATCTCTGGTCAGGGAATTCGATCCCAGATGCAGTAACTAATACACTGCACATCCAAATAAATATTTTTAAAAAGAAAAGAATGGGCCTGTTATGTAGTTTAAAAAATACACTATTTACCTAAAGGGATTCTCTTGAACCTCCATTAAAGACAGGCCTCACAGAGAGAAAAGCAGGTAAATTTATTGATGGTCTCTATGATACCTTGCTTTCTGTTTCTTTCACTTCTGCTCTTTATAATTTTTTTCCTTATTCTTTGAGATTATCCTATTTTCTATACAAACTGCTTTAGCTGTATCCTAAAAGTCTATGTTAATAAGTTTATAGCTTAGTTTTAAATGTGTCCTACTTCCCATTATGTTTTCTCAAGTAGTTCATTAATTAGAGGCGTGGAGTTTGTTTTTTTAATTTCCGATTTCTAACATAATCATCAGAAAACAGGATCCACAACATCAGGAATCAGCAAACTCTTTCTGTACAGGCCATATAGTAAATATTTCAGGCTTTGTTAGCCAAATGGCCTCCATTTTAAGTATGCAACTCTCCCTTGGTTCCCTAAAGCAACCAAAAACAATATGTAAATAAATAAGGATGGCTGCATTCCAACAAAACTTTACTGACAAAAACAGGCAGCTGGCCAGATTTGACTGTGTGTCACAATTTGCCAGGCTTCCCAGGTAGTGCAGTGATAAAGAATCCTCCTGCCAGTGCAGAAGACTCAAGAGACTTGAGTTTGATCCCTGGGACTGGAAGATCCCCTGGAGGAGGAAACGGCAACCCACTCCAGTATTTTTGCCTGGAAAATCCCATGGACAGAGGAGCCTCGTGGGCTACAGTCCATGGGGTTGCACAGAGTCAGACACGATTGGGCATGCATGCACGGGTTTGCTACTGCTGCTGCTGCTAAGTCACTTCAGTCCTGTCCGACTCTGTGCGACCCCATCCCTGGGATTCTCCAGGCAAGAACACTGGAGTGGGTTGCCATTTCCTTTTCCAATGCATAAAAGTGAAAAGTGAAAGTGAAGTCGCTCAGTCATGTCTGACTCTTCAGACAGCCTACCAGGCTCCTCCGACCATGGGATTTTCCAGGCAAGAGTACTGGAGTGGGGTATGCACGGGTTTACATGGCACCAATTCTTTGATCATTGTTAAGACTTGCTGGTACCTAGCATATGAAATTGTGTAATGTATGAATGCTTGGATTCTAATTTCATCTTATACTTAGCCTGCTCCATTTCAAGCTTTAGGTCTGGCCCATGTAAACACTCACTTTTGTAAAACCGTCACAGTGATTAACAGATTGGATTTTTGGAATCAGAGAGACCTGGTTGCTATTGCTATGGGTGGTTTAGTGTTAGTCTCTAAGTCTTGCCGACTCCTCTTTGGAACCCCATGGACTGCAGCCCACCAGGCTCCTGTGTCCGTGAGATTTTCCAGGGAAGGATACTGGAGTGGGTTGCCATTTCCTTCTCCAGGGGACCTTCCTAACCCAGGGATTGAACCTGGGTCTCCTGCACTGCAGGCAGATTCTATGCCGACTGAGCTACAAGGGAAGTGGTTTAGGATAAATTATTTAACATCTCTAATCCTCAAGTTCCACATCTATACAGAAAATAATAGTACCCATCTCACAAGTTCAGAAAGTAAAGAATCTGCCTGCCAATCCAGAAGGCCCAGGTTCGATGCCTGGGTCAGGAAGATCCAAAGGGAATAGCAACCCACCGCAGTGGTCCTGCCTGTAGAATTCCAGGCACAGAGGAGCCTGACAGGCTACAGTCCATGGGGTCGCAAAGAGCGACACAACTTAGCGATTAGCAGTATCACTATCTCACAAACCGCAATCAAGAGTAGTAGTATTAGAATCATCGTGCCATTGAACCACTACTCTGTGAAGCAGGTATCATTAAATCCACTTTACAGAGAAATTAAGCCTCAGACACGTTTAGGTAACTTGCTCCAAACCTAATAGCCAGCGACAAAGCATTGCCTCCCACCCAGAACTTCCTGTTCCAAATTCACAATTTCCACTCCTCAGACTCTGATTAAGCTGGTCATACTACCAAGTAAGGAATTTATGCCACTCCTAAGGCGAGGCTGCACTCTGAGACACCAGGAGAAAGCAGTTGCGAAATGCCCTCCTTAATTCTTCGAATTAATTCTTCGTGGTGCGAGTTTAATCCTCGAGGAGAGTCCTGGGGCCGAAAGGGCAGGGCGGGCCGCGTAGGAGAGGTAAATCTCCCCATCAGGCTTCCGGAAGCACTGCGCCCCGGGCAAACGCCTTCCCGGGCTTGATCCTCTCAGGAGCTGGTGTCTCCCAGCGGCACCCTCAGCCTCGAAGACCGTGCTGCCCACGGCTGAGTTGCCCTTCTCCGCTCTCCCACTCCGCGCGCCTGGGGCCTAAAAATACCTCTCGGGTGGAACCTCCCTAACCTAGTCTTCGGCTTTTTTTTTTTTTTTTTAACGCCCTCACCACTTAGACACACATAAATCACAGCCCTGATCTGCTGTCGGCTCAGCGGGTAACGTGCCGCTGAAAGTGGCGACGAACGCAGCCCCTTCCGAAGACCTGAACGTCTCCCCCCGCCCCTCCCCCGCATTCGGCGCAAACGGTCAGTCGTGAGGAACGCCGAGCAACTCGAAGACAGTGTTGGACGTCGTAAAGACAGTCTAGGAATCTCCATTTCTTCCAGCCCAGGCTACCTTAAGCCTGGGACTCTTCAAAGCCCTGTCCTGTGACAATCACAAGGCTTTTCTCCGCCCAGTCAGTGACGGAAAACTCGTGACTGGAACCTGAGCGCCGGCCGAGCGCAGAGGAGCCGGGGGGGGGGCGGAGCTACAAGCCCAGACCGCGAGGAAGCCCCCGACGGGCGGCGCGTGCGCAGTCTCTCGCCGCGGGACCTCCTTCCCGCCGCTGAGACTAGGAAGCGGGACGCCAAATCTGTCCCCGCGCAGCCGCCGCCGCCGGGCGCCGGGGCGGCCGCCCGCTCCGAGGCGCGCCTGCGCACGTCCCCACGCACGCGCTGGCGTACGGCGGCGGCCAGGGGTCGCGAGCCGGTGGAGGACCCGCGCGCGGAGGAGCCCGGAGAGTCGGCGCTTCTTCCCTCCCTCTCCCATTCCCCTCCCCGCTCCCTCCCCCCCCTCCCCAAGAATGTTCCGCTACGAGGTGAGCCGCCGCGACCGGAAGTGACCCCTCCCTTGCTCCCGCACAAGCCCAGCTCTCTTTCTGTCTGTCTCTCACGCGCGTCGGTCCCGCGCTCTTGGGGGGAGGGGGTGGCCGGGGGGACCCGGGGGACCTCTTGGAGGGCGTCGGTTCTGGGGTCGCGGGTTTCAGCCGCGGGTGGTGAGCCAGCTTCGGGGGGGGCGGGACAGCCCTGTCGGCGGCCGGCGGAGAGAGCTGACCTCTGTGTTGGGGTGGGGCGGGCCCGTGAAGTACCGTGACCACACAGCCCCCAGCCCCGGAGGAGCGCCGAGGGGAGAGCCTTGCTCCCGCAGCCGGTGATTCCTGTGGAGGAGTCACTTGGGAAAGGCCAGAGACGCGTTTCCCGCCCTGGACACGGAAGCGTCTCCCTCTCACAAACGGGCGACCGTCAGGTCCCCGGGGCCCGGACTTGCCTTCTGACTGGGGCCGAGGACTGTTGACTGAAGAGGACTGGGGGTTGGGGAGGGCTGTGTCCCGCAGAAGTTCCTTGGGGGAGAGTGGACGGAGACGTGGGTTGGGGGAAGGTCCCGGGAATGCGGGACTTGTCGAGAGTCTTGGCCCTGAGGCTAACTCGCCGTGTGACCTCTAGCGACTTCTGATCCTTGGACAGGGTTTCTGGGATTTGTAGAACTGACAGGGTTGGTCTAGGTAATCCCTAAGAGCCTCTCCAATTTGAGAAGCAGTGATTTGGTTCGGTAGACTTTCGTGGTTTGCGAGTGCTTCGAGAAGTTGCTTCTGATGTGGAGGCAGTCGCCTGCTTGTTTCGTGTTGGGTTTGGGAGTACTTAAGATGGGTAGACTGGCCCTTGAACCTAACTTTTCATTTGGGAACAGCCTTGCTGAGAGGTGGTCAGTCAAGATATATCAGAAATGTGACTGCAGAGAGAGTGTGGAGTTCCGACCCTGAGTCTTTGAAAACTGTGGACACATAGACCTGCTATTTGATAGGAATGGCTCAAGATCAAACTGGCTTTATGTAAATATGGAGAGAAGTGATGAGATGCAGTAGGCAAAGTTCCCAAGAAAACTTGGAAAATTAATCAGTTGAGAAGTGAAATGAAGGGCGAGGGAAGGGAATGTTTAGAACACACCTAGGTTGTTATGGTGATATCTAGCATTGTTTAGCAATATCCAGCGTTTGTCTAAAACTTTGCCTTCTTTGAGCCTCACAACACCTCTGAAGGAGATGGTATTGTCCCTGCATTACCACTTAAAAGAGATTGTGGTTTAAAGTCTTAACACAGCCTGAGACACAGTAGGTGCTCAGGAAGTATTGAATGAATTAATCAGAAGGGGTGTGGCTTGTCCAGGTTGGCATCACTTGGAGGAGTAGAGACGGAGCTCGAACTTGTCACATCACAGTTTTTCAAGAGTTCACTGTGATTGAAAACTTAGCTTTCTCTACAAAGTTTGAGCCTATAGAAAAACAAAATGGGTGAAGGAAAATGAAGAGAAAGCTTTAAAAGGGATTCATAGTTGAGAATATGACATGAACATGGGGAAGATGAGAATTTAAGTGAAAAATAATAACTCGGGCAAGTGTTCATTTTCAGTTGTCATTGTAACCAGTGATGGAAAGGAAGTTGCAGGCCTAATTTCTTGGTTGCATGAGGAAATGCTATTATTAGAGCCTTGATAAATAGAGAAATGGAAGTTTGGGGGAAGAGGTTAAATAAATAGGAAAGAGAAGTTGAAAGAAAAGGTACTGAATCTTCCAATGTCAGGGAAATTGGGGGATAGAAAAAATGCCATCTGTACAGAAAGTCATAATGAAGCTATTGTGTTGATTGGTAAGGTAAGAAGAACATTTTTAGAACATTTTGAAAATGAAGTTGTGAACTTCCTGAATAGCTAATCTTTTTTCTCTTTTTTTTTTTTTAGTCTTTGGAGGATTGTCCTCTGGATGAAGATGAAGATGCATTTCAGGGCCTGGGAGAGGAGGACGAAGAGATTGATCAATTCAATGATGATACATTTGGGTCAGGTGCAGTTGGTAAGTGACAGCTTTCTTTTATAATGTCTTGGTCTCCTGCTCTTTTCAAATGCTGTCTTTTTATCAGCATTGATACTTTTGTCTTAGCAGGAGTATCCTCATTCACAGAGTTGGCAGACTTCTGTTCTTCACGCCGAGCATCTACCCTGCTCCTCTCGGCTTCTGTTTGCCTCACTTGCATAACCAGGTGTTTCTCTAAGCCCTGTCCCTTCCAGTTTTATGATCTGTGGCCCTCAGTTGACACTATGAGAAAATCAAGTGATTAAAGAAGTGCACATTTTATAAAGGCTTAAAATAGTCTTAGAAGAAGGAAATATTTTTTCTGGAACATATAACTTAAGGAAAACTAGTGGCCTAGAAGAAAACTCAGATTCAGATATGTATGTTTTAAAATTTAGTTGATCAATAGTATATAGCATGCTCCTGCTGTTGTACTGTAGTATATTCAGTAAAATAGAGTTTTTGATTCCAAGAATTTCGGTGATAGAAAGTCTTCATAAGTTAGAAAAGTGCTGTGCACAGATGGGATTTTCTCATCCCTGGAGATAGAAAATATTTCGGGAGTTGGAAGAGGTTAAAAAATTAAACAGCCAAACTAAAGTAGAGGTCACAGTTATAATTACTGAGATGAGAAATTTAGGGGGCAAGTTTATATGATAAAGTTCGAAAATTGAGATTCTAGAACAAGCATTCTTATAAGTTAAAATTAAACTGTACTTAAAAGATGAATAGGTAAGGGAATTCCCTGGTGGTCCAGTGCTTAGGACTGAACTCTCACTGCCAAGGGCCTGGGGTCCATTTCTGGTTGGAGAACTAAGATCCAGCATGTGCGAGGCCAAAAAAAAGAGAGAGATGCAGCTACCCTTTGCTTTGACTGATGGTGTTGAAAAACAACAATGACCACATTTACCCTGGGATGTGTGAATATATGGAGTTTCTTTGAACTCTGTCTAAGCAACAAATATTCAAACTTAAGTAATAAGGAAGAAGAAGAGGAAACTTATCAGTATGGGGTAACCCCAAAATGTAGAACATTAAAAACAAACAAGAGGTCTTTAAAAATATCATATTGGCTACTGGTTTTGCAGTGACCAAAATGGCTTAAGTTTGTTTAAGCTTAGACCGAGTTGAGTGAACTGGCAAAAATGAAAAAATGTTCTCTGTTCAGTCAGGGTTTACAGAATTCACTGGAGAGCTAAAACTGCTGCTTTTGGGAGCAGCAAGAGAAGTATTTAAGGTAGAAGCAAGGCTCATTACAACAGGGAACTGAAGACCTTTTGGATTACAGCCGTAATTTAAGGGATGAGCTCATCCAAGAGGATGACATGATCTAAGATGCTGTTCTTTCTCCATGGAGATCACAGGGAAGGGGAGGAAGAACAGAGAATGACAAAAGCAGGGAACTGATGGGAATTGCAGATTATATTTGAAACTTTAGGTGAAAACCTAAAGAATACGATAAAGCTACAAACAAGTGTGTGCTTGCTTCTGGAACTCTTTCTCTCTTAAAATATTGTACTGAATGTTACCATTTTGTAGCAAATTAGTCTGTATTAAAATGAAGTATATTAAGGTGAGATATAGTAAATGTCCTCAGTTTTGAACCTGGACAGGAGAGAAATGGTCTTGCCTTCTCCCTGCCCTCCAGAGTGCTTGACAGTTTTTTTTCCTGAATTTCTGTGTTTCTCCCAAGATAAGGAAAGTATTGCCTTAAAAGTATTTTAAAGTATGCAGAATTGTATTTTATGGGATGGAAAAGCGAAAAATGCACACACATTGAAAAAGCCCCTAGGGTTACACAGTAAAAGAACAGGTGGTAAAAAGTAAGAGCAGTGAAATAGCATGTGGGTAGCCCATTTTTGTACCCTGAGGCACAAGGATGATTAAGGACTTCTTGGTCTACAGAGTCTGTAGTGGAGAAAAGATTTTCAAATGTGAGCCCTTAACATTGAGGCAATTGTAAGGTTAAAATCCTAGTTCCTCCTGACACCTCGATATAAATAGTATACAGATTTATAAAAGAAAAGTTCTTTCTAAATCTACCTGTGACTTGTTTAATATATTTCCATAGGTGGGTAGAGAATTTAAACAAGAAGGTAGAATGTTAGACCTGTGATATATGTTTTGACTTGATGGTTTTTAACTCCAGGAGTGAGTATATTGAGTAGTACCTGTTAATACAGTAGTTATTTTAAGTCACTGGCTACAAATGCTCTGATGTCACCTTTCTGTAAGAAACTAGTCAGTGTCTTTGCATGGAAAAAAACATTTGCATCATCTTTGAGCAATAAATGGGCCACAGTAACCTCAACTCATTCTCTAAAAATGAAAGCTTACACTTCCAAGGTGCTTATTATATGCTCGGGACCATTCTAAATGTTTTACATATATTATTAATCCTCATAGCAACCTTATGAAGTAGGTACTATTATTATCGTCATTTTAGCCAATGAAGAAGGAAAGTGCCAGAGAGGTTAAGTAACTATAAATACAATCAGTGTAAACTACAAGTTATGTTTTAACAGTCTTTGGGGAATCCTTGGAAATCTTCTGACTCCACGTGGAAGGATCCTCATTCTTTCTTCCTCCTTTTTACTGATAGCTGCTGAAATCTTTAGAGACTGAGATTGCTCTAAAATTAAATTAACTCTGTTTCTTCTTTATTTTGTTTTTATTCAGATATATCCCTGAGACAAATTTGAAGGGAACTACCACAACAAGTACGTGTTTATAAAAGCAGACAGGGTTTTAGTAACTCACATCTGGGTATAGGTTAATTTTTTTAAACATTTGTGTTTATTTGGCTGTACTGAGTCTTAGTTTTGTCACATGAGAATCTTCATTGTGGCATATGGGATCTAGTTCCCTGACCAGGGGTTGAACCAGGGCTGTCTGCATTGGGAGCACAGAGTCTTAGCCATTGGACCACCAGGGAAGTCCCAGAGTATAGGTTAATTAGTTGAAGGAAAATAGGTATATCTTTCACTTCATTTCTCTTGTTATTTTTTTCCCCTACCCTTTGTCATTTTGATGAGCGTGGGTTGAGGTCAAACAAACAAGGGCATGTGTAAGTAACTCTCTTTTTCAGTCATTCGAAGAAGATACAGAGTGAAGTGTCCTTTTACACCAAGGACATGTGTGTTCTCTGACATTGCTTCACAAAACAAGAAATACCTAAAATGACAACGATGGTGTTCTGTGGCATAGATTTCTTTACTTACATGTTTGAAAAAGTAACAATTCACAACAGAGCCTTTCTTACAGAATATGGCTACTAATCAGTGTTTTTTAAATTAATTACTAAGGACAAGTAGATTATAACTTTACATATAGTAAAGTTAGTAAATAGGATTATGAGAAGTGAATGGAAACTCTTCTACATTAGAATTAATCCATTAACAAATCAGTTTCTTAAATTTGGGTAATGTTTTTTAAAAATCCCATAATTTGGGATTATAGACTACTTCTTTTTTTTTCCCCCCTTTTTTGGCATTGTTGAGTCAGTGAGGTTGGAAAAAGCAGTTGGTCTTCAGAGCATGCTTAGCTTACTCTTCTTTAGCAAAGATGGCACAAAATATTGTCACAATTGATTTTTGATTATGCTATTGTTTTTTTTAATAACTGATGATTTAGTACTATAAATTTTCGTCTAAACTATATTTTTCCCTTACTGTACATAGTACATTCAAATCTACCACAGTGCTCCAAGACTACACAGTGGTTCTGATCGTATCAGATTATAAATTTGGAAATCCCACTTAACCTTGTTTTTATCAGTAGTTACATGTTTCTACTTTTAAAAATTTAACATTACTGAAGAATTGTGGGGAAGTTTCATGAAGTTACATATTTGTATAATGTTTAAATTTTTTTAGCAAACATGTATTGTAAACAGGAAAAAAGAGGAGAGATACTTTTAACAAGTTGCATATGAAAGTCTGAATCTTTTTTTGAAGTAACTATCATTTATTACACCCTGAGTATATACAAGACACTTTTTTTTTCTTTGCATGTTGTTTGCAGTCCTTCTCCTTTCTTTAAATGAGATATATAGAAAAATTAAATGGGGAGGATTGTCATTAAGGACAGTTCTCAGAATTCTGTGTTGTGATGTTAGTTATAAAGAGAATTACCTATTGTCTCTCTATGTTGGATTTTGCATAACATACAAAACTAAAATAAGAATAAAAATACGTAACTTATGCAAGAGAATACATGGGGTTTTGGTGGGTTAGATGAGGCGATGGTAAGAATTAAAATGAAAAGATTATTTAGAGAAAGCGTCAGTGAGGAGGGAAAGAAAGGTATCTGAATTTGAGTGCTAAAAGGAGCAAAATAGTAGCGCTTTTATGATGGAGGTAGAAGGGAATGATGAGTGATGTGGTTAAGGAGCCTGGAATGAGAGAAGTGATGGAGGTGAGGTCTAGTTCTGGAGAAGCTGATAAAGGCTTCTGAAGATTTTCATCTGCGAAATGATGCTCTGTCATCATAAACAATGAGAAACTAACCTAGTATCAGTGATACAGACTCTATAGTAGTATACAGAAATGGAGACAGTTAAAGAAGAGGGCCGACCCTCACCTTTACCCTGGGCGTACTTGGAGTAGCCTCCTAACAGACCTCCATGCTTTCCGTAGTGTGACCCTCTTCTCTCCAAATCTGTTCTCAGCACATCAGCCAGATCGATTCTTTCAGCAAGTCCAGCCACATCCTGACCTCCAGGGGCCCCATTTCAGAGCAGCTCTAAAGGACCTTCGAGAGTTCCTTCTGATCCACACCGACCTCGTTTTTCTTCTACTCTTCACCATTGTTTGTTCAGTCCAAACACAGTCCTTGCTGCTTCTGAAAATTGTCAGTCTCCCATCCTAAGTCCTCGATACTGACCGTCCTCTGCCTGAGACACTCTTCCCCTAGATATCCACATGGCTAACTTCTTAACTCTTGAATTTTTGCCCAAATGTCACTTTCCTTGTCTGTTTCTTATGGCGATGTATGCCATGCACCTAGAACAGTGTTTGTCACATAATAGATGCTCAAAACACACTAACTGGATGAAATGAATGGATTTAAAAGCTTGTAAAGAAGGTGACAGTTATCTAAGAGAAAGTTGTATGCTAGCATGTTTTTGCCTAAAATGTCACAGAATCTCAAACCCACAGGTGTAGTATACGTATATATCACCAATTTAGAAATCAGTTTCAGAATATAATCTAGATGCCATTGCTAATGTATTAATCTATTACTCAAAACGTTTGAATTTTATTCCTGATAGGATGTTTGTTCTCAATAGTGAGAAGCCCCCTTCAAATGCACCCTGTTAATTTAAACCTTATTTCATGTGTCTAGGTGGAAATTTAACTTCCCACCTGTCTTCTGGAGTTGGAACTGTTTATTTGGTTAATAGAAGAATTTCATGAAACTTTTTATTCCAATATGAACTCTGTTTCTTTTTCTGATTTCCTCGTAGATGATGATTGGCAGGAAGCGCATGAGCGCCTGGCTGAACTGGAAGAGAAGCTGCCTGCAGCAGTTAATGAACAAACCGGCAATGGGGAAAGGGATGAGATGGACTTGTTGGGTGACCATGAGGAAAATCTGGCAGAGAGGCTCAGTAAGATGGTGATTGAAAATGAACTCGAAGACCCAGCTATCATGAGGGCGGTACAGACCAGGCCAGTGTTGCAAGTAAGTGGCTGTGAGCTGGAGCAGACTAGTAATTGAAGCAGAGTATTGGGCTTTGCTATTGCTATTTCTGGGTGTTCATTGGAAGGAGTGATGCTGAAGCTGAAACTCCAGTACTTTGGCCACCTCATGCGAAGAGATGACTCATTGGAAAAGACCCTGATGCTGGGAGGGATTGGGGGCAGGAGGAGAAGGGGACGACAGAGGATGAGATGGCTGGATGGCATCACCAACTCGATGGGCATGAATTTGAGTAGACCCGGAAGCTGGTGATGGACAGGGAGACCTGGTGTGCTGCGATTCATGGGGTCGCAAAGAGTTGGACACGACTGAGGGACTGAACTGAACTGAACTGAACTGACTGCTATTTGATTTCATTTATTATACTGAGAGAATTACACGTGCCATAGAAATTTGGTGATATTATTCCTTATGATAGCAATTCAGGAGATGACATTGGGATATAAGGTATTTTCTAGAATGCTATATAGGGGCTCCCTTGGTGGCTCAGATGGTAAAGTATCTGCCTGCAGTGCAGGAGACCCGGGTTTGATCCCTGGGTCGGGAAGATCCCCTGGAGAAGGAAATGGCAACCCACTCCAGTATTCTTGCCTGGAGAATCCCATGGACGGAGGAGCCTGGTAGGCTACAGTCCATGGGATCGCAGAGTCGGACAGGACTGAGTGACTTCACTTTCTCTTTCACAGAATGCTATAGTTTCTTTATCTTCAACAGTTGCAGCTCTTTGGGAGCTTTTTTCTGCACAAACTGATAAGTTGCCCAGAGAGTCTGCACTATTCCACACTATGTGTGTGTTTTCCTTTCTTGCTAGCCCCAACCAGGAAGTCTGAATTCCAGCATCTGGGATGGATCCGAAGTTCTGAGGCGAATCCGAGGACCCCTGCTTGCTCAGGTACTAGACGTTTTTCATTATATAAAATTCCTAGCATCCACAGCCTGGCTCTTGTTGTTGCCCGCCCCCCCCCCCGCCGCCTTGCTGGGGCGATGTATAGATGTGTGCTCCCTGCTGGCCTCGTGTTGATCTCACCGTCCAGCAGCCACAGCTGAGCCTCAGACTCCATGGTAATGCGCACTTGGTTGTGCTTTCCTTGGAAATGGTTGAAAGGGAGCCGTTGGAACTTGAAAATTTTGGCAGCTTATGATCTCAATTTCAATTACAATCATTTTAGGGGCTTCCCAGGTGACGCTAGTGATAAAGAATCTGCCTGCAGTGCAGGAGCTGGAAGAGACATGGGTTCTACCCCTGGGCCAGGAAGATGCCCTGGAGTAGGAAATGGCAGCTCACTGCAGTATTCCTGCCTGGAATACATGGACAGAGGAACCTGGCGGGCTACAGTCCACAGGGCCGCAGAGAGTCGGACACAACCAAGCGACTGAACACACACACAGTCATTTTTAGGCACAACTGTCAGGACAGAACAGATTGATGTTTGCAGTGGTTGAGGGTAATGGGAGATTTAGACTACAAAGGGGTGGTACTGAGGAAGTTTGGGGAGTGATAAAACTTCTGTGTCTTGATTTTGGTGGTAGGTCCAGGACTTGGTACATTTATCAGAATTTACTTCTATATGCCACAGAGGGTAAATTTTACTGGATGTGAAATGAAACTAAATAGAAATTTTAAAAATAATTTCTCAAGGTATTGGGCATCTGGAAAGGTGATTAAGAGATTTCGAGCTAGCTAATTTTTTTAACACTACTTCCTCAAATAGGAAATGCCTACAGTGTCTGTGTTAGAATATGCCTTGCCTCAGAGGCCCCCCCAGGGCCCAGAAGACGATCGGGACCTTTCCGAGCGTGCATTACCAAGGCGGTCCACCTCGCCTGTCATTGGGAGTCCTCCTGTTAAAGCTGTCCCCATAGGCACCCCACCTAAGCAGATGGCTGTGCCCAGCTTCAACCAGCAGGTACCTCTCATCAACAGGCACTCAGCCCAGGATACTGGGAATCTGGGCACAATTCTTTGGGAAATGTGCTACTGGGAGGAGGGTGGAAGTGTGGGGTAGGCATTAGATTAGAAAGAAAAATAGCCAGTTAGAGGAGAAGTTAGCACAAATAAGAGACACATTCCCCAATGCCCTTTGCTGGTGCTGCTCCTGGTGCTGCTGCCTTTTAATTGGGGGAGAAAAAGGGTAGTTAACCACATTTAGTGTAAATATCCTTTTTAAAGTGTTTTGCTGGCTGCCCACAACCTTGGCAGAGAGGTGGCTGAAAGCTGGGGGGAGTGGGAACACAGAGCATTGTCCACATCCCTTTTTACCTTTAAGATATCCCTGCTTTCCCTAGAGCCTGTGCAGTCCTGTTCCATAGACTTCCCTCCACCTGAAACCAGCAGCTGGAAAGGAAGGCCAATGTGGAAGGTATGGGGGGAGGGTGGTACTGGTATGGCCTAGTTAGGCTCAATATCCTCTGAAATGGTGGAGTCACAGTGGACACGAAAGAGCTGAGCATGGCGGCCATATCACAGGGGCTTCAGAATAGGACTTAGTTAATCCTCCAGCTTTCTTATCATTCCATCTCCCTCACTGCTACCAAAACATATCCTCTTGGAGAGAATTTGCAAGTCAGAATATCTGCTGGTACCTCCCTCAGATAGCATGGAAGGGTGGGGATAACTGGAGAATTAGCTAAATCTTCCTCAGTTAAAAAGTGGCACGTTGCTTGATATTTGTGAGAGGAAGTGACTGAAGGTTCTACATGTGGACCAGAGCCATAGCAGTTTGCTTAGAAGTAGGGCTTTGCATTGAGTTCTGTGTCTCTGCCAGTGCTCGAGGGGAGGGAGTATAGGTGGAGGAAAAACTGACTTCACTGAGTGTAGTTGTATGTATGTTTGTCCTCGTAGATTCTGTGTCCAAAGCCTGTCCATGTTCGGCCCCCAATGCCACCACGGTATCCTGCTCCCTATGGTGAGAGGATGTCTCCAAACCAGCTCTGCAGTGTCCCGGTATGTCACTCTGCAACCTAGTGAAGACGTGCAGTGTGTATTTTCTGATCAGTGCCTGGTGTATTGATGCCTCCTAAATGATAATGTTTTTCATAATCTCCATACTTGAATTTCTGGATCTTAGAGTCCCCAGGTCAGGAGATAATGGTTCATCGTGTTCAGCTATTTCTTACCTCAACTCATTTCGTATCTTTAAAGATCTAAACTTGGTATGATCTGGTTTCGTGCTATTACAGTCCTTCAGTCTACTGCTTTCTTTTTCACGTTACATAATCCTAGTGCTTGGTGATTTCTAGCATTGCTCTCTCTTACATTCCTTCAGTGGACAGCTCAGCTCCACCCTTTGAGAGTTTTCCTGTCCACGTCTATTCTGCATTTCTATTGAGTTCCGCTGTTATTTCCCTGTTTTTATGGTATGACTCTAATGTTTTCTTTTCCTTTTTTTTTTTAGAACTCCTCCCTGCTGGGCCACCCTTTCCCCCCTAGTGTCCCTCCTGTCCTCAGCCCCCTCCAGAGAGCACAGCTTCTTGGAGGAGCGCAGGTAAGCCTAGGATTAGCTCAGCCCGTCAAGAGCTCGCCTTACCCTCCTAAGGTTCACTAGCTCACATTCCCCCCCTTTTTTTTTTGCTACTAGTCAATTCCTACTGCCTCTTCTTTCTTCCCCCCATTACTTTCTCAAGCAAAGTTACTGATGGAAGCAGTATTCACTATTCTATGGATGAAAGTAAGGGGACCTGCCAGTCAACTAAATCCAAGATCTTGTTCTTGCAGCTACAGCCCGGACGGATGTCTCCCAGCCAGTTTGCACGGGTCCCTGGATTCGTGGGCAGCCCGCTTGCTGCCATGAATCCCAAGCTGTTGCAAGGGCGAGTCGGGCAGATGCTCCCCCCGGCGCCAGGCTTCCGCGCCTTCTTCAGCGCCCCACCCCCCGCTACACCGCCACCTCCGCAGCAGCACCCCCCCGGTCCAGGACCCCACCTGCAAAACCTAAGGTATACAGAAAGTGCCGCTGTCTATTCCTTGTCCACTGAGCGTCTTGATCATTGACGTTTAGTGGTAGAAGGTAGAAGTCTCTTTGCTATTTTCAAATGATGTATTTTGAGATGTTATTTGATCCTCAAGTTGCCAAACACAGAAATGTTTGAAGGTCTCCAAGGTTTCATATGAATCACATTTCCCTCGAGTCACTTGCTTCCTGGGCTTGCCAGATGGCTCAGTGATAAAGAACTGCCTGCTAGTGCTGGAGAGGTGGGTTCCATCCCTGGGTTGGTAGGATCCCCTGGAGAAGGAAATGGCGACCCCTCCAGGATTCTTGCCTGGGAAGTCCCATGGACAGAGGAGCCTGATGAGCTACAGTCCTTGGGGTCACAAAGAGTAGGACACAACTGAACAACTAAACAACAACAAGATGCTTCCTGCTTACATTTGCACATTAGTCACCTTTTTCATTTCTTCTAAAGTTTCTTATGTCTTATGTATCCATTTGACACACACACACATACATGCACACAGTGCTTCTCACTTAACAAGAATGGTCTTACACTAAGCAGCAGAGAGGGAAGTCCCTGACGGTCCCGTGGTTAGGACTCCATGCTTTCGCTGCCATGGCCCAGGTTCAGTCAGGGGAACTGAGATCATGCAGCCAAAAAAAAAAAAGAGGAACAGAGATATGGATGCTGAGTTGTCAGCTAATCAAAGTGCTTAGCTACTTGCTTGCTTCCACTGTGATTTTACGATAAGAGAGGTTTAAGTTGCTTCTTCAGTGAAATTGTGTTTTTTATATATCACGTTGTCTCAGGGTTCTCCTGAGAAGCAAAACCAATAGGGTATACATAAATAAAGAACAGATTTACTCTAAGGCATTGGCTTACATGATTGTGGGGTTAGGAAGTCCAAAATCCGTAGGGCAGGCCAGCAGGCTGGACATTCTGTTAGGACTTGTGGTTGCAACCTGAGGTCTGAATTTGTAGGGCAGGTGAGCAGGCTGGAAACTCAGTCAGGCCTTCCCATGTTCCAGTCTTGAGGCAAAATTCCTTCTCTGGGAAACTGGTTTTCCTTTTAGGGCCTTCAGCTGATTGGCAAGGCCCACCCACATTATCTAGGGCCATCTCTCTATTTCTTAAAGTTAGCTAATTGTAAATGTTAATAGCATCAACAAAATACCATCACAGCAATATCTAGATGAGTGACTGTCCAAACAGTTGGGTATCTTAGACAAGTTGACATATTAACCATCACATGTATATTTTCAGTGTCATTTCCAAATGTGAATTTGAGTACATTAAATTTAGATAGAGACTTCTCTAACAGTTAGGAGCAAAGAGAATTAAACTAGCTTACTGCTGGTTTACTCAGATTTTATGATTGTCTTCTTAGGAGTTGAGAATTGTCTTTTGTGGAATACATAAAAATACAGCTATATCTTCCTTCTGAAAGATCTTAGCGTAGACACCAGCATTCCCTTGGGTGAACCTGTGTGAAGTGATCCAGTGTTGACCACATTCTTTAAAACTTCAGGTCATCAGAAGGACAGAACTGATCATCTTTGCCTTTTTTCTTAGATCGCAGGCCCCAGTGTTTAGACCAGACACAACCCACCTTCACCCACAGCACCGCCGGCTCCTGCACCAGAGGCAGCAGCAGAGTAGAAGGTAAGTGCTTATCTCCTCTCGTGGCTTCTTCATTTAGGTTTCATTTTTGAAACCTAATTTAGCTTGCTTTTTAAGTAAATTTAATCAATATTGAGCTTATTTCAACTGGCTAAGTCAGATCATATGTGCTGTTTTATGTTTTTAATGCACAAGCTTTGAATGACTAGAGCTTATCAACTTATTTCCAAGTTAACAAAATTCTGAAATGCAGATCTGGGGTGGGGGGTGGTCAACATATTATACTCACTTCTTACCAAGTTCTTCCCATACTTTTAACTGCATTTTGTTTACCATCTCGGCTCAGAGGCGGTCTTGAAGTATAGTCTCTAGCATTATGTTTGGGTTTTATGTAAAGCCAACAGTCACTTTCTTCTTGCCTCTGTTTAATCCTCATTCAAATATATATTTATATATGTGGCCCCAGCTGTGTACCAGCTACTGTGGTCAGTTTGGGGGATTGAAAGAACAAGACATACCAAACCCTTGCTTTCCTGGAGCTTTATCATCATTTATCATCATTCTTATACATAAGAGAATTATACACAACTTTGAAATTTTCTCAGCCTTCCCTTTTATGGTTCTTTGTGTATAATTTCCTTTTTCTTTCAAAAAAAAATTACAGAATATTTTTTGCAGAGGTAAAAAACTAGTATGGGCCTTTAAGACACAAAAAATACAAACCATAAAGGAAAAGATTGATAATACATTTGATTGTTAAAATACGAAACTTCTCAGGCCTGCAATTGACATTATAGTATTGTGCATTTCAGAATTTAAAAGGGTAGATCTCATGTTAAGTGTCTTACCCCCCCACCCCCAAAAAAGGGAAGAAGAACAAAGAGACCCAAGGAGTGGGTGTATATGTCTAGTGCCTTGTTTATGCTGATGGCATCACCGGTGTTTGCATGTGTCCAGACTTAACAGCTTGTATACATTAAATTGTACAGTTCTTTGTACAGCAGTTATCACTGAATAAAGGTGTTTACAAATATTTTCAATGAAATTGTAAAAATATATTAAACTTCCATATAACAAAAGGCATCAAACACAAGTGTGCATTTTTCAATAGAGGAAACCTACATGGCTCATAAAAACGAAAAGATTTTTAGGCTCACTTATAATCAGAAGAGTGCAGATTGAAATTAGATAACCATTTTATATCCTCAGCAAAACATGAAGTGTCTCAACACTGTCGTTAGCAGAAATGGAGTATATATAGCCTTTGGAGAGAGAATTTGGCAATAAACAATAAGGTTGATAATGTGGATACATTGAATCCTAGCAGTTTTACTTCTCAGAATATACCTGGGTATATTATCAGTGTGGACAAGTATGAAACACATAATATTGAATAAGAATCAAGGAGCAGAATTTTATGCCTAATACCGTTTATGTAAAATGGAATACTACTGTATGATATTTAAAGGTAGATGTACAAGTAATAAAAGTATAAAAATATTTCATGAAGGATATGTATCAAAGTCAGGATAGTGGTTCCTACAGGAAGGAAGGGAAGCTGGAAACTGTGATCTCAAGGGCTGTAGGTGGGCCTTCAACTGTAAACATAGCACTGTATTACTTTAATATTAATTTTTAAAAATCTGAAGCAAATTTGACCCAATAATTTTTTCATTAAGTCCAGATTGTGAATAAATGGATTTTTGAATAATGTTTGCTGGACTTTTCTGTTTAAAGTATATCATAATTTTCGACACATTGTGAAAAGTATGTAGACATGGAGTCAGGCTGGCCTGTGTTCAGACCTCCCACTGCTGCCAGGAGTACTGCTCTGGGCAAGTTACCTGATCTCTTCTGAGCTCAATTTATTGTCTTAAGTGGGGAAAATAAACCTACAAACCTCATAGGGTTATTGTGGGGCTTATACACAAGTCCATAGGTGAAAGTGCTTAGCTAACGGTAAGGCACTCAGATCATAGGCTAGTCCTCTCATTATGTATTGCATAGCTCTTTCCTCTCAAATTCTGTTAAGATTCTATTCTTTTTCGCTCCTCTTTTAATAAAAGCAAAGGGGAATCTTTTTTTTTTTTTAGTTGGCCTGTTTTACTGCAGTATTGTTACAAGACGTAATTCATGTATCCACTTGGAGTGCATGTGGCCTGTATTTCTTTTCCAGTCAGCATCGGAATCTCAACGGTGCAGGAGACAGAGGGGGTCACCGGAGCAGTCATCAGGATCATATCCGAAAGGATCCGTATGCCAACCTCATGCTGCAGCGAGAAAAAGACTGGGTCTCTAAAATCCAGATGATGCAACTGCAAAGCACTGATCCCTACCTGGATGATTTTTATTACCAGGTATGTCCTCTGTGCCATTTGAAAGATAAGTTTAGTCGCTTACCCTGGTGAAGGTACCCATTTAAATATTGGTAGAATTTTCTTCTGAGGTAGTCTTCAAGTGAGTAAGAAATCTGTCCCGTTTTTCAAGCCGAAGAATCACAATATTCACTGAAAGGTTTGCATATATGCCTTTTATTTCTAAACTGTAGAGACTTTCAAACCAATATTTTCAAATCTTTTTGGCATCAGTACTGTGGTTCTTAAATTAAGAATTTTGGCAGTCTAATGATGTTTTCATTGATGCTAATTTGGAAGGCTGGGATTTTTTGATAAAGTAAATTCTTGGCAATCTAACAAAAGTTAAAAACGAATACGTTTATAGAGTACGAGTAGTATTGCTGCCACTGGTATAAGTTGTTTCGTGGTAAAGAGCAGTCATATTCTGTGCTTGGTGCAACTGAAATCATCTTCTCACGTGGTAGAATTACTTTGAAAAACTGGAGAAACTGTCAGCTGCTGAAGAAGTGCAAGGTGATGGCCCGAAAAAGGAGCGTACCAAGCTCATCACGCCTCAGGTGGCCAAGCTGGAGCACACCTACAAGCCAGGTGAGGTCCCTGTCCCCACACCCACAGCGGAGAGATGCGCTGTGCTGCTGACAGAACAGCGGCAACTGTGCAGATGACGGGACGGAGATGTTTGACGTGCAAGGTGCTGTCGTCCTTGACAGGTGGGGAGGTCCGCCTTATTCAACATGGAGTGAATAGTTTGACAGATGACCTTTTAAGTCCATTTCTGCTTGAGATTCCATGACTTCTTAAAATGTTGTAATTTCTAGTATCCATAAAATAGATAAGGGGAAGATATTTCAGACTTTTTATTATTACAACCAAAAAAAAAAAAACTGGGAAAGGATAGATTTTGAGATTGCCTTAGATAATACATTGATTTTTGTAGTAAATTTTTAGGTCCTGAGTAAAGACTAGAGAACATAGGACCTCCCTGGCAGTCTAGTGGTTATGACTCTGTGCTTCCACTGCAGGGGGCTTGAGTTCCATCCCTGGTCAGGGGAAATAAAATCCCCACATGCAACACAGTGGGGCTTCCCTGGAGGCTCAGTAGTAGAGAACCACCTACCAGTGCAAGGGACAGAGGAGACGCAGGCTCATTCCCTGGGTCAGGAAGATCCGCTGGAGAAGGAAATGGCAGCCTGCTTCAGTATTCTTGACTGGGAAATCACACGGACAGAGGAGCCTGGTGGGCTGCAGTCCATGGGGTCATAAAGAGTCAGAGACGACTCAGCGACTGAACAACAACTGGCCACGCAGTGGGGCCAGAAAAGAGAGACTGCAATGATCTTTGAATGCTGTCTGCCTGCGTTGCTGGGTTTTTACTTGTTGGCAATTTTTTGTCCTTGCAGTGCAGTTTGAGGGCTCTTTGGGAAAGCTCACTGTCTCTAGTGTGAATAATCCCCGAAAAATGATTGATGCTGTTGTGACATCTCGGAGTGAGGATGATGTAAGTAGCCACAGAACTGTGTGTTTAAGGAAGTCTGGGTCAGCGCTGCTTCTTCAAGGGTCCCTGGGTTGAAATTCTAAGGCAGCCAGGCAGGACCTGGGGTGGCAGGAGCCTTTGAACTGGGTAACCCTGGCTACAAACAGCATTAGCTGTTTATTCCAATTTTTAAAACTATCATTTTCTATGTGTTTAAGATTTTCCTATGATATCTTCATTTTCCATTGCATTCTCCAATACCTTTTGCTTAGCTATGAATTTAGTTAATAGTTTATATGTGGGTTAATTCAGTCAACTCTGTGACCTTTCTCCACGTTACTTTTGTTTGGTTATTAATCCTCACAGTACTGTGACAAATAGAATTACCTATAGAATTTACCAGCAGTAAATTTTTCTTAACATGAGAGTTCATATTAAAAAGTCTTGTCTTTTTTTAGGAGACAAAAGAAAAACAGGTTCGGGACAAAAGACGAAAAACCCTTTTCATAATTGAGAAAGTAAGTTTTAGCATTGCTAAAGTTGCTGTAGTTTCAGTTAAGCAAACTGTGAAATATATGTGTACGCAGCACGTGGGAAAGTAAGCAATCGGTTAGTGTCCTGTGATTTTAATTAATGTACATGTCTGTGTAAAGTGCCTGTTGTGTATAGGGCATGCTGGAAAGGAATGTGGTTTACCTCACCTATGGCCTCATGGAGAAGGCACTGCAGTTACAGTTAGAAGTCCTGGGGTTTTGTCCAAGCTTGTTCAGTTAACGGCTCAGTGTTTTAGGGCAGGGCATCTTTCTAAGAAAACGAAAAGAAAAATTACACTGTTCTGCCTGTGAATTGATTGTCTGTTCAGTCAGTTCATGTATATTTATTGACCATTCCCTGAGTGCTGGGCACTGTCCTGGGTTCTAAGGAAAATCAGTAGTAGGCAGTTAGTGTTGAAGTATAAAACACCATGTTTTGGGGCATGAGTATAGGAGTTAAGAGCACAGACTCTGAGAACAGGCTCCGAATCATGTCTTAGTCATTTCTCACCAAGTCTGTGACTTGAGGCAGGTTATTTAACTTTTCTGTGCTGTCCTTGGTTTCTTTATCTTTAAAAATGAAAGGGGTAGGAGTCTGTTTCTCACTGGGCTGTGGTGAGTATCCGGTGAGTGAGTATTTGCACAGTGCTTGGACAGGGCCTGGGACCCTGTAGTCAAGCTAGCTGTTACCGCTTTTACAGACAGAGGGCGTCACTGGGCGCCGTGGTTCCCATCGTTTACATTACTACGCTGCTGCTGCTGCTGGAAAGTTTGGAAAGTGGTCAAGAAGGGACAGGGAATGATACCTGAAGGAATTTTTTTTTTTAAGTTGTTTCACTGTGTTTCTCTGGGTTTAAAAGAGCAGGTTTTTTCCCTCTGATTCTTATTTCCGTGGGCTCTCACTCTTGTGTTGTTGCCTGGTAGTCCTAAGCTGCGAGGTTGTTTACCTGATGCTCTGAGTTGCTGAGGCCTGCTGTGTCTCTCTCAGACCTACAGTTTACTGCTTGACGTGGAGGATTACGAAAGGCGTTACCTCCTAAGTGTGGAAGAAGAGCGACCTGCCCTGATGGATGAAAGAAAGCACAAAGTTTGTTGCATGTATGACAACTTAAGGGGGAAATTGCCTGGACAGGAGAGGTAAGAATTGTGTCCTTTGGTAAAAACATTAGTATCGCTAGATTCCTTTGAGCTTTATACATTCTGCCCTTACCCTTCCTTACCATTGCAGTAAGCTCAGAGTCTTTCCTTTTGGCCTAACTCAAATGCCACCCCATATAAAACATTTTAGAATCCTTTTGAGCGGGGGGAGAAGAAATATATGTATCTCAAATCCATTTATTTTGCAAGTACCTCTGCAATATCTATTAGGAACAGTTCTGGATGCTGGAGACAGTGGGAAACATTATTTAGTTTCTTTTGTTGAGCTTACAGATTGTATCTAGTTTATGCTTACTAATGTTCAACCGTGTAATCTATGTATTTTCTTTCCCACTAAGATGGAAAGTGTAAACATTCATACTTTCTTGGGATTACCATACAGTTCTTATTTGCTATGGAAGCCAATCAGTCTTCCAGTGGAGACTAAGCTCCTTAGTGTAATTTCTCTGTCTTTCTGTCATCTCTCTCCCACCCAGTATCTGGAATACAATCTTGCCAATGGTAAATGTTCTATAAATCACAATATTTATTTGATGAATGCAAGAGGACGCTCCCTTTGTCTTTGCCCGTTCAAGAGAATTGATGATTCTTTTAAGCCAGGACATACGCAAAACAAAACTTTTTGAAAAGGACCTTCTTTTTAGCACATCTTTTCAGGGTTGGACTGACAGGGAGCTTGGTCAATAAATCTGGGTTTCTCCGTAGATTGGACTATTATGCAGCCAGTAAAATCTGTGTAAAGTGTTATTTATTGCCATGGAAAAGTGCTCATAAGTTGTTGAGTAAAAAAAGTCAAGTAACAAGCCATATAAATTATATGGGTTCCCCCCCTTTTTAAAAAGTGAAAGATAGAAATATACACAACAGAAATGTCTTCAAAATGATAACACTAGCAAATTATCTCTGAGATTATGAATATTATTATTTTTTATATATATTTTCAGATTTTGCTGTTTTAACTATGTCATTTGTGTAGTTACTTGAAAGTTAATAAAGGAAATCAATGCCTATAGTTTGATTAGTTTTTTTAATGTACAAGTGTTGAAATGATTTTCAGTATTCATGAAACTCGAAGAATTTACTTTTTATTATTTGGTTGAGAGTTGGTAAAGTAATTCTCACTGTTTTGTAGTACAGATCATTGCAGAGCGAAAATAAATGCAGTGTGTTCATCCAGTAACATGTGAGAGGGGAAAGTGGGTTTTTACATTGTTCTCGCTGACCTAAGTTTTCCCCCGCAGGCCAAGTGATGACCACTTTGTACAGATCATGTGTATCCGAAAGGGGAAGAGAATGGTGGCCCGGATTCTGCCTTTCCTCTCCACAGAGCAAGCAGCTGACATTCTCATGACAACAGCCAGGAACCTCCCTTTCCTCATCAAGAAGGACGCCCAGGATGAGGTGACCTGCCATGTGGGGGTCCTCTTTCCTTTGGGTCTTCACAGTGGATAAGATTTCTAGAAGCCAGACTTCTTATTTTCCCCCTTTTCCCTTTTGTGTTCTTTTACCTAATCTTTGGCTTAATGATTTGAGTATTTAAAGCAAAAACTACTCCTTTGTAATTTTAATGCCACTTCTTTATCCAACAGACCATGTTCCTAAACGTGAGGAAAGCAGTAATTCCATCTTATCTGACACAGCTGTTAAGCTGTGATCTGTATCAGAACTGCTTTGGAAGCAAATAGTTCGGCCTTACCTGACTTGCTGAATCGGTATTTACGGAGAGAAGATCAGGCCCCCAGCTGGGTCTGACCGCTCAGTATTTGCAGTTTATGATCTTGGTTACCTTGCTGGATATAAAGTATCATTCATGGGCTGTTATTAGTGGCTTAACACTGACCTGTAGGCTTACTTGAATGGTGTCCCACAGGAATTGGGCCAGTGCTTTTAAGCAGTTTAAACTGGGCTAGAATTTGTGGGTTTTATTTTCTTTATTCTTAGTAGTAGTGTTTTAAATTTTATTTATTTTTGACTGTGCTGGGTCTTTGTCGCTGCGTGGGCGTTCCTCCAGTGCCGGCAAGCAGGGCCACTCTGGTTACGGTGCTTGGACTTCTCTGGTTGCAGAGCACAGGCTCTCTGGTGTGCGGGCTTTAGTAGTTGGGGTACACTGGCATAGTTACTCCGAGGCATGTGGGATCCTCCCATACCAGGGATCAAACCCATGTCTCCTAAATTGGCAGGCAGATTCTTTACTGCTGAGCCACTAGGGAAGCCATGGGCTAGAATTTGAAATATGATTATCAAGTTTGTAAGAATTGCCCTCTGCTTATTCCTATCACAGTGCTTGAAAGATTAGCAAAATTCGAAATAGTATTAGTAGTTCAAAGCAAGAAATTGATACAGTTAGCACAAAGGGCTAGTATTACTAAGTATGAGATTCAGAATAATGGAATTTGAGAGTGAACCCGAAAGACGTGAAAATTATTCTTTCTGAAATAATAGAATTGAAAGAATTTCTTCACTCAGCAAATACTTACTAAGCACTTCTGTGTACCAGGCACACAGATTAGGACCTATAAGTACAGCGCCTAGTTCTTGGTGCTAGGAGTTAGGAACCCCGAGAGGCCTGCTGTAGTGGAGCTTACCTGCTAGTGAGGAAAACTTGGTTGAATATAGAGGCTAAGACTTTACCTGTATGTGTTAAAGAGTAATAGACCACATTTCTAAATACTGTTTGTTTGAAGTAATAGCAGGTTCCAGGTCTGAGGCATAAAACGTACAAGATAATTATGGAATATCATGTCAGAAACCAAGAAAGCTGAAAGATTACTGTGGTTCTGTGTAAAAGATGCACAGACCAACTTGAAGGAACCTCCTTTCGGTCACAATGGGATAATTTGTGTCAGAAACAAAAATTAATACCAGTGGATTGATGTAGATTAGATATGTTTAATGAGTTCATAATGATATGAAAAAAATGTACTAAACACTTTGAGAGATTGCTCGGCCATCAACTCATTATTCTGAAAATAATAATTTACTGAAAATAATAATTACACTTCCCTGCCACATTACAGCCAAATGTCAAGGTGACTAGAGTGTTGATATTAGGAAGTTCTTCTTTATGGAAGAATTTCAGCTAATTCCAAAGAAACAAGAAAATTACTGTTTTACAGCTCCTAATGGAAAAGACAGTCCATCTGGGCAGCAGCCATTCCTGGAGCTGAAAGCGTGAGGTTAGAGATGAATGGGGCTTTTCTCACTTCTTTGGTCAGGGCAGGCTGGCCACACCTGAACCCACAGATGACCGTCAGCCCCAGGGAGGGGAGCAGCGTGACTGTGCGCTCCCTGACCCCGCTCAGGGAGCTCTTGGCCCTCCGTGGGGTGTCCTTGCTGCGAACCACCCTGCCCCCTCTGCTGAACTGGAGTTCAATCAAACCTCTGATCCTAATTACCAGTTTTTATGGGGGAAAGACTGAAGATCGGGTCATTGTTAAGTGACACCACAGAGGTGCCATTAGCCAGATTCAAACTCTGGGACAGATGACCCAATTTCTTCAAATAAATGGCTGGAGAAAAGGAGATGGGCAAGTGATGGAGGACCTGTTAACAGATTCTAAAAGCCTTAAAGCCACATGCAACGTGTGGGTCTGATTTGAATCATCATTAGAACAAATCAGCTCCTAGACATTTTTGAGACAGTCGGACGAATTTGAGTTTGGAGATGGATATTAGATGATAATTAAGGAGTTAAACTTCCACGGTTACGGTAGTATTGTGAGAGAATTGAAGTATTGCTGTTTATGAAAAAGATGACGTGATATGGGAAGAACGTAGATTTAATGAGGTTGGCAGCCTGTTATTGATTGAATTGTTGTTGAAGTTGGGTTGTGGGTACGTGGACTTCACTGTACTGTTGTTTGTACTTTTGTGTATGTTTAAAAACGCTTCCGGCTTGCCAGGTGGAACTTGTGGTAAAGACCTCACCTGCCAGTGCAGGAGATGGAAGAGACATGGGTGCCGTCCCTGGGTCGGAAAGATCCCCTGGAGGCGAGGATGGCAGCCCACTCCAGGATTCCTGCCTGGAGACGCCCATAGACAGGGGGGCCTGGCAGATTACAGTCCATAGGTCGCACAGAGTTGGACACAACTGAAGTGACTTAGTGCGCACGCAAGAATGCTTTAATTTTTAAAGCTGTTTATTTAGAATAGTTGATCATGATAAGGAGTCTTCTCTATCCTTGAATGCTACTTAAAGTAGAACCAGCCATCATTTTTTATGCTATGGTCATTGAGTGCTGGAAGCACCCTCGATTTCCTTTCAAGCGTCATAACCTAGTTACACCAGTAGCTCTGTATTTTAATTTCCCAGTCTGGGCCTTATGGCAAAGCAGAATGAGTGAACTAGCAGGCTGGTATCCAACAGCCTTGAATTCTGGTTCTAGCTACTAGCTTTGTAATCAAAGTCTTGAGTTTCTGATCACTTGCTTCTCTGATCTATAAACATTGGTTGATCATTCTCCATTTCCTCATTGAGCTTTTATAAAGATAAATCAAGATACACTTAAGTCTGAAAATACTTCTCAGTAAGTCTCTAACTCTCAGAATTTACCTGTGCTAGAGTGCCTCTCGTGGTGTATTAAAGTCGCCCGTTTACTCACGGCTTCTCTGTTTAGAGCCCTGAGGGTGTGTGCTGTTTACCATGTTTTTAGCCCACAGTGCCTGGTATGTTGTGAGCATCTGAGTATTTGCAGAATGAATACCGATGTTTTATCATGTATCTTGCCATGTGTTTAAGAAGTGATTTTGCACCCTTGGTTCACACAGGTAACGCTGTTCTGTGCGAGTGGGAAAATCCTCAGCAGTTCCCATGGAATCCGCTGCTGAGATGCTGACAGCATCTGCTGCTTGTCAGGCTCCTCTGTTGCAGCTTGCCTGGGGCAGTGAGGCTGAAGTACAGTAGCAGACTGTGACGGCCTGTCCGTTCTGTTTTCCGTAGGTGCTGCCATGCCTATTGAGTCCCTTCTCTCTCCTCCTCTACCATCTTCCACCAGTGACTGTCACCAGCCTTCTGCAGCAGCTGATGAACCTACCTCAGAGCGCAGCGGCCCCAGCTCCGTCCAACCCACACCTCTGTGCTGTGCTCCAGAACAAGGTGAGCCCTGAGCCCTGCGAGCCGTCGCAGTCTGAGTTACGGCTGAAAGTAAGCGCTGTGGCCGTCGGGGTGGGGGAAGAGGAGGGTGAGGGGTTGGAACTGAAACCTTCAGCCGGGAGTTCCATTTAGCTCGTGGTGACAGAAGCTGGAGATGTAGTGATTTTCACAGGACAGGGTGCTCTGTACCGCACGTGGAGAAAACCTGCTTCTGTCGGGGTGCAGACTCCTCCGGCCCCCACTGTGCCGTCCCAGCAGCGGCTGCCCCGCTTGCGTCCTCTCGGGTCCATGGTGGGTGTGGGTGCAGGGCCCCGCTCTGCATCAGGAGAGGTGGGTTTAGAGGGCTGAGGGGCTTGGGGGAGCTGGCCTCCTCACTGGGACCTCTTCCCAGAGCTGTAACCACCAACTTCTACTTAATCTCAATGGCCAGCTCTCCGTCACGTGCCACACCCAAGTGCAGGGAAAGCTGGAACACCTCTGAGTTCATGCCATTGTCACCACGGGTGAAGTCAGATCTAGCAGGAGGAAAGCAGATTATGTAGGTAATTAGTGGTCTCTGCCACGAGACATCCCAGTTCCTGTTTCCTTTATATCAGATTAAAGGTCCAGAGACTCCCAGGGGAAGCGTAAATACAGAAGAAGAGCGTGAGCTTTTAGAACAGGTTTCCACTCCTCGTCGACCGTGTCCTAGGTTTGTGACCATGAACAGATCATTTCACTTTGCTGAGCCCCGGTTTCCTGATCTGTAAAGTGGAGGTGATGTCAGCGTTGCTTAGATGAGCAGGCAGCCGTGAATGATGCAGTTTAATGCTGGGTACACAGTGGCGCTCACTGGGGACCATCCGGTACAGTGAAGGGAAAAGGAGACCCAAGGGTTTTCTTCTGGCACCTGCAAACCTGGAGAGCCTGGCTCGAAGGGCCGTGAGCACCCCAGAGACTGAGAGGGTGACAGTGCCTTGGGACGTAAGACCGGGGCCCCCAGGTTATGTGCCTTCCATGTTATTTGGTCTCTTAGCTTTAATTTTGATAAAGGCAGTCTCTGACAGTGACATGAAGGGAACTTTGTGGAAAGGTAAAGTTATCCTCGGTGAGGTGAACTCAGAGAGGGGGGGATGGAATCCCAGAATCTGCCCAGCTTCTTTTCATGGTTGATGATAGCCATGATTCACGCGTTTAACCTCGGTCTTGTTCATGTTTGTGCCCCTTTAGAGTCCATGATTTCTGCTGTTACTGCCCACAGAGTAAAATAAATATTTATATATCTCTCTACAGCATGTTGCTAAATTTTAACAGTCCTAGATATGGTGGATGAATCTGTTTATCCTCTCTCTCTTTTTATCTTTTAAACTCTCATTAACATCCTCTAAGCCTTTATATTTCCAGATATGTATGTCATTTTTTAAGGAAATGTTTTCTTCACAGCCTGATCATTCCATTTCCCTTTCTTTGTATATTTTCTCACAGGGCTTTAACACCTGTTTTCTTAATTCAAACTCTATTTTTTATTTGTATTTTTTTGTTTGTTCTATAAACTTTAATTTTCTGTTTCAAAATTTGTCTTCATGTGACTTTCCCTTATACTTCTGGGAGAAAAGCTAACCCCCCTCCCCCCCCCCCGCCTTATCTTGGGGCAGGGAAGAGTTCGCTTGTAGTCAAAGGGTGGGATGGGGGAGCCAGGGGCTCCTGTTGCCCTTGAGAGGGCCTGAACTGCTGGGTCAGGAGGGGCCGCCTCGGCTCTGAGTGGCTCAGAGCAGCACGGCGCGGGGGCCTGCCTTCAGCGCCTCCCCTGACCGCCTGGCCTGGCCATGGCGCGGCGCCGGCGCAGTGCTATCTGACGCCCTCTGTCTCCTCACAGTTCGGCCTGTCACTGCTCCTCGTCGTCCTGAGCCGCGGGGAAGACCTACAGAGCTCAGACCCCGCTTCAGAATCGGCGCAAAGCAACCCGTGGTCAGTCTGGGCCGTGTTTCTTCTTTGTAGTTCTTTCAGGTCCTCTTTTGTATTCCTTTCTTACATTATTATTATTATCGGTTTTCCCTGTCAGGACGGAGGTGATGTTCGTGGCAACCCGAGAACTTTTGCGGATTCCCCAGACGGGCCTGGCCAAGCCAATCTCTATACCCACAAACCTAGTATCCCTCTTTTCTCGTTATGTTGACCGACAGAAACTGAACTTGCTGGAGTCAAAACTGCAGTAAGTTGGAAACAGGACAATTCCACATCTCACTGAAGTTGGCACTTTAGAAGTTACGTTGAGGAGGCTGGGGGTGAGAGGGGCGTAGGATGTCATGAATCCGGTGGAAGAGATTAAAGACTTCTGTGAAATACTCGAATGTCTGCTGGATGAAAGCGCTGTGGCCGCAGCAGAGCCTCCCAGTGAGATGAGAGCTGGGGTCCAGGAGAGGTCACGCCGGGCTGGGGTTCTGGGGCAGGCGACTGCTCTCTGAACTCATTCACACGGTCTCCTCTCTCTCTTTGTGCCGCAGGCTAGTTCAGGGGATACGGTAAAGGCTCCACGCGTGTCCTGGCCTCTGGCTGCCTCCCGCTCAGCTGCCGTCACCAGTGGAGTGTGGTTTTTAACGAGGGAGGGAAGGTAGCTCACTCCCCAGAGCGTCTGGTGGGACCGAGCCCCACTCACAGGGGTAGTCTCTGAATGCCAGGTACTGCCCACTGCTCTGTGAAATGTGGCTGGGTTCATCCTTGTGCTGGTTTCCTTACCTTCTGTGTGACAGTCCTGCATGTCCCACTTGACTAGATTCTTCTCCATTCTGCCTTTTCTTTGCCCTCGAGACACAAACATAACCTCTCCCTTCATCCCCCCACCACTGCTCCAGCTCAGAGTAGGTCGTAGCCTGCCACAGGATTCCTTCCCTCCTCGCCCCTTATTAATATGACTGTAGGAAAGCTGATGAAGTAGAAATATATATATATATGCGCGCACACACCCCGGATTTGTACGATTATGTGGTCTCCAAAGGGTCCTTAAAGAACGAGTTTAGGCTGAGAAATTTAGTTGACACACGATCCCTTCTCTAACCACAAACCAGCTGATGTGTTTTTAGTCTGTTCCTCATCCATCTTGTGATTAATTTGATGGGTTCTACTTGTTCTAATAAAGTGTAGGGTGTGCAGCACGCGTAGTAAACTCGGAGCTCCTGGCTGGCCGGTGCCCGGCTCTCAGCTGAGCCGCCCTAGTCTCCTCCCCGCTCGGGTTCCCTTCGGTCCTGGCCACCGCGGTGGGGGCGGCACGCGGTCAGCCTGCGTCCGGCTCCCGCCGCGGGTGCCTGGGCCCGTGCCTTCGGGTGCGCGGAGGCTTGCGGCAGACGCCGACTGGAGCCCGCTTGCCCCGCGCAGCTGCACCACCCGTGCCCGTCTTCCTGAGGCCGCTGCAGTAAGCCACGCTCCGACTCCCCCTTCCCTGCCTCCACTCCGTGTCCCGGGGGAACCGCCGCACCTCCCGAGGCCGCTGCCCGCCGCGCCGCAGGCGGAAGCGCTGCCCTTGCCGCTTGGTCTCGCCCGGGCGGGGCGGCCTGCGCCCGGTCACCACCCTCTCCCGCCCCGCACCCCCTCCCCCGATGAGGGCCCAGGTCCCTGGTGATGCCAGCCCTAGGAAGACTGCAGCTGATGGACCTCACCCGACTGTCCTGAGCGCAGCTTGCTGCCCTCACCTTTCCGAGTGTAGTGGGGGAGGGCGCAGGTTACGGTATTTAATGCGAGGTGAGTTTTGCACATGAATGTACAGCAGTGAGGCCCTCTGCACCAACCGGCTGTCGTGTCGTCTCCCCGCTGTGCCCCTTGCGCCCCGTCCCATCTGCCCTCACCCCCTGCCTTCCCTTCACAGCCGATCAAGTGAAGGCTTGATGATTATCTCTTCTTTTCTGTGCTTTTATCTTTTTTTGTTTGGTTTTAATTAATTAAAAAGTTTCTAAATTTACATTTTTATAGGGTATTGTAAATAAAAACAAATTGTATACTTGAAAAGAAATATGTGTCTACATTTCTGCTTGTTACTTCTGAACATGCTTTTTAACGTGTTTCTAGCATATTTAGATAGATCAGCAAACCTCTTGGTGCTGGGGATTGGCAAGGATGGTATCACCTGATGTTTTTATCTCTTATTTTGTCTTAAGGGAGACAGATAAAGACCTTATGTTTATGGGATAACTTTCCTTAAAAACCTAGGGCCTCCCCTGAGGGTTCAGTGGCTGAAACTGCAATCCCAGTGCAGGGGAAGTGGATTCAATCCCTGGTCCAATCCTGTGTGCCACAAATAAATGCATATTTTTAAAAAGAAAACCTAGGATGCTTTCAACAGTCACTGCCCCCCCCCCCACACACACACACACTTTTAACTGCAAAGCAGAATTAGAAAATTCAGTGGATAGACCACAGTTCACCTTCTTCTCCTCTGGGCAGCTGAGAGTTTATTTAAGAAACTTCACAAAGCCCAGTTTGACCTTAAGCTGCCCTCATGGTTGGTATTTCCTTAGCTATCATTTATATCTTCTCAAAAGAGGTAAGAAAAAAAAAAAAAAAAAGAGGTAAGAAAAAATTGGTAATTCTTTGTAGTAAATTCATGTTAGCTATTTCAAACTTAACCACAGCATCATTTATAATAGGAATATTAGAAATAACCTAAATGCTCACTAGTGGCTAAGTGATAATCTCTGTGTCATGGACAGGTATAATATTTAACCATGAAAAGTGTTTATGGTCTCGTGTGGGGGGAAAGCAGAAAGTATATATGCTTGGAGTGCAGTTCTTTTATGAAAATGTATATGTGATAGGGAAGAAATAGGGAGGATATGCTTCCCAGGTGGCTCAGTGGATGCAGGAGACACAGATTGAATCCCCGGGTCGGGAAGATTCCCTGGAGGAGGGCATGGCACCCCACTCCAGTATTCTGCCTGGGGAAGCCCATGGACAGAGGAGCCTGGCGGGCTGCAGTCCACGGGGTCACAGAGAGCTGGGCTGAGCGAGGGCGGTGCTCTGCAGGTGCTCCCCCAAAGACGCGCCTCTCTCGGTGGCGGGACCATGGGGAACTTCCTCCTGCTTTGTTTTCTCCAGATCTCCCATAGAGAGCAAGCATTGCTTATATTCTGAGAAGAAAGACTGAAGAGCTTAGTTACATTAGAAAACACTTAGGCGGATAATGTTGAGTATAAGTAAGTTCTATACATGTATATGACTTTATGGGGGCAGGGGGAATGGAAAAAGGAATACAATCCAGGGTGATTGGAGGGCGGTGGTTGCCTTTAAGGGGAGGGTTGTGGAGGATTTTGTGTGCAGGTGATTGTTCCTCATCTCCATCGTACAGACTGGCTTCAGTGAGCATGTAGTGCTATTAGAACCAAAAGGGGGTTATTCTCAAAAAACTGCTTAAAATCATAGCCCCCTACCTTCTAGTGAGAAGTGCTAGTAGGACAAGAATGTCTGATCTCGTTGTGCTTGATTTCAGAGCCAGTGTATTTGACTTTGAAAGGTGAATGTGCTGAAAAAAAATGTGAAAGCAAGGCAGTTATCCTGTGAGGTGTGGTCAGGTATTCCATTGTTAAACACTTAAAATTCCAGTGTTAAACAGTTGAGGAATCAAAGAACCACTTTAAGTCCAAGCCGTATCTCCCAGTGAGTTTCTATATTTACAGAAATTGCATTTTTTTCCTCACTTACTGCTGAATCAAAGTGGATGGATCTCAGCTCCATCCACACAGAAAATTTCCTCAGGTCCGTTGCGGCGTGAGAATCAGTCAGCTGGCTTTCACCAGAGCTGCCCTGTCTGTCTCAGAAAGGCCGCGATGACCTTCCGAGTTTGACGCAGACCACCGACTGCCCTCCACCGTCTCCCTGTGGAGAGCAGTGAAGTCCTTTGTGTGAAAAGTCCACGTGGGGAAGTAGTGGGAGGCATCTTACACTTCTCCTCCCCCAACTATGTTTAAGTATGTCGGCACTGTGATCCTTAAGAAAATAAAATGTGGGTTTTCAGGCAACAAGTCCAGTGTCTTAAGACCACAGGTAGCAGGGTTTTGACCATTAACCTTCTTGAAGCAGAGGCACTGTAGTGGATAGATTGCCGGTCACCTAACAACCTCAGCTTTGCCTTTTATTTTGTGAATGTGGCATGTAAGACTGTTGCAAGGAGCTTGTTTACTCACTGTGACACTCTAAGCTCTGCGGTTCAGCCAAGTGCATTCTCCAAGGTAACTGTTAGACAAAATCAGGCCTGAGACCTCGGAAACATCTCGACGGGGACTAGGTAGTCAGTGATGTGTGCACTTTCCCTGCTGTGAGTAGAGTATCTCTTAAATCGCTTATGATCTAGTACCACTCTAAAGGATTCCACCACCACCCCCAGAAAAACCCTGGCTGACAGTTTGATATATTGTCCTCCAGGTGGTTTCTCTATGCTTGTATGTCGATATAGAGAGATACCCCTTTTTATTTTAATGATTGTATGGTGTTCCACTGCATGCCATAATTTAACTGCTCCCCTGTTAATAGATTCCATCCTCATAGTTTTTGCTAAGTTATTATCGTTCATCCAGCAGTGAACAAAGGTAACCCAACAATTGCTGTTCAGTTGCTCAGTCATGGCTGACTCTTTGTGACCCTATGGACTGCAGCACGCCAGGCTTCCCTGTCCTTCACCACCTCCTAGAGCTTGCTCAAACTCACGTCCATTGAGTCAGTGATGCCATCCAACCATCTCATCCTCTATTGTGCCCTTCTCCTGCTGTTAATCTTCTGTAACATCAGGGTCTTTTCCAATGAGTCAGCTCTTCGCATCAGGTGGCCGAAGTTATTGGAGCTTCAGCTTCAGCATCAGTCTTTGCAATGAATATTGAGGGTTGATTTCCTTTTGGACTGACTGCTTTGATCTTGCAGTCCAAGGGACTCTCAAGAGTCTTCTCGAACACCACAGTTCAAAAGCATCAGTTCTTCAGCGCTCAGCCTTCTTTGTGGTCCAACTCTCAGATCCACACATGACTACTGGAAAAACCATAGCTTTGACTGTACCGACCTTTGTTGGGAAAGTGATGTGTGCTTTTTAATATGCTGTCCGTGTCTCTATAGCTGTTGTTTATAGTGTACAGAGAGCACTGACATTCATTTTCTAATTCAAGTCTTCTCTATTATCTTTTAAAATACTAGAATGGGCAGCTATGATTGCACAGTACCCAAACGAGATTAGCAAGACCATCCAGCTAGTAAGTGCTCCGGTTTAAGATTTAAACCGGAAGTTTCAAACTCCATATCCAGCATCGTGTCTACAAGAAGGCTCCTGCTTCTGGATACATGTTTCATGTAGCAGCAACTGAGAAGCTGCAAGCATTTAAGGACACATCTGCAAACTCTTCTGATTGGGTTTTAATGCCTTCATTTCCAGTAGGCAGATTAAATAATTCCCTCTCAGTAGTGTCAAAAATGTGATTCAGGTTTTAGCTATTGAGGTCCATTACAACATATAAGGATCAGAATTTCAGAAAGGCAGCTGTCAGGCATCTGTGTGGTCCTTTTGGTTTAAGCATTTTGAAGAGATTTTTAAAAAGATTTGCTCCCACACTTCCATCTCAATATTTGGAAATGCATTTTCATTTATTATTTTTTTTGGAAATACATTTTTATATTGGATATATTCAGTCCTAGGTAGTCAGTTCACTCTTCAGCTCACTGCATTAATATGGGAACTCCACAAATGGAGCAGCTGCCTCATTCCCAACTGTGCCCCAGTTCCCAGCACACAGGCCACGCCAAGCAAGCCTCCAACTAACATCTTTTCATAAAATAGTTGGGCCACAAAGAAACAGCTTGAAGGGATTGTTCAGATCTTCAAAACTGAGAGGACAGACCTTAATGGCATGAACTCATCTGTGTGTGTTCAAGGCCCATTCCAAATGACACTGTCACTCATCACAACAACCCCTAGGTTGGAAACAATTTGGTACAGTAAGCCAGACAAGCACTCATGAATGTCCAGCATTACTCTAGGCACAGAGGTGACAAAGGCTCTGCTCTGGGGGGATCTGTACTATAGACAGGCCTTGAGGAGGAGGTGACATTGAAGTGGGCACATGAAGACTGAGAAGCTGGGAGGAGCATCCCAAGCAGGGTGAACAGGTGACCTCTGCCCGAGATGAGAATGGGTGGGGTGCTCCCGGGACCGTGGCAGGTTAATGTTGCTGGAATGGAGTGACCACACTGCCTTGAAGGGCTTTACTCACATTGCAGCGGGAAGCCTTCGCAGAGTTTGTAAGGAAAAGCTTGGCAGAGTTTTTAAGGAAAAGTACAAAACTCTTTTTAAAAAGTCATTTTGCTCCGTAGGGGGTGGGGAGGGAGAAATGAGGAATTTGGGAATAACAGATGCACACTACTGTATAAAATAGATTTAAACACCCTACCATATAGCACAGGGAACTATGTTCAGTATCTTGTACTGATCCATAGGGGGACAGAATCTGAAGAGGCTATAAGTGTATATATGGATGTGTGCGTGTGCACACATCACCGCTTCAGGCTCGCTGCAGAGCGGAAACGAAACGACGTTGCAAACCAGCTCTACTCCGGCAGCAACAGCAAGGCTCGCGGTGCAGCCCCGACGCCCCAGCCCAGCCTGGACTGTATTTGGGGACAGTGCCCTGGACAGGCATGAAGGCACAGTTAGGGAGCTTGGCTTGGACATGAACGTGCGGCTGTATTTCCACAACCAGCAGGACCTGCTGTATGCCACAGGGGACTCTGCGCAATGCTCTGTGCCAGCCTGGATGGGAGGGGGGTTTGGGCGAGGATGGGTCCATGGATGTGTGTGGCTGAGCCCTGTCGCTGTTCACCTAAAACTCACATCGTTAATCAGCTATAGGCCAATACAGAATAGAAAGTTCAAAAGAACAAGAACAAAGGTGAAAATGAAGTCATAAGTAAATAAATAAGATGAAGTCATTAGGGTGAGTTCTAGCCCACTGTGAGCAGCGTCCTTACCAGAAGCGGTGATGGGGACACAGGCGCAGGGCCTGTGAAGACTCCAGGAGAAGACAGCCGTCTCCACGGCCAGACGTCGGAAGAAACCGGTGCTGCTCACACCTTGATTTCAGACGTCTCGGCCCCAGAATTGTGACAAAACACATTTTTCATCATTTAAGCCACCCTGTCTTTGGCACTTTGTTATGACAGTCCTGGCAAACTAGTAGGTGTCAAACATTTATCATTAACTTTTTTTTAATTTTGAAAAACCCTCAGGATAGTAGAAGAATATATATCCAGCTATTAACAATGGTCATTTCTAGAAGGTGTGGTTAGGAAGAATTTTCATTTTCTATATTTGCATTTCTGAACCTTTATATCTTTTATAATGATTATGTTTTGGTTTGTATTTAAAGGAAGGAAGAAAAGGGAGAGAGCATGGACATGACTTGTCCAACATTGTAGTGAGTGAGCGGCAGAAAAAGAAAACCTGAATTACATTCACAGTCATTTTCCAACTTTTCTCCGTCTAACAGAGAAGCAGACACCTTGTATGGAACTTCCAAAAGTGCTCCTTAAAAGAAAGGAAATGCCTATTTGTCCTCCTTTCCTTCCTCTTCTTGCTGCCTAGAATGCAGTTACAATGACTGGAGCTCCAGCAGCCACCTTGGGGCAAAAGGGAATCTCAATGACAGCAACAAGGCACAGTGGAGCAGAAAGAAGGCGGCTTTGTCTGAGAAGAGTTCAGTGAGCTACCATACGAACCCTGAGCTGCCTCCCTCTGAATTCCTTTTATTATTATTTTTTAAATGTCTTTAGATGTGAGAATAAACTCTTATGTGTTTAAACCGACATAAAGTGGGCCTCTGTCCCCAGTGACTCAGTAGTAAATATCACCTGCAATGTGGGAAGGTGCAGGAGACTCAGGTTCAATCCCTGGGCCAGGAAGATCCCCTGGAGGAGGAGATGCAAACCCACTCCACTATCCTTGCCTGGAGAATCCCATGGACAGAGCAGCCTGGTGGGCTACAGTCCATGGGGTCGCAAAGAGTCAGACATGACTGAAGTGCCTCCACTTGTACTTGCAAATAAATCTAATCCGAATCATTACAAAGTATTTTTTTTTTCAGTCATTCAACATGAGAGTTCATTAAGTGCTATTGGGGAAAAACATTTTTTGAATGATCTTTAAAAAAAATTATTACAAATTTGAAGGCATTCTTCACACACAGCCTCCATTTTCTCTGAAGTACAGTGCATGATTAGCTGGTGTGAAACCCAAGGCTCTGTGTAGCCTAAAGAGGTTGGTGAAAATGTTAGTATAGCCCCTGGGAGAAACAGGGATGGGGCCGGCTAGTGATACTTTTTAAAGATAAAGGTATCACAGTAGTTCTGTTACATTTAAACCAAACATCAGTTCGTTGTGCTTATGACACCCGATTTAATTCTTTGAATAGTTTCTGTCATTAAGAGAAAAAAAGATTTCCAGGCATCAGTTATATGAAGCCTGCCAAGGCTGAAGAGCTTTTTGTATCTATGTTTGAATGCTGGCTTTGCTTTTATAAGATATTTTGCTTGTTTGATTCTCAATTTTTTAAACTGTAGATGGGGTGGTAAAACAACTGGAACAGCGACAAAGAATAATTGAAATTACATTTGTAAAAGTGCTTAACACACAGTAAAAGTTGATACTCCCTCGCAAAGTACTAATCCGTTTGTACTTTGTAGGAAGTTCCAGTATTTCTAGGTTTGTCATACCCTCTAGGAAGGTGTGGGTGGGGTCCCACTTGGATGAGTTACGTTGTGCTGCAAAGATAGACTTGTGTTAATGAACACAGTAAGGCCCCTACATAGGAACCTTTAAGTTGTGAACTTTCAAAGCCGTGAATGTGCCCAGGGGAGGAATGGAGAGAGACAGAAGGAAGAATGAAGAACCCAGGAGATTCAGGACAGGAAATGGCCAGGGGATTGCCTTTGTTTGAGCCACGGTGTTAGTTTCTCGGGCCCAGGACCCAGATGTAGAACGGTGCACGAAGGCTGCCGCAGCCGTTCAGATTGCAATCCAGTGCTGCCGCCTCATCTAAGACAGGAAAGAGAGACCCACAGAGCCCAGGATCGTTTTTCTCAAGAGGGTAGATAAGGAAGTGAATCCAGCAGGGAACCAGGACCCGTGCCATCAGGGTCAGGCGTGAACACGCTTGCCGCTCGCCCCCGTCTCCTACCGCTGCCCACCCTGCAGCTCTGCCGTCTCCCCCTCCTCCCCCGCCTCCGTCAGTGACTCTTCCCGCCTGTTCGCTCGATGCCAGCCTCCGTGTGCCACTGTTCTTACTGTACTATTGTACTGGAGAAGGAAATCGCAACTCACTCCAGTGTTCTTGCCTGGAGAATCCCATGGATGGAGGAGCCTGGTAGGCTACAGTGCATGGGGTCGCAAAGAGTCAGACACGACTGAGCGAACTCCCACTCACTCACTGTACTTCTAAGGTACTGTACTGCAAGATTAAAAATGTTTATTTTTTGTCTTTGTTTTTTGTGAATTACTTGCATGAAAAGTATTATAAACCTATTACAGCGCAGCACTACAGAGACTGTATTAGTTGAGTACCTAGACTAACTGTGGTGGACTTACAAATTGGATTTACAAAAGCACTCTCAGAACTCACTCGTATGTCGGGGACTTACTGTAGTGTCTATCAGTCAATAGTGCCCCCTGCTAAGAGGTTACGGATGTGAATTTTCCCAGCTAGTATGCAGCTTCCCTTTTAAAAATTTACAATCAATCCCTGTGTGATCGTCTGTAAGATACACAGAGAATGTGGTCTTTGCTCTCTGGTCACACCCAGTTCCCTTGTAAACTACAAGCAGAGAGTGAATAACCTCCCCGGAGACCTGGCTGAAGAATCTGTCCTCACTTCTGCGCCTTCCTAGTTTCAGTAAATTTCATCATCCTGCTGCACAAACTTGAATGCAAGAGGAAGACCAAAGGGCTGGGATGTAGTTCTGGCTCCTTCCACATGCCCAGCGTGCAAGACTGGCCACCTCTGTGGAATAAGCACCCAGCTGTCTTGTCTCAAGACCGCACACCTGCAGTAGACCAACCCAAGTTCAGATTTCCCCGGAGCTGAGGCTTCTGCTGTGAGTGCCTCTCAGTTCAACTTCTCCCTCTGATCCTGTTTCCTTCACCCCTCATGGGTGTTGTCCCTGGGAGCACTCCTCAATTAACTTATGAGGCGAACCTGACTTAAACTTGAATTTCTGCTTCATTTGGTTGGGGACACACTGTTGCCCTTTGAAATCACAAATTACTTTTTTCCGGTAAAAATTTTTTGTATTGATTATAATGAAGGCAAGACTGGGAAACCAAATACCTGGACTGATCACATCGATAAGATCTGCATGATGAAACTATTATTTGGCAAAACTTGGGAGAGCAAGCCAGTGACAATGTGGAGAATAATAGAAAAAAAAAAAAAAAAGCATGAAAGTTACCTAAATATGTTTAAAGCTACATCCACACAAAAGCATGCACAATAATCTTTATAGGAGCTTTACTCACAATTGCAAAACTTGGAAGCAACCAAGTTGTTCTTCAGTAGGGTGAATAGATCAATTGTGGCCCATCCAGGCAACGGAATACCAGTCAGTGCTGAAAAGAGATCATCTATCAAGCCATGATGGGCTTCCCTGGTGGCTCAGTCAGTAAAGAATCTGCCTGTAATGCAGGAGACCCAGGTTTGATTCCTGGGTCAGGAAGATTCCCTGGAGAAGGAAATGGCAACCCATTCCAGCATTGTAGCTGGGAAATCCCATGGACAGAGGAACCTGGCAGGCAACAGTCCATGAGGCCACAAGAGGTGGACACAACTTAGGGACTAAGCCACCATCAAGCCATGAGCAAAATGCTGCAGGATCCACAAGACAGGAAAAGTTCTGTTTTCATTCCAATCCCAAATAAAGGCAACACAGAGAATGTTCCAACTACCATACAGTTGTGCTCATTTCACGTGCTAGTAAGGTTATGTTTAAAATCCTTCATGCTAAGCTTCATCAGTACTTGAATCAAGAACTTCCAGATATTCAAGTGGGGTTTAGAAAAGGCAGAGGAACTAGAGATTAAATTGCAACATTCATTGGATCATGGGAAAAGCAAGGGAACTCCAGAAAAACATCTACTTCTGCTTCATTGACTATGCTAAAGCCTTTGGCTGTGTGGATTGTAACAAACTGTGGAAAATTCTTAAAGAGATGAGAATACCAGACCACTTTACTTGTATCCTGAAAAACTTGTACTCGGGTCAAGAAGAAACAAACCAGACATGGAACAACTGACTGGTTCAAAATTTGGAAAGGATCATGACAAGGCTATATATTGTCACTCTGCTTATTTAACTTCTATGAAAAGTATATCACACAAAATGCCCAGCTGGATGAATCCCAAGCTGGAATCAAGATTGCTAGGAGAAATGTCAATAACCAGAGATATGCAGATGATACCACTCTAATGGCAGAAAGCAAAGAGGAACTAAAGAGCCTCTTGATGAGGGTGAAAGACAGTGAAAAAGCTAGCTTAAAGCTCAATATTTAAAAAACTAAGATCATGGCATCCAGTCCCATCACTTTATGGCAAATAGAAGGGGGAAAATTGGAATCAGTGGCAGATTTTTTTTTCTTGGGCCCCCAAATCATTGTGGACAGTGACTGAAGCCATGAATATGAAGATGCTTGCTCCTTGGAAGGAAAGCTATGACAAACCTAGACAGCATATTAAAAAACAGAGACATCACTTTGCTGACAAAGTCTGTCTAGTCAAAGCTATGATTTTTCCAGTAGTCATGTACGGATGTGAGAGGTGGACCGTAAAGAAGGCTGAAGAATTGATGCTTTCCAATTGTGGTGCTGAAGAAGACTCTTGGGAGTCTGGACTGCAAGAAGATCAAACCAGTCAATCCTAAACCAGTCAAATCAGTCAGTGAAGCCAGTTGATTTCCAAGGAAAGCAACCTTGAATATTCAATGGAAGGACTAATGCTGAAGCAGAAGCTCCAATACTTTGGCCACTTGGTGTGAACAGGAAACTCACTGGAAAAGACTATGATGCCAGGAAAGATTGAGGGCAAAAGGAAAAGGGGGTGACAGAGGATGAGATGGTTAGACAGCATCACCTACTCAATGGACATGAGTTTGAGCAAACTCTGGGAGGCAGTGGAGGACAGAGGAGCCTGGTGTGCTGCACTCCATAGGGTTGCAAAGAGTCGGACACGGCTTAGCAACTAAGCAACAGCAACGAAGCATCAAGCCATGAAAAGACATGGAAGAACCATAAATGGATGTGACTAAGTGAAAGAAGCCAATCTGAAAAGGCTACATATTATGTGACTCCAACTCTATGACATTCTGAGAAAAAGCAAAACCATGGAGACAGGAAAATGATCACTGGTCACCAGGGGAAGGACGGAGGGATGGATACGCATGGAGGATTTTGAGATCAGGGAAACTGTTCTGTATGAAGATGCAGGTTTGTCTGTCTGTCTCGGCTGTGCCCCAAGGCATGTGGGCTCTTAGTTCCCCTGCCCGGGGTAAAGCCTGTGCCCCCTGCCTTGAAAGCACGGAGTGTTACCCACTGGGTCGCCAGTAAAGTCCCAAAACTATTCTGTATGATACTCTAATCGTGAACACACGTCAGCACACACTTGTAAGACTCACAGAATGTACAACACCAAGAGTGAACCCCAGGGATTTCCCTGGTGGCCCAGTGGTTAAGTCTCAGGGCTCTCACTCCCAGGGAACTAAGACCCTGCAAACAATGTGGTGAGGCAAAAAAAACCTTAAAAACAGGGTCACTATCCTAACCCTGGGGCTTCCTAGGCGGTATAGAACCCACCTGTCAATGCAGGAATCATAAGAGACACGGGTTCCATCCCTGGGTCAGGAAGATCCCCTGGAGGAGGGCATGGCATCCCACTCCAGTACTCTAGATTGGAGAATCCCATGGACAGAGGGGCCTGAAGGGCTACAGTCCATGGGGTGGCCAAGAGTCAGACACGACTGAAGTGACCCAGCACGCCAGCACGCTACGCACTTTTAATTGCTTCCCATTGTTCCTGAAATAAAACCCACGCTCCTCAGGAGGCCCTGGAGGCCTTTCACACCTGCCTTCTCTGCCTCTAACCCCTCTGCCTCAGGTACTGCCTCTCTTCTTTCTTCACACAAGAAAGACTATCCCCATCCTTTCATTTCTCTTTCTAATTCCTCTCCAGCCCCCAGGTGCTTAAAGAGGGTTTACCCTGTTTGGAACAGGTTGCACCTGTCGTTCTTTCACGGCGCCCTGCTGGTCCTCCGGGTTACTTCAGGTATATTGCAACCGTCCATATTTTCTCTGTGCAAGTGTGTGTGTGTGCACACAGTCACGGCCGACTCTTTGCAACCCCATGGACTGTAGCCCGCCAGGTTGCTCTGTCCGTGGAATTTTCCAGGCCAGGAATACTGGAGCGGCTTGCCATTTCCTCCTCCAGGGGATCTTCTTGACCCAGGGATGTAGTCCCCATCTCTTGTATCTCCTGCATTGGCAGGCAGATTCTTGACCACTGCCCCACCTGGGAAGCCCATGCAGATACTGTATATACTCATTTGTATGCTTCTGGTTTAACATCTGCCTGTCCTTTACATTCCATGAGGAACTACAGCGTATCCATACATTCATTACTGTGCCTCCAACACTTGAAAAAGCCTGGGGATCATATGGGAGATGCTCAGTTCATATTTGTGAAATGAGGAAACATACTGGGCTTGAGACAGAGCAGGATTCTACGGTCCTTGCCTCCCCTCCACCATGCCTTTTGTCTGTGGAAAACCTTAGTCAAAGAATATGTTTAATCAGAGAAGTGAAAGATGTGAAAACAAAGGGAAACAGTCAAAGGAGACTCAAGAATAACAATGCAGTCATTAAGCAAAGTCAAGGACTTTAGTTCTTTCTCAAGGGCTACAGATCATATTCAGAGCCACATCCTGTGAGCTGTCTTGTTGACACTGAAACACCAGGTGGAGAAGTTAACTACACTAATGACCGGACTGTACCCAGGACATGAGCGGCCACAATTCCGAGAACTAGCCTCAAAAAGTATAGGAATAAATGGACTGGAACTAATGATTAACTGTACCTAAAACAACAAAGATGATGCTGGTCAGACCACCAATAAGCAATCTGAAGCTGACTGTTCGAGCTGACTGTGCTGTTTCTGCGCGTAGCACGCCCACTCCCCTACTCTGTCTATAAAGCTCTCACTCACGGCTTGCAGGGTCAGGGGATGGGGAGTCAGCCTCTGGACAGCTGTCCACCACCCTCCCCGCACCCCCAGTTGCTGGCATCTGAAATAAAGCAAACTTCCCTTTCCACCAGCCTGGCCTATTTATTGGCTTTTGTTCGGCAAGCAGCCAGACCTCTCACCCACTCGGTAACAGGCTGTCATGAGGGAACCAGAGATGAAAGAGATACAGATCACACACTGGGGGATCTTACCCCGAGGAGGGGTGACGTGGTAGGAACACAGCTAGCTACAGAGCAAGACAGCGAGCATCACAGGACATCCCGAGTCCCAAGGAAGCAGCGCTCTTCTGAGCAGAGAGCTCAGAGCAGACTCTGTGGAGGGAGGGAAAGGAGAGCGAGAAGGTGGTGCAGATGCAGGGATCAACCCAACTGGAGTGCGGAGGGCATCAGGGCAAGAGAGGTGGAGCGGCTAGAAAGGAAGGGACACCAGCTGCTCAAAGGCCTCACTTAGCAGGCAAAGAAGTGTGGGTGGCTGGAAGCGTCGGTGGGCAACAACATTAACTCAAGTCAGCCTTTTAAAACCTTTAAGGAAATGTTTTCAGATATACGACAGAAATAGGAATAATAGTACAACACCTGTGTACTTCTCACCAGCATTCAACCATTAACGTGTCTGCGTGCGTGCGAGTTGTGTCCGACTCTTTGCGGTCCTATGAACTGTAGCCTGCCAGACTCCTCTGTGCCTGGGACTTCCCAGGCAAGCATACTGCAGTGGGTTGCCGTGCCCTCCTCCAGGGGATCGAACCCGCTTCTCCTGGGGCTCCTGCACTGCAGGCGGATTCTTTACTGCTGGCCTACTGGGGAAGCCCAGCCTCTGTCTACTTGCCTTTATAAAGGAAACCAACCCTAAATATTCATTGGAAGGACTGATGCTGAAGCTGAAACTCCCAATACTTTGGCCCACCTGATGCGAAGAGGAAAAGATCCCGATGCTGGGAAAGACTGAAGGCCAAAGGAGAAGGAGGGAGCAGAGGACGAGACGGTTAGACAGCATTACTGACTCACTGGAGTGAGTCTAGGCAAATTCTGGGAAACAGTGGAGGGCTGAGGAGCCTGGTGTGCTGCAGTCCACGGGGTCTCAGAGAGTCGGACAGGACTCGGCGACTGAACAGTGCTAACAGGCTGCCTTTATCATGTACAGGTACATAGATGTGCTATGATAAGCTGCTTCAGTCGTGTCAGATACACAGATACACACATGTAGATGTGTGTGCGTGCATATCAAAGTCCGTATTACTTTGGGAGGGGGGGCTTTCTTTCTTTCCTGTTCTGACCATTTCAGAAGAAATTTACAGATTCCTAATACTTCTCCAAAATCTGTTTCTTTTCGTTCAGTTTTATTGAGATCTAATTAATATACAGCACTGTGTAAGTTTAAGGTGTCCAGCACAATGATTCAACAACATCATTTCATGATGACTACAAGTTTAGTTCATATCTGTCATCTCATAGATACATAAGAAATAGAACGATTCTTTTTTCCTGTGATGAGCACTCTTAGGAGTTCCTCTAACTTTTATACATAAGGTAGAGCAGTATTTATTACACTTATCATGTTGTACACTACAGTTTCTAGGACTTATTTGTCTTGTAACTGAATGCTGGTAACCATTGGCTACCTTCACCCTACTCCTCTCGGCCCCCTGCCGCCGCCGCCACCACCGGCCCCTACCACAAATGTGATCTCCTTTTCTATGAATTTGTTCTTCAAGTATAATCGACCTACAACACTGCTAGTTCCTGTTACACAAGATAGAGATTTGATACTTATATAGATTTCAAAATGTTCGCCACAGAATGTCTAGTTACCATCTGTCACAATACAAAGTTATTACATAATGACTCTATTCCCCACAGTCTACATTTCATACTTTTGCAACTGGAAGCGTGAACCTCTTAACTTCCCGGTTAATTCCTCTCCTTCCCCCACCTGCCTCCCCTCTGAGGACCACGTTTGTTTTTTGTATCTGCCACTCTGTTTCTGTTTAGTTATATGTTTGTTCATTTTTTGAGATTCCACAAGTGATAACATACTTTCTTTCATGTCTTTCTCCATTTACTTCAGTAAGCAGAACACCCTCAGGGTCCATCCATGTTGCAAAACCCCATCCTTTTTATGGTTTAGTAATATTCTACATTTTCTTTATCCATTCATCTCTCAGTGGATCCCTAGGCTGTTGCCATGTCTTGGCTATCGTAAGCAATGCTGCAGTGAACATGAGGCTGCAGATATCTTTTTTGAATTAGTATTTTCATTTTCTTCAGATAAATATCCAGAAGTGAGACTGCCGGATCGAATGGGGCTGTTCCACTTCTAGTTTTTGAGGAACCTCCGTGTTGTTTTCCGTCGTGGCCGTACCAACTCACATTCCCACCAACAGTGCACAAGGGGTCCCTTTACTCCACACCTCTGCCAACACTCGTTACTTGTTAAATATTTTTTTAAATAATAGCCATTCTGACAGTGTGAGGTGATAAAACACTGTGGTTTTGATTTGCCTTTCCCTGATGATTAGGGATCATCAGGGGAAACGATGATATTGAGCATCTTTTTACATGTCCAGTGCCCATCTATAAGTCTTTTTGGAAAAATGTCTATTCAGAGCCTCTGCCCATTTTTAAATTGGGTTGTTTGGTTTTTTGAAGTTGAGTTGTAGGAGTCTTATGTATATTTTAGATATTAATATCTTATCAAATATAGCTTGCAAATATCTTCTCCCATTCAGTAAGCTCTTTTCATTTTGTTGACAGTTTTCTTTGCTGTACAAAAGCTTTAAAACTCAAGTAGGCCCCATTCGCTTATATTTTTTTTCCCTTGCCTGAGGAGACATACCTTCCAAAACATTGCTAAGACTTATGTCAGAGAGCGTACTGCCTAAGCTTCCTTTTAGAAGTTTTATGGTTTCAGGCCCTACATTCAAGTCTTTGATCCATTTTGAACTTCTTTGGTAATATGGTGTGAGTTTATAGTAGTAGTCCAGTTTGATTCTTTAGCAGGTAGTTTAGCCATGTTCCCCAAAACCATTTATTGAAGAGGGTGACATTTCTCCAGAGTCTAAAGATACTTTCATTCATAGCCATTATACAGTATTACATTGAACAAGTGCAAAAACTGCCTAACATCATCTAGTACCAGTCCATTTTCAAATTTCCCCAGTTATCCTCCAATGTCTACAAGAATAGTTTTTTGTTTTTGTTTTTGTTTTGTTTCATAATCAAAATAAAGTCAGGCATTTGTTGGGGAGGTCTTTTTTAAAAACATTCTTTTTTTTTTTTTAATTTACAACAATCACCACGTGACTCTGTTACTATATCACTTTTCCTTAATCTTTCTATCTTATCTTCTGTAAAACCAGTTGTCTTACAGACTGTCTCACATTCTTGATTTATTCAATTGTCTCCTTGGGGGGTTTTGTTTAACTGGTTCCTCCAGCCTCTGTAAATTGAAGGATAAATCTAAAGGCTTGACTGGACTCAGGATCAAGAAAACTTAATTAAGTGGAGCTGTATACTTCAAGCTGCAGCACACAAGTTCAGTTCAATTTAGTCACTCAGTCGTGTCTGACTCATTGCGACTCCATGGACTACAGCACACCAGGCCTCCCTGTCCATCACCAACTCCTAGAGTTTACTCAAACTCATGTCCATCGAGTTGGTGATGCCATCCAACCATCTCATTCTCTGTCATCCCCTTCTCCACCTCCCCTCAATCTTTCTCAGCATCAGGGGCTTTTCCAATGAGTCAGTTTTTCACATCAGGGGGCCAAAGTATTGGAGTTTCAGCTTCAACATCAGTACTTCCAATGAACACTCAGGACTGATTTCCTTTAGGATGGACTGATTGGATCTTTTTGCAGTCCAAGGGACTCTCAAGAGTCTTCTCCAACACCACAGTTCAAAAGCATCGATTCTTCGGCACTCAGCTTTCTTTACTGTCCAACTCTCACATCCATATGTGACTACTGGAAAAACCATAGATTTGACTAGATGGATCTTTTTTGGCATAGTAATGTCCCTGCTTTTTAATATGCTGTCTAGGTTGGTCATAGTTTTTCTTCCAAGGAACAAGCATCTTTTAAAGCAGCAGACAAGGGACCTCATAAAAAATGTTGGCTGTCCCAGGGTTAATGATAACCCAGTTGGTTAACTGGGTTAAGGTGGGGAGAGCCAGATTGTCCTCAGTGTAAAAGTATGTGTTTCTCCTTTGTGGTTGGCAACTAAACAGATGGATGTATTCGGCAATACAACTTACATTTTCTAGCTGTTTAGTTTATCAAACATGTTCATCTATGCATTTAATCAGAACAATATTGCTATAAGGTTTTATTCCTTTTTAACAGAAATGAAAACTGAGGCTGGGAATGCTTAAGTAACTTTCCCAGTCAGAGGGCCACTAAAGGTATGACTCAAGCATAAAGGAGTTCACTTTAGTTGAGTTAAAACAATCCTCTAACCTACATCTAACTGCAGATTTTCAAAGTGCATTTTATCTCCAGAATTCGATAAATGTCTCTTCTCTGAAAAACGTTTTCTAAAAAAGGATATTTTTCTTTATTTTCCTGATACTATGAAGCACATTGCCAAGAAAAAGCGATTTGTTTTCCAGCCAGCAGTACTTCTATTGTCCAGCAAAATTAGCAAAATGTAAGAGATGCCAGGTTCCCGAAAACTCCATTTGTTAACATCTAAACGTTAAATGAGTTACTTAAGTTCTTTCACAGATGTGTGAAAAAAATCAGTGTATCTAAAATATTCCGTGCAAAGTTAAGCATACACACGTGCGCTTATGATGCTAAAACCAACAAAGGCCTTTAGGACTGTTAGAGACATGGGTCCCAAGTACAAATAAAGTCAGGTCCTCGCAAGTCCACTTACGCTCACAGCTGGGTCAGCAACTCGTGGGACAAAATCAGGAGAAGCATATGACAGTCTAGAATCAAGAGATAAGGTGTGTGGTACTATGATGAGCAAACCAGGAAAGGGAGTTAGGATGGTAGATTCTGTAGGACACTGGGAAGCCATTTCTGGGGTCCCCAGGAGGTCGGGCCTCCAACTCGCAGGGAAAAACTCAGGCAAAGGCCGACTACGCAGAAACACTCTTCCCAACAAACTGGCGATCTTAACTCAGAAAGAGCTACTCCAACACTGACACCCAGCATCAAAACACGCGTTAGAGAAACGGACGGTCTTTCCCGACTCGCAAACTTCCCCAAAGGCGGAAGCAGGCGGGCACGCCCCCGAATTGCTCTTCCCGGGTTTTATTGGCTGCCCCGGCCTGCCCCGCCCCCTCTCAATTGGTCTCTTTCATTGGCCAGAAGTGTCACGCTCCAGCGTTCACAGACAATTCCAGGAGCCAATCATCTCCAACCACCGCCCCGGCTCTTCGCGGACTTGTGAGTGACATCCACTCCGACCAATAATAAATGAGAGTGAAGATGTGAAGCGTAGACTCCGCCCCTTTTCCCTCAACTCGTTCAGTGAATGGTAGTAAAGTTGAGCAGCTGATATCAACCACCAATCCGTCAGGGCGGAAGAGGGCCGCGGAGACGACTGATGGGAGGAGGTGACGTGGCGGTGACGAGTGCACAAACTGAATGAGTGGCAGAAATATTGGCCATTCGACAGCCACACAGGCTAGGCGGTCTGCATTCTCGAGTCCTCCCTGAGCGCCGGAGACTTCGGGAAAGCGCCAATGAGCTTGACCTGAGTCTGATTGGCCTTCACCTGCGCCAATCAGCGCCGGGCCTAGCGGAAGCGTCCCTCCTCGGACGCTCACTGGGCGCTGCGGCATGACAGGCCCCAGAGAAATGCCAATGTCCTAGGGGCCCTCCGCAAGTGACACTCAGCGGCACCAATCGACTTTCTTCCTCCCCGCGGCCGGCCTGGCGGGGCGGGGACGCTGCGCGGCGGCGGCTGAGGCGCTCGCCGAGTGGGGCCCTCCGGGCGGCGACGGCGGCTCTCGTAGGCGGTTCCGGTCGTGTATCAGCGGGCGGCGGCGGCTCATGGCGGCGACGGAGCTCAGAGGAGCGCTGGGCCCGGGCCCGGCCACCATGGCGGCCCCGGGCGGCGGCGGCGCCGGTCCCCCCGGCGTGGGAGGTGGAGGCGCCGGCGGCCGCGGAGACTCCGGGCCGGGCTCCGGGCTCGTGCCGGGCGCGGCGGCCACGGTGGCGGCGGGCGGCCCGAGCCCTGGGGCCGGGGCAGTGGCGGCGGCGGGCCCGGCTCCCGCGCCGCCGGCGGGGGGCTCTGGCGGCTCGGGCGCCGGGGGCTCGGGCTCGGGCTCGGCTCGCGAGGGCTGGCTCTTCAAATGGACCAATTACATCAAAGGCTACCAGCGGCGGTGGTTCGTGCTGAGCAACGGGCTCCTCAGCTACTACAGGTAACTGCTTCCGGGGCGCGTCCCCCCAGCCGCCCGCGACACAAGCCCACCCTCGCGAGAGTGGGCGCGCCGGGACGTACGGCGCCGCCCGCGTGCCCCGCCCTCGGCATCCCCCGGCCCCCGGCCCCGCCAGTTGCTCCGGGAGCATCGCGTCTCCTCTTGCGTCGTGTCCTCAACAGCGCCTCGGTGCAGTGAGGAGTCCGCAGGGAGGGCGCCGGTGTCGGTGCTTACGGGGGCAGAACCCGGGCACCGCTCCCCGGGAACTTGCTGTCAGAGTCCCGAGGCTTGGTTGTCTGTGCCCCGGCTCCAGAATTCAGGGTTATCAGCGGCCCTTGACGTTCCCGCCGTTGCTCCCTCCACGTTCAGGCACAAGGACGCCACGCACAGGGTGGCCTCGGGGTCTGTCCCCAGTCCTAATCTCCTCAAGATTCGCCTCAACTCTCGCCTTTGCACAGCCCACAATGGAGACGCGCCCTCCAGGGTTTCTGATAGTTTTGTCAGCTCCCGCGCCCTCCCAAGGAAGATGGTTAAGTGTTCCAGCCAGGATTGCTGGGGGCCAGCTGGTTAGTTCGGTTCAAGTTTCCTCAAAAGTAGAGTCCATGTCTTTTGTTTGACTCCTGTTTTAGCAGCGCTTGTGTTGGGACGTTTAATACACGTTTGTGGTGACTCACAGTCTTGCCATAACATAACATGCTTTTGGCAAGACCATTCTATTTGAGACCCGAAAGAGTAGTGTTAAGGCTATATTTCTTGCCTTCTGCCAGGAGTCGCTTTGCCACTGGGACAGTTTGGGTGAAGGAATCTCTTTTCCCTCAATTTCACTGTCTTGACTCTTAAAGAATTTTGAAGGAGAACTGAAGATGGGAGTTGGAGGTTGTTGAAGTAGGAGCACATTTTTACCTGGTCTCTAACATGGTAGAAAATGCCTTAGTGCATCCTCACTGTTTAAGTGACATTAATTGTGAACGTTTATGTGTATCATTTGAATTATTCAGAATTAACTTTCGTTTTAATCCTTTTAAATTATTTGTCCGGGACTATCAGTTTAAGGTTAAATCACAAATCTAAAGTTTTTGTTTGTTCCAAAGTTTTTCCCCTGCTCAAGTTCATGTTTTCCTGTTACACTGACCATCATTCTAATGTTAACTGATTCATATCCTAGCTTGGCTTATAAGTCAGTATTAACACTGATTCCCCATTTTTTAATAGTTGTGTATGAGCTGAAAGCCTTAAGTGTGTGGTCATTTTTCCTCATTCAGGTTTTTAATCAGATCTACTTTCCAGCCCAGTTTAGTCTTTAATCAGTACCTGTCTTGGTCAATATTGATCTTGGTTGGACAGTAATAATGTATATGTTGTTATCTCTTAAGTACTTGTGACCACTTTTAATTTCTCTCCTACAAGAGCTAGTGGTACCTGTCTGACCACAGCTAGAACGCCTTCCCAAACATAGCAAACTATGTATTGGGAAATATGCCCCCGGGCCTGTCCTTGCCAGCCAAGACAGTTCCACCCACAAACCAACCGAGGAACAGCGTTCAGAATTATCAAGTCTACACGCTACCCTCAAAATCACATTTAACTACTTTCTATCAACCAGTTGGTATTCTTCCAAACTGGTTCTTTGGATCCCCATGTTCTTAGGGTTCATTTAGCCAGGTCGTCTTGCCTTCTGCTTTTCATGCCTCCAAAACCATCTCCTGTATATGCCTTTTACAAAATACGGTTTCTTTTTAACCAAGTGCTTCCTAAACCCATCCTCTGATGAACTGTCCTAATAGGCTTTGGCAGGCCGCCTTTTTACCTATCCTGTTCTTCATTATACACAAAGTTACACAGCTGTCCTGTTACTTAAAACCATATGTAGAATTCCAGCTCTCCCAGACACATCATGACAAGCCCATAGAATTAGTTTTCTTGGCTAGCTTCTAGAGATGGAGCTACTGTTTTGGCTGGCCTTTTGCAGGAAGAACTTACTAATCAGAAAACACCACCTAATACTGTGGTGCCTGAAGAACTTCTCTTGCACCCTGAAAAGCAGTTCTTTTGAAATACTTCTGCACTAATCATTTATAAGCAGAGGTGTATCTGCTTGAGCCAAGAGCTCCAGAGTCAAGCCTGCTCAAACTTCCAGAGTCCTCTGGTATTTTTAAAAGCTATAGACTGTATGATTCGGGAAACTTTTTTAGTTCATGGACATGACCTGAGCAGAGGAGATTCCTAGGAAGCGGCCTGTGGAAAAGATCAGCGCGTTGTGAGGAATGTGGCAGAAGGTCTGAGTCGCACCTTTGGAGTAGAAAGTGAGGGTGAGCCGGGAATTCAGCCTGCATTATTCATAATGTAACTGAAGCGCGGGGAGGGGAGGAGGAGTAGAAAGCAGGAGTCACGTTACAGCGTGGCAGGTGCGGGAGGTGGAAAATGGCCTGGTTTATTGAGACCCCCGCCCTCCCCCCGGCAATCCCATGCTTCTCGGCTGTGCATCTGAGGAAGAAAAACCAGTTTCATGTGACAAACCGAACAATAGCCAAGCTGTCATCCTAAGCACAGTAAACAGGCTTTCTCAAACCTACCCCAATCTTGGTTTCTAGAGATGGAGAGAATGTCGTCATTTCCGGCATGCAGGAATTTGGGATGTGCTAGGTGTGTTTGGCCACTTGGCACTCGTGAAAGAGAGACGGCCCTGCTTTGCACGCTGGCAGTTGGCAAAGGACTTTGACCTCTTTCTGTTCCAAGTTGGTCAGGGAAAACTGCAGTCTCAACATGCAGGTCCCCTGGGCAGGTCCACCGGTGGCGGGGAAATGAGCGCAGGTCGCCCTGTACCCTCGGCTGCGCTGGCGGCTCTGTTTTATGCCAAGTCTCTTGTAGCTTGTTGTCACCAAGCAGGGCTGTAAGGTTTAAAAGTTAGCCTATTAATAGAACTGTCAGTCAGTAGCAATGGAGAAAATTTTTACACCCAGTCTTCTGAGAAGAGATTTGCTGAATTTCTCCTAGCTATTAATAGGGTGGCTTAGGAGTTCCCACCAATAGAGGTCAGTGGACCTTAGGAAAGAATATATTCCTGAAAGATTATACCACCCCGTGCTCCTTTAATGAATATTCTTTCTTCACTCCCACAGAGACCTAGTGATTCCTCTTTCATATCATTTAAGCTGTATTTTATGGCTTCCCTGGTGGCTCAATGGTAAAGAATATGCCTGCCAGTGTGGGAGACACAGTTCTATCCCTGGGTTGGGTTCGATCCTCTGAAGAAGGGAATGGCAACCCACTCCAGTACTCTTACCTGGGGGATCATACCGGGGACAGAGGAGCCTGGTGGGCTACAGCTCATGTGGTCGCAGAGAGTCAGACACCACTTAGAGGCTGAGCACACACACACAATATTTGATACTCTAAACATCTAAGTGTGCCTTACACGTCTGCAAGATGGTTTTAAGAGTGGTATGACAGTTCTCACTGGGGCTGAGTTATAGTGGATTGGGGGAGTGGATTGTTCAATATTTATAAAATGGAGCTATTCTTTTAACTTTTTTTTTTTTTTTTTTGGCCACACCACGTGGCATGTGGGAGGTAACCCATGCCCCCTGCCCTGGGAACAGTGTCTTAATCGTTGGCCTGCCAGAGAACTCCCTCTTTCTCTTAGAGAATAAGATTATTATACAGAATTTGGTTGCGTGAGTTTATAAAGCACCCTTTGACCTTTGATAATTGTATCTTGCTAAATGAAAGGTAACTCCTGACTGTAAAGGGGCCTGAGGGGACTCTGGGGGGATGGAAGTGCTCTCCGTCTTGATTGTGAAGGTGGTTGCACAGTTGTTTACATTTGTCCAAGCTCACTAAATTGTACACTTAAAATTGCTGGGTTAATGCTCTCTGTAGTTCGCCTTCAGTGAAGCCTGTTTTTCCAAAGCTCAGGGTGAGGGGAAGAGCGGAGCAGTAAACTCCGACTCAGAACACTTACAGGCTCAGAAGGGAAGTCCCTGCTGATTGGCTTTTTAATTGGAGGGAGCCATGCGAGGAGAATATTGGAACTTGCTGATTCCTAAGACTGCGGTACTTTTGAAAGACGGAGCTGTGAAGTAGGATGTGCCGAGGGAAGGCGCATGCGTCTGTGAAGTAGGCTGTGCGGAGGCAAGGCGCGCGCCCGCTCAGCTGTCTGCCTCTTGCAGGTCGAAGGCGGAGATGAGGCACACGTGCCGCGGCACCATCAACCTCGCCACGGCCAACATCACGGTGGAGGACTCCTGCAACTTCATCATCTCCAATGGGGGCGCGCAGACCTACCACCTGAAGGCGAGCTCGGAGGTGGAGCGGCAGCGCTGGGTCACGGCCCTGGAGCTGGCCAAGGCCAAGGCGGTGAAGATGCTGGCCGAGTCAGGTGGGGCGAGCCCCTGTCGCGCAGACCTCCTTTGCCCCCACTGTCATCTAATTACCAGCTGTCTGCTGGCTGAATCTCTCCTGGAGGGCTGGCTTTCAGCTCGGCAGTTCAGCCCCTCAGGGGACGTCTCGTGATGTCTGGAGACGTCTTATTGCCACTGAGGGGGGTGGTGCTCCTGAAACGCGGGAGCAGAGGCCAGGGCTGGAGCTCCCACCAGCGTTCAGGACAGCCCCTCGCCTGCCCCCGCCAGAAATGTCAGAATGGCCCCAAATGTCAGAACGGTTGAGATTGGGAAACTCTTGTCTTAGAAGCATGGCAGTTACCTTTTGGCTTCTAATGCCCACCGACTGCCTTAAAATCTTGAGAAAAGATGATTTTATAAATCAGTTTTATTGATTTTATTGATAAATCAGATCCAAACTGATAAGCTCACAGGTTGGATCTGTCCTTACTGTTTCCTTTTCTCCTGACATCTTCTTACTTAACTGTTTGTTTAGTTGAATTGAAACCAGCAATCTCCATAGACTGCCAAAAGCACGATATGTGAACCCCCTGGCACTGGGCAGAGACCCCTGATGGTGGGCTTGCTCTCATGGCAGTAGGGGCAGAGGGGCTCCAGCCATCCCTCCTCTCTGCCTGACGCCTGGGTCGGCGACCGGAGCTGTTTCATGCCTGAGATACATGGGAAAAAATTACTTGTGATATTTTCTGTGAAAAATCTTAATTTTGCTAGCATAGTTTCACTAAAAAGCACAGCCTGCTTATGTTTTGATTTTTCTTAAAGGAAAATGGTAGTTTAATCATACTGAGCTTGTTCGCTTAGAGCTGACCGCGGTGCTCACCTGCTGACTTCTGTTCATCTCTTGTTCTTCTTATCTCTTGTGGTTCCCCATGCTGTGTTTAATGTCTCTTAAGCAATGAAAGGGAAGTTTCCTGCTTTATAAATCTCTGGGTCACAGGTATATTCTGACTCCGGCCCTGCCCCTTTATCTAGCAGATATAGATAGGGCAGGTCTTTCCGTGTTTCTTTTGTTTTATTTTAGTGCTGACTTTAGCTCCCCCAGAGGAAGGGACATGGCTGGAAAAGAACTTCGCAGTTACACAGCGTTAAGGACAATACTTAAGGACAATACTGCCAGCGAGAGGCAGGCACAGCCCCTCCGTGCCTTGTTATTCAGGAGGCATTTAACAGCAGGCCTTGCATGGCTTCCAGTGCAGCGGTGACTTCAGTGTCAGATGAATTCATCATGAAGTTCCTGAGTTCTCCCGTAGGAAAGAGGAATTATGTGTCTTTTGATGATGTGAGAGTGGTTTACAGAGGGCTGGGCTGCAGGACATACAGGGGCCTGCTGACCACCCAACAGATGATTGTGGATTGGCACTCATAGTCAGATTGACTGTTTTGGGACCCTCACGCTAGGGTTAAAGGCTCAATAATTCATTCCCAACCGTAAGAGCCATTTAGTTTCTCCACCCTAACCTCTCGGTCACCTGTTCACAGACTTTAGTGTGCATCAGACTTACCCAGACAGCTTATTTGAAATGCAGGTTCCTGGACCTTGGCTCACACCAGCGAGATCAAAGCTTTTCTAGGGGTGGGACCGGAGGCTCTGCACCTTTAGGAAGAACCCTGAGTGGGCTGTGAGGGGATTGGATGAGGGTGGCCCAAAGATGCCGGCCTCTAGTTAGAAGGCAAGTAAGTACTAGGGATGTCGTGGACAGCACGTGACTGTGGTGAGCTCTGCTGTGTGGTGTGTTTGAAAGTTGCCAAGAGAGCAGATCCTGAAAGTCTCATCACAGGGAAATGCCTTCCTTTTGTGTCTGTGTGAGGTGACGGAGGTTGGTTACTTTAGTCATTTCCTGATAGATGCAAGACGTGCGTGTGTACACCTGAAACTTACAGCAGCATCACACGCCAGTTACGTCTCAATAAAATCAGAAAAGCACCAGCAGGAGAAGTGCCCACTGTGGTCTGACCCAGGCGTCTGCCGCAGCGGGCCGAGGACCGGTGCGGGGGATCGCCTGGCGGCGGGGAATCCGGCCAGTCACTGCGCAGGCTGAGGGTGCGGGTCCGCTCGCAGCGTGTTGGGAGTGTTCCGGCTCTCGGCCCTGGGCCCGGAGTTTACGGCTCCCCTTCTCGCCTCACAGATGAGTCAGGAGACGAAGAGTCTGTCTCCCAGACCGACAAGACGGAGCTGCAGAACACCCTGCGGACCCTGTCCAGCAAAGTGGAGGACCTGAGCACCTGCAATGACCTGATCGCCAAGCACGGCACGGCGCTGCAGCGCTCGCTCAGCGAGCTGGAGGCCCTGCGGCTGCCGGCCGAGAGCAGCGAGAAGATCAAGCAGGTCAACGAGCGCGCCACGCTCTTCAGGATCACGTCCAACGCCATGATCAACGTGAGCGCCCCGCGGGAAAGGCCACTCCCGCCGCGTGCTGGAAAAGGGCCACACCCCTCCCGCGTGGTGGGAAAGGCTGTGATTGGCAAGGCATAAACCATGGGTCCTGCCTCCCTGTTCAAGGGATTTGAGTTGCAGTGTCTGTTGCGTGAAACTGAATAGGGTGCAGGAATAGAATGACCCTCCACGCTGCCCTGCTCGAGTGATCAGGAGGGCGCTGCCCAGCCTGGCTTCTGCCCCAGCAGGGCCTCTGATGGCGACGCTGAGTCCTTCACCTTCGGGGTTGCGACTCTTTCTTTCTCTCTCTTTTTCTTTCATTCTTTCTTTCTGTCTCTTCCTGCCTCCCTCCCTCCCTCCTTATCTATTTTTCTTAACTCTATCTGTTGGGACTGAAAGATCTTCATGGGTCCTTTCCACCTTTCAGTTCTTTGAGATTTCCATTGGAATCTGACCCCTGCTTTGCTAGTGCATGCTGGCCTGCAGTGTGGTAAATGGGGGGCTGGGTCAAGTAGTACTGAAAACCTTGGAATCCGGGTGAGTCTCACCTTTAGGCTTTGAGAGGTGATAGATCTCTTTGAGAGAGCTCTAGGTGATGGAGCTTCCCTGGTGGCTCAGATGGTAAAGAATGCCTGCAATGCAGGAGACACGGGTTTGATCCCTGGGTCGGGAAGATCCCTGGAGAAGGAAATAGCAACCCACTCCAGTATTCTTGCCTGGAGAATCCCGTGGACAGAGGAGCCTGGCAGGCTACAGCCCATGCGATTGGAAATTGTCAGACACGACTGAGCGACTAACACTTCAACACACTTCGGGATGATAAGACGACAGACTCAACCTTGGGCACTTTGCTTTTCAAAAGAAGGGGCCAGTGCTTCTGCCCCCTGCGGCTCTTGGCTCGTGTGACTCGTGGGTCTGTGGGGCCCATCAGCCGCCTGGAGGCAGGGCTCCCAGTAAGCCCAAAGTGCACTGGCACTGGCGATGTGGGCCGGGTGCCGGGTGCCGGGTGCGGAGTGAGTGTGGTTTATAAACTGCCGCGTTTCCCTGCTGGAGACCAGTCCGCACCCGGCAGGTGATTTTAGTCACCTTCCAGGTAGGAGCACAAGAAGCATGGTTCTCAAGGCCCGTGAGAAGCCAACTCTGTGAGAAAGGGCTTACACAGGTGGTGCTTTGTTTTCCTGTCTAATTAAATGGCAGGAACGTAACGCTTCCCGATAGCTCGGTTGATAAAGGATCCGCCTGCAGTGTAGGAGACCCTGGGTTGATTCCTGGGTGGGGAAGATCCCCTGGAGAAGGGAAAGGCTTCCCACTCCAGTATTCTCCAGCTTCCCTTGTGGCTCAGCTGGTAAAGAATCTGCTTGCAATGCGGGAGATCTGGGTTCGATCCCTGGGTTGGGAAGATCTGGAGGAGGGCATGGCAACCCACTCCAGTGTTCTGGCCAGGGGAACTCCATGGACTCAGTCCATGCGGTCAGAACGACCTGGACACAATTAAACAACTTTCACACTACCTTCAGTAGGGTTAGATTTTTCCCCTTATTGAAGAAGTGATAAGGAGGATTCTGTTTAGAACTAGTTTAGTTCGTGCAGCTCTCAGAAATCAAAAGTCTTTTCCTTTGACCAAGGGAAATTTTACTTTCCTGCATGTAAAACCCCTCAGTAGAAAGTTGTGGTGACTTTTATTTTTGCTCCCTGTTCTGAGGCTCTGAGCGCTCCTCCGTGCTCCCACTCACACACAGGCGGGCAGGGAAGTCACTCTGTCCACTGAGGGCTTGGGGGCGGATCAGTGTCTCGGCAGCGTCAGCCGTGCTGCGCACCCCAGCGCGGGCGCCGGTGTCTCTGGCATCTGGTCCTCTTCTCTTTCCAGACTCGTCCACTTCTTGGCGCCTGTTTTTCTCGTCCTCCTCTGATCAGGAAAACTCATAAATCATACAGGTCATTTAATCAATAGTACATAAATATATGTATGAAATAGAACGGCTCAGGAAACAATTGTCTTACCTTTTATCCAAGTCTGCTCCCATGACAGTTTTTTTTTCTACTATGATAAATATTTGCTACATAAAACACCTCTTGCTTTAAAAATGTCTCACAAAACTGAAACTTTATTTTGGACTTTTCCCTCGAAGACATGCTTGTCTTTGTTCCCGAGCTCTAGGCGTCCGGAGCTTGTGTCTGCTCTCACTCTCTTCTCCAGCGTGCACGGCCTCTGCCCCTTTTGTAGCCAGTTATTGCTGGTAAGGCATTTTTTTAATCCATGTGTTGTTTCCTAGGGGATAATGGTAAGGCCTGAAAATGCTGTGTAGCACATCACATCTCAAAACAGGCAGTGTCAATGCAAAGGAAGAGTGCGTGAGTTTCGCTCAGCTGCCTGCTTGCTTAGGATACAGCTTTTCTTGCTACCAGAGTGAGTCGCTAAGCAGGGGAGTGAATTTGAGACTGTTAGTGTATCCATTTACTAATTCAGTGAACACCTATTGAGCACCTTCTGTGTTCTAGGCACAGTGCTAGGGGATATGGCCGTGGTCCCTGCCCTCAGGGAGATGACTCTCCGTTTAGGGGCCGAGAGGTGAACAGATGATTATGGAGTGTGCTGAGCGCCCCGAGAGACAGGGGCACAGGCTGCTGTGCTGTAATCCTTGGGGGTCCAGCTCAGACTGGGAGGATTTGAGAAGGTAACACCTCAACTAAATTCTGGAAGACCTGAGAGGTCTTCCTGTGAAAAAAAAGGCACCCCTGATTCGGGGCCGTGGAATCCAGTGGCCCCAGGTAACCGTCTCTGTTGTCTGGGGCGCCTCCTTCCCCTGTGACCCCAGTTCCTTTTCTGTAAGTGGCGATGGTTCTGCTCTTGGGGTGTGGAAAGGCTTTCATGAGCTCATGGGTGTTGAGAGATGGGCACAGTGCCTGGCATGCCGTCGCCTCTTGCTGACCGAGTTGTCACTGGTCTCAGGGGATGTGGGGCAGGAGCCTGTCCAGGTGTGGCGGGGGGGCCCATCTCTGCCCCGCAGGCTCTGGGAGCCGCTCCGGTGGAGGAAGGAGCTGAGAGAAGGCAGGAGAGGCGCTCGGGTGGCAGGCATGCTGTGCGTGCAGATCCTACATGGGCTTGGGGGGAGTCGGTTAGGAGGGGACAAGACCGACTCTGGTGCAGGCGTAACTGTAGTTGCAAACGCATTGTTGAGTGATGACTCGGAGCCAGGTCTTTCTGAGAGCTTTGCCTGTTCCCGTTAAGCAACGCTGTGAGAGCGCTGCGGTTGTCATGCTTGTTTCACAGATGAGGACGGTGAGGAGCCTCTCGGTTCAATAACTTGCTAAAAGTCCAGTTAGACAGTGGGATGGAGCTGTGATGACCCAGGGTATGCTCTCTGTGCCACCTGGAGTACAGAGTTTGGAAAGAAGTATAAAGATGGCAGCAATGTCAAAGAACAGTCCGTAGGTTCTGATCGTTGGACGTGGGGAGGGAGGAAGGCTCAGAATCCAGGAAGCGCCTTCCTTCTCCGTTAGGGCAGGTGGAGAGCCTGCCACTGTCCTTGGGTGGAGATGTGAGTGGAAAGGGAGCGTGGCGAGTTCGGCAGGAGGACGCTGAGTTTGAGGTTACTTTGAGCTGTTGGGTAGTCTGATCTGCGGCTCCCCGAGCACAGAGCCGGAATTCCTGACTCCACAGGCTGTAGTCCATAGGTCAGGGTTGAAACCATGGGAGCAGATACTCTATTTACCTTTTAGTTTCTCTTTAACATTGTCTAGACTTTTAAGCTTCCATTGCTTTCTTCCTCCATTTATTTATTAAGTAAACTTTATGGACTCCCACTGTGTACAAAGCAGCCAAGTTAGGAGCTGGAGATAAGTATGTGAATAAGCTATGAACGGTATCTTCAAGTCACTCATGATCCATCTGGAGAGAAAGTCACGCCCCTGCTGTGGATGCTGAGAAAGAGAAACATGTGCAGAGGAGAGCCTGGCTCCTTTGGGGATGGGGGCGGGGAGTGTCCCAGAGAAGTAACAGTTGCCACAGATCTCAAAGAATGAGGCGCACTTGGCCAAGTAGAAGAAGGAGGCGGAGGGCATTCTGGGCCAAGGGAACAGCACTGGGGAAATCTGTGTGTCTGAGAAGGGCGCGCTGGGGGGGCGGGGCTCCGGGGCGGGGGCGGGGCCCTGTGTGTCCGCAGCCAGCGGTCAGGCCTGGGTCTGACCCACGCGGAGCCTGGGGCAGGACTGAGCAGGTCGGGTTTGTGTTCTGTCTCTTCTCTGACCCCTCAGATAGGCGTTGGCTTTTGAGGTCGGTCGTTCTCTTAGTGACCGAGATAGAGGCCAAGGATGTTTCCCGTGTCTGGTCTGACGTGGTGCAGACTCGGCCACTGTTGGCGTTGCGTTCCTCTGCTGTCGGCAGCTTGAGTGTGGTCGGGAATGGGTCAGAAGCCACACGCGGCGCCCCAGGCTCTCTCCCCTCCCGGTCAGCAGCCCCCCGTGGCTGCCACAAACCTTGGTCTAGCTTTGCTGCTCAGCTGGCGTCCGTGTGGTCCTCATGACCAGGAAAATACTAACCGTGACAACCGCACTCGGGGTTCTCTGTCTGTTTTTCTGGGGTTGACCTTGGTTGTGTCACGGAGCTGGCTGTCCCTGACGCTGTGCCGTGACAGCGAAGGCCTTTCACTGTACTTCACTGGCTCGGGTCCCCAGAGTGAGATTACTCGGTGGGCTTCCAGAGGCCTGGGGGGTCTCTGAGTGGTCGAGGTGAGGGGACCCGTGTCCGCTCTGTCTCCATACAGGCCTGCAGAGATTTCCTCGTGCTGGCCCAAACCCACAGTAAGAAGTGGCAGAAGTCCCTGCAGTACGAGAGGGACCAGCGCATCCGCCTGGAGGAGACCCTGGAGCAGCTGGCGAAGCAGCACAACCACCTGGAGAGGGCCTTCCGGGGGGCCACGGTGCTGCCCGCAGGCGCGCCCGGCGCCGGCGCCAGCAAAGGTGGGGGGCTCGGGGGCTCAGTGGGGGGCTCGTGCGGCTGCCGGCGGAGCCCCGGGTCTGCAGTCAGTGCCTCACCCGGGACGGAATTCAGCCCTCCGTGTCTCCTGCCTCTCCCGCTGCTTTCTGCCTGTTCCTGTGTGTGGTTTGTGTTTGGAAGGCCTGCCGTGCCGGGTTTGATAAATGTAGCAAAGTGAACAAACGCGGCTTGTCCCCTCCTGGCAGATCAGTGCTGCTCTGGCAAAGGCGACCTGAGTGACGAGGATGACGAGAATGAGTTTTTTGACGCCCCTGAGATCATCACCGTGCCCGAGAACTTGGGCCACAAGTGAGTTAGGCTTGACTGCCCTCCCCCCTGCCTGGCCATTGAAAGGCTGGAAATGTTTCCGTGGGAACATCCTACTTGTTCCCAAGGCCTGGACTCTTTGCCCTAAGTGCCTGGGAGAGTGTCTGTCTTTACATGAACAGCTTCTCCAGAGACGTTTATTCCTACACGCTCTTCTCAGTGGCGTCTCTCGGTCACTCGTGAATAAGTTGGTGCAGTGTCCTTAGCATTCTGCTTTGTAAAGACGTGGCAAGGACCGCTGTCTAGTTCTGCTCGTTAGTCTCATCCTCATCCGTTTCCCACCCGTGTAGACGCACCGGCAGCAACATCAGCGGAGCCAGCAGCGACATCAGCCTTGATGAACAGGTAACACTCACCTGGGGTGATCAGCAGGGGTGGACCGAGTGTGTCCAGGGATGTGCTTGTAAAGTACTAAAGTGGAACAGGAGATTCCGATTTTTTTTTTTTTAGCATGGGGGAAGGGAGGCTTAGGAATCCTGGATTGTCTGTTCTTTGCGGGTCCCTGAATGGCTTTGTGTTTGTGCTCAGTACAAGCACCAGCTGGAGGAGACCAAGAAGGAGAAGCGGACGCGGATACCGTACAAGCCGAACTACAGCCTGAACCTGTGGAGCATCATGAAGAACTGCATTGGCAAAGAGCTCTCCAAGATCCCCATGCCGGTGAGGGTCTGGCCCACCGGGGCTGCTGCCCGGGGCCCCTCAGGCCTGGGGGAGCTGCCGGGACAGCCAGGCCACGCCCCCCCCGCCATGGCCGCCTGTGGCGGGACAGGTGTTATCCGTACAATCACAGACTAGAATCCATCATCTAGAACCAGGGGCTTTCATTTGGGCTAGGTTTCTGGTATGCTTCCAGATCAGTGAGAATCAGATGTGTTGTTCAGAAGCAGTGATTTATGAGCAGTTTCTTAGGCCAGATGTACTGGGGCCGTGCAGAGATAAATTCAGTATCGTTTCTGTTCTCACGACCCATGTAGTTCAAGAGACAGGCACGAAGATGGGTAGCGGACCTTCCTTTCAGTGATCGTCTGGTGGGAAATGCCGCTCTCACAGAGGCTTGGGGAGCGCAGAGCAGAGCAGCTCATTCCAGGCGGGACGCTGGGGCCCGTGTCCTGGGGATGGTGGCGTTTCCCTGCCTCCCATCAGGCCCACCTCGCGTCTGTCCAGGCTGCTTTAGAAGGGGCCGGTTTAGGATTGCACGCGTGGTCCTGTCACCGCTCCCCTGGGAATCCCTTGCTCGCTGCTCCCTGCTCTGAGCGGAGTCCAGCTCCCCCGGGGCTTGCCCCACCCCCGCCCAGGAGGCGTGCCCTCTGCACAGGCATTGTGCCCCCGGGAGCCACCTCAGGTCCGCCCCGGCTCCTCGGCGTCTGCCCACACTGCTCTCTCTGCCCACACTTCCCTCAGCTCCCACCCGCCCTTGCCACTCCGCTTCTACCCTGGCTGGTGCCTTTTCTTCAGGAGCCGACTGCAGAGCCGTCTTCCAGCCCCCTTCACCCAGGCATCCCGTCAGGGCGAGCCGTCTCATCCCTGTGTCCCAGCAAGTGCCCCTGTTTATTTCTGGGCGGTGGGTTTCACCTTCTCTTTCATCCCCTGAGCGTTTACTGGCAGCCAAGCTGCTGGGGGTGTATCAGTTAGGCACAGGTTCAATTTACAGAGCTCAGAACACGTTGGTTTAGACCCAGGGTCAGCAGACTGTGGCCTTGGAGCCAACGCTGACTGCTCTCTGTACAGCTTACGAGCCGAGCGCCGCTTTCATAGTTTTAAATGGTTGGAAAATGTCAAAAAGAGGCTAGTATTTTGTGATGTGAAAACTATGTGAAGTTTAGATGTCAGTGTCCTTGAGGTTTTATTGGAATGCAGTAAACGCTCCTTCACGTACCGATTGTCCATGGCTGCCCTCCTCCTAGAACAGCAGTGCTGAGTAGGTGTGACAGAGGCCATATGGCCCTCAAAGCCCAAATAGTTACAGTCTGGCCTTTCACAGAAAAAGCTGGCCCACAAATACGAGCTTCAGTCACCATCACGCTGGAGTCCAGCAGCAGGTGGTCGGGTTCTGGTCAACACTTCCGCTGCCGTGACCAGGCTCCCCCGGCCTGTGGTCCTGCCCCGTGGCCTTGGTTCCTGGGTGCTGGGGGGCTGCTACAGCCCAGGCCCTTGGGGGGCGAGGAGAGGGCACGCCTGCCTTTTCTGGGTGCTTCCTGAAAAGTGCATGAACCATCCCCTTCAGTCTCTTTATGTACTCAGAACTCAGTTGCATGGCCTCAGCTTGCTAGGGATCACGACTTCTGTTTTTGGTGCCGTGGCCAGTATGATACCTGGGGATTCTGCTGCCTGTGGATGAAGGGGAGAGAGGAGTGGGGGGGCTGCAGATTCTGCCCATGTGCCGTCCGGAGACAGAGGCTCCCGGCTGCTCGGGGCCTACGGAGAGTGAGCGGTTCTGCCTCCCGTGGATGGCGTTCTGCGCAGACCATTTTACTAGTCTTCATACCTTTGGTGTGTAGCCAGGGCCTGGCAGATATATATCGTTCAGCAAATGTGAGTCTTGGAAAATAAATAGGTTTGTATATGAGCGTGTAGGATTTTGGTAGAAAAAGACTCCTCTCCAGACCGGAAGGGGCTGTGAGTAGGCACAGGAGAGAAACGTAAAATGATTGGTTCAAGGGGTGGGGCAGGGGGTCTGAAAAAGAAGCCCCACTCTTTTGGCCCAGCGCCCTAAGAAAGTGGTAGGAAAGGGGGCTGGAAAGGCCAGTCATTGCTGTGGAAATTCAGTTCCTGCTCAGAGGAGCGTCTCTGCCCCCATGACCCCTGTCCCCTTCGGTTCCTGCTGACGCTGCCGCAGCCCGGCCCTCACCCATCGCCCGCCTGTGCTGGCTCACAGGAGGCTGAGCCCCCAGGCGGCTTCTTCTCTGTCTGTCTGCGGGCTGTGCTGGGGCCCCAGGCGAGGCCCCAGAAGGCATCTGGAGTGGGCGGGAGGAGGGAGCGCCCTGGGGTGCTCCCCGCAGCTGCGTCCTGGGCCGCACTCCTGCCGGATGGGCCCAAAGGCCTCAGCTCCTGCCCGGGCCTGTGGCCTCTGTGTGCAGTGACCCCACGTGGCCCTCGGTCCCTGCAGCCTCCCGACGCTGGCGGCTTCCTGCTGCTGCTCATCTCCAGGCTGTCTCTCACACTGCTCCGCGCTCCGTCAGCCATGTCACTAATGCCTGCTCCCTTCCACTTTGAAGTCTCAGATTTCTCTGTCCTTGGTGAGCCCTCTGAGTGGTAAAAACGATGAGTAGGAAAAGCCTGCCCACTCTTGGGAGACGCTGTGGGTCCTGGCACAGCTCTTGGGGGCAGGGCCGTGTAGTGTGATGAGTAGTGATGACCTGCCGGCAGGCTGATCTGTCCGTGGCCGCCAGCGGAGCGCATCCACGCCCCACTTTCCCCGAAACGTATGGAACTGTTACTGCCTGGTGGATGCAGCTCAGCTCCTGAGAAGTGTTGTCCGCATAGTTAATAAGTGCCCGCTTGTGAAAGACCTGGAGGATTTGCGTTCCGTCCATCCATTTCCCCTCCATGTGCATTTTCCTCATCATATAGCTCTTCTCTCCATGGACAGGTGGTGGTGGAGTCCGCTACTTGAAGACTGTTTTAGTTGAGGCGTGGTAGATCATCCTTCCCCATTGGGAAATTTTCACAGGGAAATGCTTGGCTTATTTCTCAGAAAAAACAGGCCCTTTTTAAAAATACATAAATGCATAGAAAAAATATGGAAACTACTAAGGATGGTTATCTTTGGGTGATGGTATTTCAAGTAGATTTTTTTTTCCTTTTAACTTTGTTTCTCCAAAGTGTTATAGCGGAAATTACAAGATATTTCGTAATTGGGAAGATAGTAAATATTAGGGTAATATGTGACTCATAGAGATTGACTGGCAGGAGGTTGGATAAAAATGCAGAAAAAGACAGGAAAAGAGATAGGACTCTAGGAAAGAAAAGTGTTGTTTTTGCATGTTTCAGTAACCAAAATGTTGCTTTCGGTCAGCCTCATTCAGTCCCAAGGGTGGTTCTTTCTTCCTTCTTCTCTTCTCTGGACTCAGAACTCAGCTGCCGGTATTCAGGCTTGTTTAGCTGGGCTGCTGATTAAACAGCGCCAACCTCGGAACAACTGGGAACCTAACCTCTTTTGATAATAAGTTTTTAAATAGTAAAGTCATCATAAGTTCCAAATAATCAACTTAGAAGCTGAGTCTTTGGGGGTGAGGGAGAACAGTCTCTTCTTTTGACTTTTCTGCCCCCGGTGGGTTGTACAGGGCCTGGCACCTGTTAATTTGCGGCCTGAGTGGGTACCTTCTCCCCAAGAGAGGCACACACAGACACACGCTCGCTTCATCCTGTAGTCGAGTGCCCTCAGGTTGGCTCTAAACTTGAAGACAGGAGCCCTCTCTCTGCCCCTGGCGCGAACACTCCCGGGCCAGAAACACAGCTCTGCAGCCTCAGAGAAGGAGGCAGCACCCTGGCCTGATGGGGCCCTGGACTGAGACCAGTGGTGGCCCAGTGTGGAGGGAAGCTGGCCCCTGCAGCCTGCTCCCCGTCAGGACTGCCCCCTCCTGGACTCTGCTAGCCTTCCTCTCCTCCTCAGAAGGGTTCCATGCCCAGCCTCCTCTCTGGGTGTCCTGGTGCCACGTCCATTCCCCTTTCGTTCACTCATTCGATGCCTGTTTGGTGACAGGCGTCGTGGATATGCAGTGCTGAGCAGAAGAGGCGTGGTTCCCATCTCAGCTTTCAGTTAGCAAATCAGTGCAGGCGGAGATTTCCGCAGTCCCAGACGCGAGCAGCTCACCGCCGAGAACGGGCTGTTGTTGGGGTCAGAGCTTAGAGCGTCTCCGCTGAGCACAGGCTTCTTTTCCCAAGGATCCTCTTTATCTGAGATGTCTTGACATCTCAGTGTGTGTCTCCACCTGTGGGGATAAAAAAAAAAAGAAGAAATGGTCTGGTGTGGCTGTGTGGGCAAGGCGTTTACATCTGCTCTTTTCCTGACAGGTGAACTTTAACGAGCCCTTATCCATGCTTCAGCGCCTCACTGAAGACCTGGAGTACCATGAGCTGTTAGACCGGGCTGCCAAGTGTGAGAACTCTCTAGAACAGCTCTGTTATGTTGCAGCTTTCACCGTGTCCTCCTACTCCACTACTGTCTTCCGTACCAGCAAGCCATTCAACCCACTCCTTGGGGAGACCTTTGAGCTGGACCGGTTAGAGGAGAATGGCTACCGATCCCTCTGTGAGCAGGTGAAGGAGCCTCAGGACTGTGGCACGCTTCCTGCTTGAGGAAGAGGGGATTCGGGGGGTTGCTCCCCACCCTGGGCGTTAGCATTTGCAGACATTCCAGACGCTGCCACCCCAGACTGCCTTCCTCTCCTTCTGGACGTCAGCCGTGGAGGCCCTGATGCTCACCTAGGGCTGTGGGCCTGCGCCCTCCAGCGGGAACCCGGGGCGTGACTGGGCGGCGTCTCCTCCCCTCCTGCCTTTTCATTGGAGCTCCCGGTCTCTTCCAGGTGAGCCACCACCCCCCCGCGGCTGCACACCATGCCGAGTCCAGAAACGGCTGGACGCTGCGGCAGGAGATCAAGATCACCAGCAAGTTTCGCGGCAAATACCTCTCCATTATGCCTCTCGGTAAGGCCAGCACCTGGGTGGGGGTGCTCCAGGAAGGAAGGCCGTCCTGGCGGGACAGAGGAGGTTGCTGGTTCTGGAGCCGGGAGCCTGGAGGCCTGGTTCGGGTACTGAACCTGGGAGCCAGCTCTGCAGGTCACGTAACTTCTCAGCCGTGGGGTGAATGAGGGCTGAGAGACTGTTTAGGGACCCACTCAGTCACAGGTTCTTTGTCTTCTTAGCTTACATCTGACGCATCTTTATTTTGGGGGGCTTCCCTGGTGGCTCAGATGGTAAAGAAACTGCCTGCAGTGCAGGGGAAACAGGTTTGATCCCTACTCTAAAGATCCGCTGGAGAAGAGTGGCAGCCCACTCCAGTGTTCTTGCATGGAGGATCCCATGGACTGAGGAGTCCATCGGGTTGCAGAGAGTTGGACAGGACTGAGCAACTAACACTTTGACCCTTCCTTTTACTTTTAAGTACTATTTTAGGATATGCATCTCAGCGTGCTCTTTAAAAGTTCTGTCTTTAAACTGGTGGTGTTGCCCCTCCTTCCCTAGCAGGCAGTTTCTCGCCACAGACCAGAACTCCTGTGGCTGCAAGGTTAGGTTTCCTGGCAGCCCCTCCCCCTCCCTCCATCAGAGGGGTTAGGTATCCCTTATGTAAGGGGTAAGCTCCAGGTAAGGTGAAACTTTGTTTTAAAAGATCTTACTGGATTACACGTTAATTTTGCACTAAGACCTAAAGGATCCAGCCTGGGAATAGGAATCCTAGTATGCCGTGTTAGCATGTCTGTGCTTCAGGTGAAAAGCAGTTATTCAAAAAGTGTAGCAGGCTCTTGATGCTCTTTGCAAGTTCAGCAAGAGCAGCCACGTTTGACCCTGTATGTGTCGAAGAGTGAATGCTGGTCTGCAGGAAAAGAAACCCAGAGCAGATCGAGAGGCCAAGTCGCCTGGAGACAGCTGACAGTAGGCGCCTGAGCTCTGTGTGCCTTTCGCTTTCCGGGTTTTCATCTTTCAGGAGGCAGAGCTGCAGGGCTGGGTTGTTGCAGGACAGCCTTCTGCTCTATTCCACCCGCTTTCCCTCAGAAAACACACAGTGTAACAGGTACAGTGCAAACCAGACATTAGAAAAAAATCCAAGGATGTTGGAAGTGAAACTGAAGTGTTAACTTTATTGCTTCATGATTAATATGCAAGAGACCCCAAGGTGAAAAGGAGACTAACTGATTTCAGTCTTGATCTTTTCCTGAGAACCTGTAAAAAGGTTCTAATTGCTTAACTGTCTTTGAAGCGAATAGTTTCAGAAGTGTGTTAGGTTGAGAGTAGTAAACACTTGAGATGTTCACTCCTAATCTGCAAACCTGAGTGTCAGTGGTTATGTTGCCGTGTAAATTCATCCATGCAGAAGAGTTTCAGAGCACCCTGAGGATCACTAAAGGGGTGGATTATATGTATTTAATTCTGAGAGGGTATGCATTTTAAAAAGAGTAGTAGACCCAAATTACCAATGATCTGCTGAACATTTTCTCTGTAATTTGACTAATCTCAAATTCTTTAAGGGGTAAATAACTATAGTAACATGATAAAAGTGGTAGATCCAATTTTTAAAGAGTTCAAAAATTGTTTGGATTCCATTCCTATGGTTTTTTAAGGATTCGATATTGAGTGTATCTACCACATACTAGATGTAGTTCTAAGATGTTTGGGAAAATATAAGTGAACAAAGCAGAGATCTCTGCCTTTGTAGGGAAATTGAACAAAGAATTGACGTGACAGGAATCTGAATACAGAGATATAAAGAGGGATTTCCAGATGTTAGCCCTGGGGATGGTTGTATTTAATACTTTTGCATCCGTGACTTGGAAGGAGAGTCATGCAATTTAATTTTCACATATTCAGGGATGTTCACCTCTCAGAGGGTAAATCGTTAAGCTGATGGATGTCACTGGTGAAAGAGGTACACACAGGGTTATAAGTGAGGCAGATAGAAGTCTGAGTCTTCTTGTAAAATAGACTTTGAAAAGGTTAGAATTCTTGCAATCTGGAAAAAAGAATGCTTCTAGGAAAGCAATGTAATTGATGTTTGTAAAATTATGAAGACTGTAGAGAGGATAGATACGAGTTTATTCATCCACTCACTTTGGAATTGAGTGGCAACTTGCAGTTTAAAGAGATGCATTTAAGTAAGACTATTCTTTCACAGTTGGAGTTCTCAAACCTGAGAAGAGTCACCGTCTAAGGCTGAATGAAACCACACTCAGCCCGCTGGTCTGTGTGGTGACTGCCGGCCTCTGTGTGCCTTGAGTTTGCTCTAGTAGCACTGTGGTCAGAATTCCTCCTTATGCATTTTATCCATTTTTCCAGTTTCTGCTTTTTGCTTAGAGTGATTAATCCATCTATATTTATTATAATTACTGATTGATTAGTTAGGGTTTACATCTGCCATTTTGGTATCTTGTTTCTGTACATCTTATGTCTTTTTTGTTCCTCTGTCCATTAGTTCTTTATATTAAATAGGTATTTTCCTAGCTTACCATTTTAATTCCCTTATTTCTTTTACTGTGATCTTTAAAGATATTTTTGTTGTGGTTACCCTGGGTATTAAAACCTTCTAATAATCTAGTTCAGATTAATACAACTGAATTTCTATAATATATAAAAACTTTGCCCTTGTATGGATCCATTACCTTCTCCCTCCTTTGTGCTTTTATTGTCATACAAACCATTTTTCTACATTGTAATTCCATCGACGTTTTATAACATAATTGTCTTTTAATGGTGGCTCAGATGATAAAGAATCTGCCTGTAATGCGGCAGACCCAGATTCGATCCCTGGGTCCAGAAGATCCCCTGGAGAAGGGAATGACTACACGCTTCAGTGTTCTGGCCTGGAGAATTCCATGGACAGAGGAGCTTGGTGGGCGACAGTCCATGGGGTTGCAAAGAGGCATACGCGACTGAGCACTTACTGGTCTCTTCATCTCTTAAGGTGATTTAAGTCAGTGTCTAGTGTCTTTTCATTTCAGCCTGAAGGACTTCCTTGAGTATTTCTTGAAGGTGAGATCTGCTAATGATGAATTCTTTCAGGTTTTGTTTTTCTGGGAATGTCTTGAGTTCTCCTTTGTCTGTGAAGGACAGTTTTGCTGGACATGGACTTCTGGGCTTGACGGTCTTTGTCTTTTAGCCTCTTGACCATGTGTTCCCACTGCCTCTGCCCCCGTGGTCTCTGCGGATGGCTTGCCTGTGATGCGGTCACCTCTGTTCCTTTTGGGCTTTTCCGATTCTCTTTGACGCTGTCTTTCTAATTTAATTGTGGAGGGTTTGTATGTCTTGCTCTTTGAGTTGATCCTGCTTGGCATTCAGTGGACTTCTTGGATGTGTAGATGAGTATTTTTCATCAAACTTGGGGAATTTTTGGCCATTATTTCTTCAAGTGCTCCAACTGTTATCACCACCTGGAGATGGGGAGATGGTCCGGATTTTTCTCTGGGCCTGATATAATCACAGGGTATTTATTAGAGAGAGGCTGGAGGTTCAGTCAGTGACAACAGAAGCAAGAGATGTGAGTGATCCTTGGAAACCAAAGAGTGCAGGTGGCCTGTGGCAGCTGGAAGAAACATGAGGATAGATTCTCCCCTAGAGACGTCATAAGGACACGCCTTTGCTGGCACCTGGTTGTTTTTTTTTTTTTAATTTTAAATTTATTTATTTTTAATTGAAGGATAATTGCTTTACAGAATTGTGTTGGTTTCCGCCAGACATCACCAGGAATCAGCCGTAGGTACACACATATCCCCTCCCTCTGGAGCCTCCCTCCCGTCTTCTCCCCATCTCAGCCCTGGAGGGTGAGACGGAGCCGGGTTGAGTCCCCGGAGTCCTACAGCAAACTCTCGTTTCCATCTGTTCTACACACAGGGATGTGTGTTTCCCTGTTGCTCTCTGCAGACGCCACCCGCCCCCCGCCCCATCATGTCCAGAAGTCTGTTCTCTTGTGTCTGCATTGCTGCCCTGCACATAATTTCATCAGCACCATCTTTCTAGATTCCATATATGTACATTAGTATATGAGATTTGTTTTTCTCTTTCTGACTTACTTCACTCTGTGTAATAGGCTCTAGGTAAGAATACTTCCCTGGGTTGGGAAGATCCCCTGGAGAAGGAAATGGCAACCCACTCCAGTATCCTTGCCAGGAAAATCTCATGGACAGAGGAGCCTGGTGGGCTGCAGTCCACGGGGTCGCAAAGAGTCGGGCACGACTGAATTAACTCAACAAAAGAACACTGGAGTGCATTGCCATTTCCTTCTCCAGGGGATTTTCCCAACCCAGGGATCGAACCCGGGTCTCTAGTGTTGCAGGCAGACTCTTAACCGTCAGAGCCACGCCTAGCTCCTGTAGGTAGTGCTGCAATGAGGACTGACATACGTGTCTTTTTCAGTTTTGGTGTCCTTGGGGTATATGCCTAGGAGTGGGATTGCTGGGTCACATGGCGGTTTTATTCCTGGTTTTTTAAGGAATCTCCACACTGTTCTCCACAGTGGCTGTATCAGTTTACATTCCTACCACCAGTGCAAGAGCCTTCGTTCCCTTTTCCCCACACCCTCTCCAGCATTTATTGTTTGTAGACGTCTTGATGGTGGCCATTCTGACCGGTGTGAGGTGTTATCTCATTGTAATTTTGATTTGCATTTCTCTGATAATGAGTGATGTTGAGCATCTTTTCATGTGTTTGTTTGCCATCTGTATGTCTTCTTTGGAGAAATGTCTGTTTAGGTCTTTTCCCCACTTTTTGATTGGGTTGTTTGTTTTTCTGGTATTATTTCCATTACTCTAGGAGGTGGGTCATAGAGGATCTTGCTGTGATTTGTCATCGAGTGGTTCTGCCTTTGTTTTCCTCTAAGAGTTTTAGTTTCTGGTCTTACATGTAGGTCTTTAATCCATTTTGGGTTTATTTCTGTGTGTGGTGTTAGGAAGTGTTCTAATTTCATTCTTTTGAACATTGCTATCCAGTTCTCCCAGCACCACTTATTGCAGAGGCTGTCTTTGCCCCTTTGTTTATTCTTGCCTCCTTTGACACCTGATTTTAGATTCTGCCTTCAGAACTGTAAAAGAGTAAGCTGTGTTATTTTAAGCTGCGGAGTTTGTTGCAGTTGGTTCCAGCAGCAGTAGGAAGCAGATATAGGGGTTAACGATGCCTGCCAGCTAAGGTATCAGCAGGGATTTGAGTGCCCACTATCTGCTGGCAACTATCCTAGGTAGGTGTACGATGGTGAACAAAAGCCACTTTGTCCTCATTTAGTTTGCATTCTTTTCTTAAGTAGACAAAAAGTAAATAAATACTTTAATTTTAGATAGTGGTAGTCCCGTGAAGAAACTAGAGTGAGTGGGGGCTGGGGGTAGTGGTGGAGGAAGGCAGGGGGTGGCGTCTCCCTGGCTGGGGGAGTCGGGAGATTCTCTGAGAAGGTTACATCTGACCTGAGACCTGAGGATACAGGGAACCAAGACCAGGAGACGATCTGGGGGAGTGTGTTCCAGGCAGAGAGAGCCCAGAGCTGAGGGCCCCGAGCAAGCATAGCATGCGTGAGCAGCGGTAAGGCCACCGCGGCTGGTTTTGGGGCTCTGGGGAAGCTCTTGAGGGTCTTGTATTCTGTGGAAAGGAGTTGAGTCTTTCTCTCACTGCAGTGGGAGGAACTGAGGGATTCTCTGGCGTGGAAAGTTGACGTGGTATGTTTAGACAGATCATTTTGCCTAGAGACTTCAGGAGGACCAGTGTGGAAGCTGGGAGGCCAAGAAGGGGTCCAGGCCAGCGCTGCTGGGGCCGTCACTGCGGTGGCGGAGGGAAGGCAGGACTGTGGGCTGCGGTGGGCAGAGGAGATGTTTGCTCGGGGGTGGGGGCCCGGTGCAGCGTCTGGTGCAAGCACACGGACTGCGCGCCTGCCACTGCTGCCGTCAGCGTCGCTGCCCGAGGGCGTGTCCGAGGGCATGGGCGTGTCCGAGGGCGTGTCCGAGGGCGTGCCTGTGGGTGTGTCCGTGGGCGTGTCCGAGGGTGTGCCTGTGGGCGTGCCCGAGGGCGTCCCTGTGGGCGTGTCCGTGGGCGTGTCCGAGGGCGTGCCTGTGGGCGTGTCCGAGGGCGTGCCTGTGGGCGTGTCCGAGGGCGTCCCTGTGGGCGTGTCCGAGGGCGTGCCTGTGGGCGTGTCCGAGGGCGTCCCTGTGGGCGCGCCCGCTGCGGCCCTCTGCACAAGGGGACGTCCCTGAGCCACAGGCACTGCTCCTTTCATCAGTGCTCCCGGGCTGTGACCCGGAAGGCGCTGTGCTATGTAGTGTGTGTCTTGGGATGTCCTTGGCGTCCAGTGGTTAAGACTTCACCTTCCAGTTTAGGCTGTTTGGGTTCAGTCCCTGCTCAGGGACCTCCCCTGTGCCTCAGAGCCAGAGATCCATAAAACAGAAGCAGTGTTGTAATGCATTCAATAAAGACTTGGGGAAAAAAGGTCCACATCGAAAAAAAAAATTTTTGAAAAAACTATATATGTCTTCTGAGATTTTTTAAATTATTTTGAATCTCCCATTCAAACCCCTGACTTTGGTTTGGTGTTCACCGAGACTATCTGGTGAGAGCTATAAAGTCAGGACCTGCCGGTGGAGAGACGCAGGGAAGCAGGCCCGGGAGGACCCTGGCCTGAGTTTCTGTCCCCTCCCCGTGAGATGAGGGCCGCAGCCAGCATGGGGCTGTTTTTCTAACGTTCAGCTTAATATGTGTACCACTCTCTGCTTCTAGGTAGCATCCACTGTATTTTCCATGCAACTGGGCACCACTACACTTGGAAGAAAGTGACCACAACAGTGCACAACATCATCGTGGGCAAATTGTGGATTGATCAGGTGAGCAAAGGGCCTCTCAGCGCTTCTGGAGCTCAGAAGAATCCTTTCGTCCATCTTTGCAGTGTTCAGGATGTGTGATCTGGACCCCGACTGCCATTCCTGGTTTCTCAGTTTCACCGAGGCAATTCCTCTCAGGCAGTAACCACACTCCCAAACTGCCGACTTTTCGTACCACAGACTGTTGTCTGTAAATGACCAGGTTCCCACATTGGTGGGTGACTGCTCTCCTAGGACTGTGTCAGGCACCAGGAGGGCTCCAAGAAAGTGATGAGCACGGCTCCCACCCTCTGTCCTCTCCTTGCGCATCAAGCATGCACTGCCGGGTGGAGCCTGGGGTTTTTGGGGTTCCAAGTCAGATGGGGCGTTGTCCCTCAAGAGTTATTTTATCATTGGAGACTTACGACAAATATGTGTAGGATGAAAAGTATTTGGCAAAACGACCCGCCTAAGAGGTGTGCTAAGATAATATCTAGTTCATTGTCAATTTGCTCTTAAGACAATGGTTGCAGTAAATTTAGGAAAAAGGAGAATATTGTCCGAACAGTGGGAGAGGCTTCACAGTAGGTGTGGGAATGAAGCTGAGTCTTCACGAGTGGATTGGGGTTCACAAGATGGAAAGGAGGAGAGAGTGAAATGAATAAAATACAGAAAGGCCCACCACGTGTAGTCTTGAAGCTGGGGGTAGAACCCTTTGATTTAAGCACGGAGTTCATGAAGGGTACGAGTGGAGGATCGGTTCGGGAAGGTAAATTATAATGTGAATGTCAACGTGCATGCCAAAGGCTGAATTATGCCACCTAACGTGACACACAGTTTTAAAAAAAAAAAGGTCATTTGGCCTTGATTCCAACCAGGAATACCAAGATGATAAAAGCATTTTAGAGCATCTCAAGAATGACTGAGACCTGAATCTTAAGTGTAGGAGTGCAAGAACATAAGACTGAAAAGAAAAGAATTATGAGGCGTGGGGCTTAGCGTATATCCAGGTCATTCAGTCTTAATAAAACAGTCCATGGTTCTTTTCTTTTCATAGTCTGGTGAGATTGACATCGTGAATCACAAGACAGGGGACAAGTGCAATCTTAAATTTGTTCCTTATAGCTACTTCTCTCGGGACGTCGCGAGAAAGGTAAGAAGTTGGGATTAAAGTGTTTTTCACCTAGTGTATGTCCTGCAGAAAGTCTCTTCCTTTGAGGCTGGCATAGATGGATGTGTGTGCGTTCAAAAAAAGGAGAGGTAAAGGAGAACCTCAGCAAAAGACAGTAAGTTAGAAAGTGAAAGTCAAGAGCAGCGAGATAGTAGAGTTGGCCCAGTGCTGAGGGTGCTTTCACTGCTGTGGGCCCAGGTTCGATCCCTGGTCGGGGAGCTAGGATCCTGCAAACTGAGTGAGTGTGGCAAACAGACAGACAAACAGAACCAGGAGAGACTGAAAACGGGAACCGCTGCGGCAGGACTGAGGAGAGGACTGCGGGAAGAAGGCACGGGTGGCGCGACCCCTGTGAAGTCTGAGCGAGGCTTCTGTTACCGCCGCAGGGGAACTGTGCCGGGAGTTGTGTTGGGAGAGTGAACAGGTTCGTCTGTGGTCTCTCTGATTTCTGGGGAGAAGAACACAACATAATCCCGAGTACGGTCAGACCCTTTTCTTGTGTACATCGTTAGGAAAAAAAGCCCTGTACCACAAAATGGTAACGAAGCCCCCATTCATGAGGCTGGCCCTTTGAGCAGTTCAAGCACACTCCCACGGAGTAAGTCCAGCGGCTCCCGTAGTCTGCAGCGGGGTGCAAGCAGCCTGCCCCAGGGCCAGGCTCTGGGGCGCGTCCCCGGTGCCGCCGTGCTCCCGAGCCTGCTCTCCACCCCTAGGTGACGGGGGAGGTGACCGACCCGTCGGGCAGAGTTCACTTCGTGTTGCTGGGCACATGGGATGAGAAAATGGACTGCTTCAAAGCACAGCCGGTCCCCGGGGAGAACGGGGGTGACGCCCGGCAGCGCGGCCACGACGCGGAGGAGAGCAGGGTGCTGCTCTGGAAGCGGAACCCTCTACCGTGAGTATCGCCGTGGCGGCGTCCCTCCCCTGCCCTCCCGCCTAAGTCTGTGCGGACCAGCGCTGGCAGAGGACCGAAAGGCGGCCCTGTGGGGCGGGGTTGTTGCGGGCCTTGTCCCAGGAGAGTTCAAATGACTCAGACCACACCTGCCCAAAAATGATTTGGTGTCTCCTAAAGGTCCTTTGGTGGACAAGGAAACGGCAACCCACTCCAGTATTTTCTTGCCTGGGAAATCCCATGGACAGAAGAGCCTGGCAGACTGCAGTCCATGCGGTCACGGTCAGACCCGATGACTGAGCATGCACACACCAGAGCAGTCCTTCGGGTTGTGATTCAGAAGAATATTTTTCTGTAATTTAGAGCAAAACTGTTCAGAAAGGGCCAAGGGAGAAGGCTCCCTACCACCTGTGGCCTAAAGGCTCATGGCGATATGATGGTCCCTGAGACAATGTCCAGGACTTTGGAAATAATTAAGGTGGAGACCGTTTGTCTGCTGTCGTCATTTAATATGTTCAGTCCTAGTGATAGCCAAGGTTATCCCAGAAAGTAGCAAAAAGTAAAAGGAAACAAATTTGAAGTTTTATTTAGTAGAATGTTTCAGTCTTCCTAATTTTAACTGAGCATATCCCACACCCAGGAAACCGTCCAGGTGGGGGGCCCTGAGGTGGGGGGGGGCGGTGTCCTGGGAGGGGACGGTCCGCCAGGTCTCTTAGTTAGGCGCACCCACAGGCTCTGTGGGCACCTGGGGGCTGTATCCCTGGCGCGAGCTCAGCTGGGCTCTGGCTCACGGGGCTCTGGACTCTGGCGGTGCCCGTCCCTTCCTGACCCCTGCCCTGCAGGAAGAACGCGGAGAACATGTACTACTTCTCCGAGCTGGCTCTGACCCTCAACGCCTGGGAGGCCGGCACCGCGCCCACGGACAGCCGGCTGCGGCCCGACCAGAGGCTGATGGAGAACGGGCGCTGGGATGAGGCGAACGCGGAGAAGCAGCGCCTGGAGGAGAAGCAGCGGCTTGCGAGGAAGAAGCGCGAGGCCGAGGCCATGAGGGCCACGGAAGACGGTAAGGGCGCCTCTGCCGCGTGTCCGCACCCCAGTTGACGGACAGGCCCCCGTGTCCGCGCCCCAGTTGAGGGACGCGCCCCCGTGTCCGCGCCCCGGTTGAGGGAGGCGCCCGCGGCCCACGCCCTGATCCTGCCTCCCCGCCTCTTGCCCGACAGGCACGGCCCACGACCCCTACAAGGCGCTGTGGTTCGAGCGCAGGAAGGACCCGGTGACCCGGGAGCTGACGCACATCTACCGCGGCGGCTACTGGGAGTGCAAGGAGCGGCAGGACTGGGACTCGTGCCCTGACATCTTCTGAAGGAGCCGCCGAGGAGGAGGAGCCCGCGGACTGCTGCCGGCGCCGCCTGCTCGAGCTCGTCTGTCTTAACCAATCACTTCTTGTTCCGAATCAGTCACCAGAAGCAGACCCGGTTGGTGGTGATTGGCTGGTTGCCTTAGCTGATTGACCCTGAAATCAACATTCTGGACCCCGCGTGCTTGTCGGGGAGGCGCCCCCAACTTCTCCAGAGTCGGGGGCCCCACCCACCCCCTGAGATGCTGGCCCTCACCCCCACCCCGGAGCTGCCGCTCAGCCAGGCCCGCGGAGCACACTGCTGCGGGGCGCCCGGCCTTGTGCCGTGCGAGCTGATCCTAGAGGGTCCCTCGAAAAAGAAACACGTTCAGACTTGGCCACGGAGCATCGTGAGCGCCGTGGTGGAGCCGAGGCACAGCCCAGGAGATGGCCAGGCCGCACGAGGCGCCCGCGAGGGGCTCGTCTGCAGGACCGGGACGCGCAGAGGTCATGCTTGGCAGTGTCTTCGCTCGTTAGCACACCCCGCTGCTGTTCTCCACCTTCGCTGACGGCCGCCGAGGCCCCTCGGGCGTCGCAGGAGGGTTGCCTTGTCCTCACGAGGGACTTTACGGACTCGCTCAGGCAGAGTGCTTCGGAGAACCCGGAGCACGAGGCCACGTGGACACGGCTGGCCGCCGCACTCTCCCGCCCCCTCACCCCACCGTCCCCGCCGCCTTCTCCTCCCCTCTCCTGTCTTCTTCTCGCTCTCTCTCCATCTCTGGGCACATACCCGCTCAGGTTTGTGCCTCGAGGAACAAAGCATTACCTGCCCCATTCTGCCACACTTCAGAATCTGAGAGAAGGCGTTTATTCCGAGTGAGTTTTCACCATCTCTCAGAACCCACGGACTGAAGCCACTTCTGGAATAATGTGTTAAATACCTGTATATTATATATATGTAGAGAAAAGTCCGAATTTTCTGTTTGATTTCCCTCCCTCCCGTTAAGAATCTTGCTCTCTGATCTCACTTGTCCCCCAGGGACTCTTGGACACACTAGTGCGGATGGGAGCCCCCTTGGGCGGACACGTCCCGCGATCACCCGGCAGGGTCTGTGTCCGCGGGTCGCATCCTGGGCGCCCACTGCTGTCTCAGCTCCGCTCTCCTCACCCGACTCTGGAGGACGAAGCCCTGCCCCCTTGCCCAGCGTTCTGTCCTCCTCCACCCGGGAGAGTGTGGGTAGTCGGGCAGGAGGGGCGTTTGCGGCTGCAGCCTGCCTCTGCCCAAGCGCAGCGCCGCATAGCTGATCCTCCTTCCTGGGAACCGGGGCTGATAAGAGAACCGCTCCTGTCTGGCCCAGATTTCCTTTTTTTTTCCCGTCTTTGTTTTGTTTCAGTTGTCTCTGGTCGGAAATCTGACCCCGTGCCGCCCACCCGTGGTTGAGGATCACAAATCGAGGTGCCTTCCTTGTCTGCTCTTCGTTGGTGTTCTCTGTTTCTGTTCCTTAACTGCCGAGCCTCAGCCAGCGTGGGTCCTTGCGGGGAATCATTCCAGGGGAAGCCGTCCCCGCAGGGAAACTGGATTTCTGCCGGGGAACCAGGCCTGCTCCTTCCCCGCCCGCCCTGCCTGGTGGCCGTGGGGAACTGCCTCCGGGGACTCGCTTCCCAGCACGAGTGAGGGGTTACGGCAGGGCTGCCACCTTCAGGGAGCCCCATGGAAGCAGTGACCCGCTCCTGGGGTGGGTGCTTCGGCCGGTGGGATTCCCCCGGAGACTGAACTCCCTGCTCTCTCCCCCCACCCCCTGCCTCCTCCATCTGCACTACGTCTCCAGCCTGATCCTCAGATTCCTGCTCAAGGAAGAGGCTTCCAGTCCTTCAGGTGAAATAAAGTCACACGGAAGCAAAACAAAACTATATATATTTTCAGTTTTTTTTGCCTTATTGAATTTTTTTTCCAAGAAAACTACTAAATTAAATAATTTTTTAAAAGTCAGATTGTTTGTCTGATTCACTTCTACTGAGTAGGAGGCAGCAGGAAGAGGTGGAGAACTGGCCCCACTGTGATTTGTTTTTTGGGAGTTGGGGAACTTGATCTTCATGAGAAACTGCGAGAAAAACTGGGCATGGATTTCCAGATGTTTGACTGAACTTAATTTCACCTGCCTGTTTAAATTCTCAGGATCTTAGCTGATCCACGCAGGGATTCAAATTCTGTGTTTTGAACATAAGCAACTGAGAGGTGATTGGAAGACCTTGGAAAGACATGAGGACACTGAAAATGCTAGTTTAGTTTTTCTCTGCAAAGTTCAAGGAGGGGAGAAGGTGGGCAAAGCTGTGGAAGCGGCTTGGAGGCCTCCGAGGAGGGCAATGCCAATTCCTGGCCTGAGGGGGCAGCCCCTGTCCTCTGAGCGTATGTTTCTTTGTCCAGGGTCCTGAGATCGAAGCGCTCAACGTTGCCTGGCTTCCACTCCAACAATTTTTAAGGTGTTCATGTTACAGTTGTCATGCTGAATATGAAGAAAGACACTCAGAAAATAAACTAATTTACTCAAGGTCACGTAGTTGATTGGTTAGTCACACCACTGGAATTCCAAGCTGGGTTTGTTTAACCCTGGAGTTTGCGACCTTTACAACCTTGTGTTCTGTGAGCCACTGGGTGGGAAGGCAGCGGGTAGCTAAGTCATTTCCTCCTCCTGGACTATACATCGTGAAGAAATGGGTATCTCTCTTTCCAGAAGCTTCTTAATGTGGATAATAGCTTGTGGGGAGTCCTACCTGAAGGAAGGAGCATTCTTGAAGTTCGGCCTCCTGACGCCTTCACTTCTCACAGCTCTCATGCCCACAAAATCAGCTGCATTGTCAGGGTTTATTTTTTCGAGCCTGGTTCCCGGGAAGGCCACTTATCTGGTACAGTCATTTGCCCGATTCCCGTTACTGGGCTTGGTGTGAAGTGTCAGCAGTGGTTTTTCTGACAGCCATAACATGGTAGTAGACCCCTGACATTTGTGAGAGCTGCATCCTGCAATCTTGAATAGCAGGTGGTGTGTAATTTCCTCCAGTAGGGGCAGTCTAATGTACCCAAAACATTTCAACATTCTTCTTTATTTTTTTAACGTATTATTTTGTGTTGGGGTGTAGCTGATGGTGAACAGTGGAGGGACTCAGCCATGCACATGCATGTATCCATTCTCCCCCCGCCAAATCCCCTCCCATCCAGACTGCCACATAACATTCAACAGGGTTCCACGTGCTGAACAATAGGTCCTGTTGGTTATCCATTTTAAATAAAATACAGCAGTGTGTGCATGTCCACCCCAAACTCCCTCACTGGCCCTCCCCACACTGCTCCCCACACAACCGTAAGTTCATTTGCTAAGTCTGTGAGTCTCTATGTTTTGTAAGTTCATTTGTATCCTTTCTTTTTAGATTCTACATGTAAGGGATGTCATATAATATTTCTCCTTCTCTTTCTTACTTCACTCAGTATGACGCTGTCTAGCTCCATCCTTTCAACATCCTTCCTTCAGTTCTTTAAGGGGCTGCTGTGACATGATGGGCTGGGACAGAGATCCCCAGGAGTCTACCTTCCTCATGATTCAAAATTACATATGACTCAGCGAAATGATACATTATTGCATCTGTCAGGGAACTCTGCCCAGTCACTCAGTCGTGTCCGACTCTGTGATCCCACGGACTGTAGCCCGCCAGGCTCCTCTGTCCGTGGGATTATCCCAGGCAAGCATACCGGAGTGGGTTGCCATTTCCTTCTCCACAGGGACCTCTGAAGTCCCACAAAAACATTACCTCTGCATTTCAAGGATCTGCTCTACTTTCAGCAGGACAAATGAAAATCAACTTATAGTCCTAAAAGGAAGTATAGAAAAATCATTAGAACGTATTTACTATAAGGTATATATCTTGTGAAACTCTTAACATTGTTCTAAAAACTTAAGAGTTTGCTTCTAAAGGTTTATTAAAAAAAATAAAAAAGGTTTATAAAGCTTTTGCCCAGTAATGTGCTCTGCCCTGTGGGAAGCATTCCCGAAGGCTTCCTTGGTTTTCCGTTCCAAAGTTCATAAAATAGATGGTGGTTACATTCTCCTCAGGCTTTCCTCCCTACCGTCTTTTCAGGTAAAGTGCTTCTCTTGGGGTTCACCTTGATTCCCCAGGGGAAGCTAACAAGCTGATCAGATGCAGCTTCCTTAAAGGTGAGAACTAGCGATCTCAGATTCTTCTATAAATAGCCTTGCAGAAGTCAGGCCTGAGTTTGGTAGGGTGATTTTAGACGTTAGGAAAGAACCAGATGTTTGGGCTTCCCTGTTGGCTCAGACAGCACAGAATCGGCCTGCAGCACAAGCGACACAGGTTCAATCCCTGGGTCTGGAAATCCCCTGGAGAAGGGAATGGCAACCTTCTCTAGTATTCTTGCCTGGAAAATTCCATGGACAGAGGAACTTGGTGGGCTACAGTCCATGGGGTCTCAAAGAGTTGGGCACAACTGAGTGACTAACACACACTGAAAAACCAGTAGGCCCTGAGATAGATATGGCTAAGTATGTCTTCATTCATTAAACACTGACTTCCAACTTGTTACATAATATACATTAGGGATAGCGAGCTCAGATAAATGGACAATTACAATCTAGGTTGATAAATGGCACTGTAGAGTGGCAACACGCCTATAGGGAGTAGGGAGGGGGGGATAAAGACATCACGGAAGCCTTCCACAACTAGGAGAATGTATCTGAGATGAGAGTTCCAAGTTAGAGGAAGAGCAAAGTATAAAATGCTGCCTGGACCAAAAATCAAGGACCAAAATCAAGGAAAGCATCCTGAGTTTGGACGGCTACATGAATGGCTAGAGTTTAGGATCAAGGAGAGGACACTGATTTGGTGATGGAGGTGAATCCCAAGTCACGCACGTCTTTATATACTTTAAAGAAGTCTTGGTTTCTGTTTTCAGTGAGAGAGCCAAAGAAAGATCTGTAAGCAGGATGGTGAGTTCCAGTGTGGAAAATGAGTGATAGGTAGTCAATCAAGAGGCTGGAGAAATTGTGAGAATGAGAGGTGCAGGAATTCCAGTCATGTTGAACAGGAATGAAGAGCACTTGAGCATGACTATTGGTGGCGAGCAGAGGGAAGGAGGAAGGAATCTGTATTTTTCTGGCTCTGGAAACGTAGATGGAAGGTCTAGAGGGAAAGATGGGTTCACTTTGGGCATTCTGAGTTGGAGGAGCCTGTGGAGAGGTTAAGGAAGCAATTTAAAACATGGGCCCAGATTCATTTTGCTGTGCCCCTGAAGCTAACACAACATTGTAAATCAACCATATCCCAATAAACATTAAAGTCATAGGGCCAAATGTAATGGCTACATTTTTGTGAAAACTGAGGAATGAGATGCTGAGAGGCTGCACATTGAAATCACCTGCAAGTTAAAAAAAAAAAAAAATATATATATATATATATATATATATATATATATATATATATATATATATATATATAATTCTGAGCCCCATCTACAGAGATTCTTACTCAGTTAGAGGTTAGAGCTTGGCCTAGTGCAGTTATATATATATAATATATGAATTGGAAGGGTCAAAAATTAAGAAATAGGAGAAGGTAGGATAAATCAGCATATTAGGGGATATTATTAAACTACAGCTTGCTTCTCAGAGTTTGAGAAAGGTCTGAGTCAATTCCACTTTTTGACAATGTCTATATGTTTCAAAATTTTTAAATGCCAAGATGAGATTACAAAAATTGAGGTTTTGTTGTTCAGTTGCTAAATCATGTCCGACTCTTTCCGACCCCATGGACTGCAGCACGCTAGGCTTCCCTGTCCATCACTTATCTCCCAGGAGTTTGCTCAAACTCACGTCCATTGAGTCACTGATGTTATCTAACCATCTCATCCTCTGCACCCGCTTGTCCTTCTGTCCTCAATCTTTCCCAGCATCAGAGTCTTTTCCAAAGAGTCGGCTCTTTGCATCAGGTGGCCAAAGTATTGGAGTTTCAGCTTCAGCATCAGTCCTTCCAGTGAAAATTCAGGGTTGATTTCCTTTAAGATGGACTGGTTTGATCTCCTAGCAGTCCAACGGACTCTCAAGGGTCTTCTCCAGCACCACAATTAGAAAGCATCAATTCTTTGGTGCTCAGCTTTCTTTATGGTCCAACTCTCACATCCATACATGACTACTGGAAAAACCACAGTTTGACTACAAGGACCTTTGTCGGCAAAGTGATGTCTCTGCTTTTTAGTACTCTGTCTAGGTTTATCATAACTTTTCTTCCAAGGAGCAAGTGACTTCTAATTTCATTGCTGCAATCATCATCTGCAGTGATTTTTGGAACCCAAGAAAATAAAATCTGTCACTGTTTTCACTTTTACCTCATTTATTTGCTGTGAAGTGATGGGACCAGATGCCATGATTTTAGTTTTTGAAGACAGTTTTAAGCCAGCTTTTTCACTCTCAGCAAGAGGATCTTTAGTTTCTCTTCATTTTCTGCCATAAAGGTGGAATCATCTGCATATCTGAGGTTGTTATTTCTCCTGGCAATCTTGGTTTCAGCTTGTGATTCATCCAGCCCAGCATTTCACACGATGTACTATTCATATAAGTTAAATAAGCAGGGTGACAATATACAGCCTCAACAAAATTGAAGTACACTTTAAATATTTAGGTTTTGCAAATCAATGCTTTTAACATACAGATACCATGACCCTGTGTATAATATTTCATCGGTAGGTTATATTGAAAACTTACATTGGGAATCTTTACAAATGGCCTTCCTGACTGTTTTCTTCCATACAAGTCTTGAGGCCACTTTGACAATATCTGAAAAATTCCAAATGTTCATAACTTTTGGTTTTGTGAAATCTGCCTTCTCACAAGAAAAACAAATACAAAAGAATAATCATTACAGTATTGTTTTTAATAATGAAAACTGAGGGAAAAAATTAAAATGTCCATCATTAAGAATTTGATTAAGTAGATTGTGTTATATCCACACAACCAATACTGTGTAAGCATTAAAAATAATGAAATAGGTCTACATAGCTAACATGAAAAAAAGTCCATGATTTATTTTTATTTATTTTTTTTTCATGATTTATTTTTACATGAGAAAAACAAATAGCAAGGTAGTTAGAAAAAGAGAAAAGTAAAATTATTACTTTTAGCTTATAAAGAGAGGCCTTGCCTACCTCTTGCTAAACATATATCCAAATCCTTCTTTTGCTACAAGGAAGCAGATATTTCATTACCGATATGAGGAAGCCACTTTTTACAAGTTGTGGAAATAGCTCAGTTGGGAGAGCGTTAGACTGAAGATCTAAAGGTCCCTGGTTCAATCCCGGGTTTCGGCAGTGGTTTTAGGCGTCCCCACCAACGGATGTTCCACTAATACCCTCTGTTTGCATCCTTGTCTCCCTCCAGTGAGGGGGACCTCATTTGCCCTTGGATGGACAGGAAGCCCTGGTCCCTATGCCTTTGCTTTTTTTTTTTTCCGACCTTTGCTTTTAAGCTGGTCAATATCAAGTCAGTGTCCCTTCCCTGCCCTTTTGTCCGTGAGTAACCAGCTCTCCCCAAGCACCACGAGCTCTTCGCTTTTTAAAAAAATTTTGCTTTTAATTAGAGGATAATTGCGTTACAATAGTGTGTTCGCTTCTGCAGTCAGCCGTAGGCAGACATGCCCCTCCCTCTTGAACCCCCCCTCACCCCCACCCCACTCACCCCTCCAGGCGTCACAGCACGGATTTGAGCTCCCTGCCTCGCCAGCCAGTTCCCACTGGCTCTCTGTTTCACATGTGATAATGTATATTTTCCAACGTTACTCTTTCACTTCGTCCCTCCCTCTCCTCCCCCACCGTGTCCACTCCTCTGTTCCCTCTGTCTGCGTCTCCACGGCTACCCTGCAAATCGGTTCTTCAGTACCACCTTTCTAGGGTCCACACACACGCGTTAACATACATTTATTTTTTCTCTTCCTGACTTACTTCACTCTGTATAATAAGCACCAGGCTCTTCCACTTCATTCCCTTTCTAGTTCATCCCGCCTTCCTGGTTCGGACCACACGCCGCGAGCTGCGGGTTCCAATCTTCCCCGCGTGTTTGGGGGCCTGTAGCTCCCGGCTCTGCGGGGGCGGCGGGGGGTTGCAGGCAGGGAGCCGCCACTTGCGGGGTGGGGGGCTGCCTTCGGGGTTGGCCACAGCCCCGCCCCGTCTCTGCCAAAGAGACCCTCAACTGCAGCTTAGTTTGACTACACAAGGACAGTTTTCGGTGATGGTGGCGGAGGCCGGGTGAAGTGGGGTGAGAGGTTGGAATTCCTTTTTGGTTTATGTCTACACTAAAGTGAAAGTGAAGTCCCTCAGTCGTGTCCAACTCTTTGCAACCCCATGGACTGTAGCCCACCAGGCTTCTCTATCCATGGAATTTTCTAGGCAAGAGAACTAGAGTGGGTTGCCATTACTAGGGTTACCAAATCAAATACAGGGCGCCCAATTGAATTTAAATTTCAGAGAAACAATGACTATTTTTAGTATAATCATGTCCTAAAGATTGCACTGGACATAATAATTACATACTTGTTATTTTCCTGAAATTCAAACATAACTATATTTTTATTTGCTAATCGCAAACCACTGTTGTCCATCACATTCCCACACCGCTCTGAATTGGATGCGCCCTCCCACCCTCACCGCCACCCCCACCCCGAACTTCCGGTAAAGACACTCAGAAACTCTCATCAGGAGGAACTGGATTTCAGAAGAGACTGGTAGTTTCTTGTTCTTAACAACTTGCAGATTTCAAAAGACATCAGCTGATTTGTTCTCGTCACCACCAGACAAGACCTCAGGGGGGGATCACCACGGAACACCCCAGGAATCAGCCATCTTACCTGGTTCCAGGTTTCTAGTGCTGCCCACATTGGTCTGGGATGGGGGCGTCAAGGAAAGGGAGATTTGAAAGCTCTGGAGTGAATCTTGAAAACAAACAGAAAACATCGAAAAATTTGTTGAGATCATGAGCCACTTCATTCAAGGCAGTGCAATGGCACACACAAGTAAAAGTGTTAGTCGCTTCAGTCATGTGCGACTCTTTGCAACCCTACAGACTGTAGCCCACCAGGCTCCTCTGTCCATGCGATTCTCCAGGCAAGAACACTGGGTAGCCATGCCCTCCTCCAGGGGAATCTTCCTGACCCAGGGATCGAAAGGTGGTCTCTTACTTCTCCTTCATTGGCTGGAGGTTCTCTGCCACTAAGGCACCTGGGAAGCCCCATGGACCACCCACTCTCAGGCAAGGCTCCGTTTTTTTGCCAGCTCCCAGGCTGGGACACAGGGAGAGAGGCAGAAGGCCTATATCTCACATTCTAAAAACTCAAGATGTGATGAAAGTCAGCATGGAGGACCTGTGATTTGCTCTCCCCTTTCTGTTAACCTGTGCCCAGAGAGCCGCTGAGGAGGAGCTTCATCCCCCAAATCTTTGTGCTTTTGGTGGAAGGATGCATTTTGATAAGGGCCTCTGAAAAAGTCAATGATGATCAAAAGAAAGGGAAAAAACGGTGGATAAATGTCAGGCAGACCAAGCTTTGCATGATTTATGTCAGCATGTGTGATGGTGGACTTGATGTGTCAATATAGCTAGCTCTGGTACATAAATGCATAAATACATCTGGTAAGATGGTGCTGTGAAGGTATTTTTTTTTTTTAAGGTATTCTTTAGATGTAATTAATATTTAAGTCAGTAGACTCTGAATAAAGCAGTGGATTACCCTCCATAAAGTGGGTATGCCTCATCCAATTATCTGAAAGTTTAAGAACAAAGATTGGGGTTTCCTAATGGAGAAAGAACTCTCCTCAAGACTAACATTGAAAACCTGCCCAAGCCTACCATTGGTTGCCCTGCTGAAGTTGGCCTAGAGACTGCAAAATCAACTCTTAACTGAATTTCCAGCTTGTTGGCCAACCCAGTAGATTTTAAACTTGCCAGCCCCCACAATCCCCTGAGCCAATGAAATAATAGTCTCTCAGTCCTGTGTGACTCTTTGTGACCCCATGGACTGTAACCTGCCAGGCTCCTCTGTCCATGGATTTTTCAGGCAAGAATACTGGAGTGGGTTGCCATTCCTTTCTCCAGGGGAAATTCTCAACCCAGGGATTGAATCTGGGTCTCCTGCATTGCAGGCAGATTCTTTACCATCTGAGCCACCAGGGAAGCCCCGATAAAATAATAAGTCTCGATCTATCCACCAGGATGGCAGGCTTTAAAGTGTTACACACAGGTAAGATGGAAGGGTGAGATAGTTATTATCGCTCCTGAGGAAAAAGTGCTCTGAACAACGTCAACCACCTCAGGACCATGAGGGTGGGCATTATATTCCTAGGAAATGTTGGGCCTTTGCCTTAAAAAGGCAAACTCTTCCCAGTTTCTAGTCTGAAGAATCTCTTCCAAAAGTATTTAGATAGAAGCAAGAGGCCCAGGGAAGACAGGTGTCACTTGCCTGCATCACCAAGCTTGAAAGCCTGGCACACTTCTACTCGCCTTTCAAGGCACAGTTCTAATTCTCCCCACACCCCGGCTGGCAGGTCCTTCTCTCCTTGCCTTCTATGCATTACTCTGTGTTATCTGAGCACTTCCCTCTTCCTGTATTAAAGCATTAATTACACGGCCCCAAAGGTCCCTAGACAGCATATTAGAAAGCAGAGACATTACTTTGCCAACAAAGGTCCCTCCAATCAAAGCTATGGTTTTTCCAGTACTCATGCATGGATGTGAGAGGTGAACTATAAAGAAAGCTGAGCACTGAAGAATTGATGCTTTTGAACTGTGGTGTTGGAGAAGACTCTTGAGGCTTGCAGGGAGATCCAACGAGTCTATCCTAAAGGAAATCAGTCCTGAATACTCATTGGAAGGACTGATGCTGAAGCTGAAAGTCCAAAACTTTGGCCACCTGATGCGAAGAACTGACTCATTGGAAAAGACCTGATGCTGGGAAAGATTGAAGGTGGGAGGAGAAGGGGACAACAGAGGATGAGATGGTTGGATGGCATCATCTACTCGATGGACATGAGTTTGGGACAGGGAGGCCTGGCGTGCTGCAGCCCATGCGGTCGCAGAGAGTCAGACACGACTGAGCGACTGAACTGAACTGAACTGAAAGGTCTGCTCCCAGCTCTATAGTGGAGCCACAGCGCAGGGCAGGGAGCACCAAGCATTCGGGTCACCCAGTGCCTCCCCAGGGCGCGGCGTGACGAGGCCCACAGGACCGAAAGGGCACGAAGGGGTCTGTGGCGCCGAAACAGGGCGTGTTCGGAGGGACGCGGGGTCGCGCGGCTCCCGGAGCCCTGGGCGGGGGAGCTCCACGGCTTCGGGCCGGGGCCCAGAGCGTCGCCCTCAGCTAATCCGTCTCGTGGGCCCAGAACGGGGACGGGAAAGTGCCGCGTGGCGCTTCTCGGACGAGGAATCGGCCGCACCCCGCCTCGCGCGCTGAACGAGGCCGCCGACCCCGCGCACTCCGGGGTGAGGGCGCCGCGCGGAGTGGGGGCCCTGAGTGCTGGCTTCTCCCGCCTCAGGGTTGTGCAGGTCTCAGGAGGCACGTTTGCCAGGGGATCGCTACAGAAAGGCGCACCTCTTCTATTTCACTGGAGAAACCTGCCTTCGGCTGCCAGAGAGCCACCTATTCCCCTTCCTTCCGTCCTCCCCACTTGGCCCGCGCCCCGCCGCAGGATCTGCTGACTGGAATTGGAACGCTCGCAGGAGGAAGCGGGAACGCCCGGAGCGTCTCCCCCACAATCCTCAGCGCCAGCGTCGGTACGACTTTCACCCACCAGAATACAATTTTCAGCTGTGAGCCCGGATAGCTCAGTCGGTAGAGCATCAGACTTTTAATCTGAGGGTCCAGGGTTCAAGTCCCTGTTCGGGCGTAGCTTCTACTTTTTTAAAAAACCCGGGATTTTTAAAAGTGAGAACCAGTTGTAGGAGCCTCTATTTGTTAGCCTCTTTCCTTTAGAAAAGGGAGTGAAATGTGGCGCGTGTACGCTGCGAATCCAGTCGCTTTCGGGGGAACAGCCCGGTAGACCCCGCGCGCCCTGGTTGCAGAGGCGCCGCGAGATGCGCGGTGCGTCGCGGACGCTCTAAAGCCGCTGGTTTCCGGGCAACCGCCGGCGGGCGGCGCGGCCTCGCCTGCTGAGGTGGACGGCTCCTCGGGCAGGCCGGGGCTCCCGCAGTGGTCGCCGCCCTCCGGTCTCACCCAGAGCTTTGGAGCAGGGCAGGCCTACTTCTCTTGTGGATGCTTTGAGGGCAGATGAGTGACTTCAGTTAAAAGATACCGTGTTCTGCCACCCTGACGGCGGGGGCGGCGCCTGAAGGGACCCGCGTCAATCACGCGCTGCGCGCCCGGCGGGCACCTAGAGGGCGCCTCTCCGTCCTCTCGTTGGCGTCCTGGGGAGAGGCCGGGGAAGCCTCAGGGGGCGAGAAAAGGCGACCTGGGACTCGGCAGGACGTGAATGTTCCTCAGGCGACAGGAATGCGGTTTCTTTCTCACTGCCCTGGAAAGCTCCGAGCTAAAAGCGGCGCACTTTGGAAGGTGAAGTTGGCAACTGAAAAAGCAGAGATGAGAGTCGAATCTTTTTAAAATTTTCTTTAAAATTTTCCTCAACAGAGTTGAAGGTGCAGCCAGCCTCGCCGAAATAGCTCAGTTGGGAGAGCGTTAGACTGAAGATCTAAAGGTCCCTGGTTCAACCCCGGGTTTCGGCAGGGCTTTTTGAGTGGGTCTGGAGTCCTTTTCTTTCCTTAGTGACTTCCCAAAGGCAAGCCACCACACACGGTGAAGATGCTAAGAGCTTAAGTCTTTAAAGAAACCACAGATCATGGAATGACCTGGACCCAGTAGCACAGTCACTCCACTTAAACACTGTTGGATGCTGGGTCACAGCATGTGTCCTGACTCTCATTTATAATGTGTCAGCTCAGGTCTACAGGTGGAAGGTCTTGGGTTTGATGCCAAATATAATCGCGTTGGGCTTGCAAGTTTTCCTTATCGGAAGCAGACATGAAGACAGTGTTCAAAAACGTTTGTCTCTACAGCAGGACTGGCAAATCAGGGTCCCACCAGTGCGTTAGAAGAATGGTCGGGATGGTTCCTGGCTGGAGAGGTGATTTATAAGCACGTGTCACTACCTAAAATATTTTTTGCAACCTCAGTTTTCTCACCTCTCTTCTCATCAACAGTGCATTAAGTGTTACTGCTCAGCGCGAATATTTGCATATTTCCTGGCAGGAGCATTGGCATCGTGACTCTGACGACACGGATGCAAATATCTCGGTTATGTGTTTATTGATGTTTTGAATATAAACTAATACTACATATTAGTTTTAAGGTAAAAATATCCAAAGGCCAAGTATCTGTCATACAAACGCTGTAAAAGACTGAGGTTGGGAGAGAAAGTTATCTGGCACTTTCCTCCCCTTTCACTTTTTCTGCAAAACCCACCCCCGTCTCGCCTGCCTGCTGGGTTGTAAACTCCGTACAGAATCAAGTGTGTTTTGCACAACCTCACCTCAGAGAGTGGTGTGGACACATGCCAATTTGTTTCACGATTTTAAAATAACCGCCGCCCGAACAGGGACTTGAACCCTGGACCCTCAGATTAAAAGTCTGATGCTCTACCGACTGAGCTATCCGGGCTCTCAAAAATACCTCTTCTCTTAGTCTATCCACAGAAAATAGACCGCGTTGCCGGTCCTATTGGATTAAAATTCTGAGTCTTTTTGTTGATTTAGTGAATGGTGAAACTGCAAAGTCAAGTTCCAGCAGGCGCTTGGTGGAAGTCTTTTCTGATCCCATCACAGACTATGAAGAAAATATTAGTAAGTACTTGCCAACCCCTGCTCCGACCAAAGCAGGACTCTCACCCCTTGCATCCTAAAGGGAACATCCCAGGAGGAATTCTCCTGGTTTAGGATCTGTGGGCGGGTCTCCTGGTGAGCTGGGGATTTCTAAACCCAGTCTTGGTCCGTGAAGAGCCCCAGAGCATCTTGTGGGTGGAACCTTATGAATAATTGATTAGGCTTCCTGTCTTTATTCATCAGAACCTATCCAGCACCAACATACGGTGCGCGTCCTCAGTGAGGCGGGAAGACTCGAAATAGATGTCAAGCGCTTGGGTGGTGGGAAGCCGGTCAACAGCAGAAGTTAAGGATCCTAATTAGTCTTCCAGCGGGTGATGATGCCCAGCTGAGCTGCCAATGATAACTGGGGGCCTGAAGGCTCAGGAAGAGAATTCTGAGCAGAGGGAAGGGCAGAAAGGAAAAGACCTCTGCTAGTGAATCTGAACATTTTCCTCTAAGCTCTCATTGAAAAGTTCTGATCAGGTTGAATTTTATATTTTTAGGAAGTCCTATTACCCTGGAGGCAACCCGTGTTGCCTGTCATGCCTGTCATGACATGTTGCAGCCATCAAGCCATCAGTCACTGCAGCTTCCCTGTTGGTGCGCTCGCTCTAAGGGGCATTCAAAATGGAGAAAAAACAGGATATTGGCCCTAGATAGTTAAGATGCATGTCAGAGGAATAATTTCAATGAGCCCAAATCCTTGCATCATCCCATACTTAGAAAAGCACTAAAATAATTAACTTGAGGTGTCTGTTTTTCTGTGTTTAGCAGCAATCTTTTGATGTTCAATTACATGTTTGTTTTTCCCCTCCAGGAAAAACTCCTATATATCCTGGGTCCTGCCTTACTTTCTTTGGAATAGTTCCTCAGAGCTATCTGAGAGTCTGCTTCTCTGGCTATAGTCTTTAGTAAGGTCCTTGAATAAAACATAGCTCTTAAGTTGTGGGTTCTGTGTGTGTGCGTGTTTTGCAATTGTCACTTGTAGGCCCACCCCCTTTTATTTTCTTACTCCTGCTCCTTCATGGCCATGTTATTTATTGAGGTGTTGGATAAGATCCCTTGAAAGAGAAAGGAAGGGAAGGGAATCCTATGGGAGTAGAGCCTCATAAAAGTTTTAGCCTTCCCTGGAATTCAGACACTTCCTTTGTCCGGGAAGAATAATTGCAGTTCTTTTATGGAGAAATGTATCAGTGTAACCAAGCAGGATCCTAGGGGGCCTTCCTGGGATACACCCCTCCCTCCTCACTACAAGCTCTACCTGTCTCTTGTTTGTAGAAAGGTTTAGTCTCCCAGGCCTCCCAAAGGCTAGCTCTAGACATAAGGATTGGAAAAATGTAAAGATATAGTAACAAAAGCTAGCAGTTAGGCCAGCAGTTTTTATTCAGTCACTAAGTTGTGTCCAACTCTTTGCAACCCCATGGACTGCAGCACACTAGGCTTCCCTGTCCTTCACTATGTTCCAGAGTTTGCGCAAATTCATGCCCACTGAGTGGTGATGCTATCTGACCATCTCATCCTCCGCCGCCCACTTCCTGGGCCAGGAGAACTGGTAACAATGGAAACAGATCAGCCATGTAAGTCACAGAATCTTTAGTTCCTCCCTGAAGGACACAGATAGTATCTGATGCACATTCCTGAGGTGGTTTGCAGATGCTAAAACCACCACCAGAAGGAAAAAGCTAACTGCACAGTGAGCAGACTACAGCCTTGACACTAATGACTCCATCTTGAGCAGTACCGAATCTGTGGCTTGCATACTTCCAGAAACTCACCTCAAGAAAGTGGAACCCAACTGACCCTGGAGTTGAAGATTACCTGTGATTAAAACAAGATGAGTCCAGCCAGACCACAGCATTACTCATTTTGAGATGATTGTCAGAGCTGGCTGTGCTGTTCTGCACACAAGCCCCACCTGCTCACCCCGGACACTTCCTGGTTTTTCCTATGAAATCTTTTTCTCTCCAACTGAAAACTTGGAGATGGTTTGGGGGACACCAGCCTTCTATTTTCCTAGGTTGCTGGCTTCCTGAATAAAGCTTCTTTCTTTTCCCACCAGTTCTTGTGTCTCTTGAACACTGACTTTTGAGTGAGAGCAGCTGAACCTGAGTTCATTTCCAGCTCCTGCTGGTAACCTCAGGAACTATGAGCAAAGTTTAAAAAGTAACCCAGTATGGAAAGATATTCACGTTCCGTTGAAAAAAAACGACAGAAGGTGCCAAACAATATGCATGACATAATATGTGTCGAAGAGTCAAAGGATGTGTACAGAAATATACATCCTTTAAATGTATATATCTGTATTAAACATATGTATACATGCATTAAATATGTATATTTATATATTTGTTTTTTGCATATACACGAGATGTTTAAGGATAGAAAACAATCTAATAAAAATGACCACCTTTTGAGGAACAGCTTTGAAGTGTGTGTTTCCTCTAAGTACATCTGTATTATTGGCTAAAAAAAACAAGCATGTATTGTTTTAAATAATAAATGAAGAATAAAAAATGTATCAGATTATTCTATCCTTCAGAGATCACATAGGCAGTCCTTCAGATCAAAGCGTCCCTGATCCTGTGTTTTCTACAGACCCCAGCAGACAAAAGTGAAAAGCAAACTTCCCTCCCAGTAGGGGCTGGGTCTCCCTCTGAGCCTCAGGGTTTTGGAGGGGGTTCCTGGTGTCCAGGAGGACTTTTCCCCTGTATCCTTTTAGTTCTTCTGGATGGTCTAAGAATTAAATTGATGAGACATATTAACAGGAGAAAATCAAACAAAAGTTGAATAACATGTATATATGGAAGTGACCCAGAAAAATCAGTAACTTGCCAAAACGTCTGAAACCCTCACCACAAGTATTTTCAGCTCAAGCCAAAAGAGGATGCTAGGGGTAGTGATTTGGGACCTCAAAGAGGGAGAAGGCAACTGACATGGGGATGGAAAAGCAAATGTTTGATAAACCAATGTTGGCTGGGCCATGCAGAGGCCATGGGCGGGACAGAGGGGACTTTTAATGCAGAGCCTATGCTAGATTTTTCCCTGTCTACAAACCTGTTAGTACTCTAGCTGTCTATGGTGGCGTTAGCTCTCTGCCTGAAACAGGTCCTCCATCCCCTGTCTTCAGGCAGTTAGGGAGAAGGTCAAAAGTCACACTTTCTTCCCGAGTCTTTTGGACTTTGACTGTTTTCAGCTTTAGACAATCCGCGTGCCGAAGACACATTTTGAGGGGGTGAATTTGCTGCCCTACACTGGTAGTGAAAAATCACCAGTGAAATTAGAAGCATCTTTCACAAATAAAGGTGTGGATCCCTATGGCTCATATGACATTGAGTTAACCAAGAAAAATAAAAGCAGCTCCCCGCACCCCCACCGCAGGAGTTCCCTGTCTGATGAAGTCAATCCTCTGAGGAGCTGGTGAGAGGTTTTGGCATAACCTCAGCTTCTAGTACAGCTCGGGCTTCAAAGCTGAGTACGGCTTTGAATGCAACTCGGGGGAGCATGAAGATCTATTTGCTCTTCTCCTGAAGGCAGACTAGATGGACAGGCACCGAACACGGAGAACCGAAGTCTCAGAGGGCGAAACATCAAGTGTTGATGGTGTGGAACTGGGTTGCTTAGCACAGAGAGAGTTAACTGGAGTTGTGTGCAATCTCATTTAACAAACTGTAGTGTTTTTTTTTCCCCCTATGCACGATCCCTCCATCTCTTCATCCTCCATCCTGAAACGCCACTGTCTTCCCACATTCTAAGTTCTTTGGTTTGGGAAGTTCCCTCCAATCCTTAAAGTCAGGGATCTTGCCTGTCTTTGCCACAGAGATCCCGGCTTGATACCTTCCAGAGGGCGTCCGGGCCTGAGGACTCTTAGACCGTCGGCATTGCTGCGCCCACCACTGGTAGGACCACCTTCAGCCCCCGTTGAATGGGTCTGTCTTTCCTCCCGGAGTGTTTCTGCTGTGGTTCAGGAACTCTGCACATCTCCAAGGCCTAGGTGAGTGGCTGGCACCACGCAAGCTCTCGAACACTGGGGAATGAACTAGGGAATGAACACTGGGGAGTGCAACCAGGGCCAGAGGTCAGGGACGGCGCTCAGTGGGGGAGGGGCAGAACCGGTCCTTGGAAGCTTTTGTTCGCTGGAGCGAAGGGAGAGACCGTGAACGTCAAGGTGAGTGATTTCCACAGTCAAACGGAACAAGTTTGTTCTGAAAAAGTTCTGTAGCACTGTATCGTGCCAGCCCACTTAATTGTGCATAGCGCTTACCACCATCTGGAATTCTCCTATTTATTTGCTGGTTTATAAACCATCTCTCCCCTCTCTTACTCTACTCTGGAAGCTTGCTGGTAAGGACCTTGTATATTTGTTGCTGTTCATGTTATTTTCTGTTTATTTTTTTAATCTTCGCATTCCCACAACCTCAGCGTTTAGAGCGCTATTTGGCACATAGCATGAACTTAAACGGTGACTGTTTCAAAAAGCGAACGTTTTTACTGCACAATGTACCTCCTCTCCTGCTCGCTATACTTAGTGTAGCTTCAGGCGGACGTGTACTTTTTAACTTTCCAAACCGTAAATTCTGAAGTTATTGCTACACTTTCCAGGTCTGCTACTCTCAGATTAAAACGTCATCGCGCCTCAGGCTGGAAAAGCAGGACCCGCTGTACCAGAAGTGGGGTTCGAACCCACGAGGATATAAATCCATTGGATCTTAAGTCCAACGCCTTAACCACTCGGCCATTCTGGTACTTGTCGAAGAGAGCCCTATTTTTACGCAAATTGAGGCATATCAAGCTAGTGCTAAATTGTAAAACAAAAAATTTTATTCCTTGTTAATTTTTAATAAATTAAAAATTTTACTCCTGGTGTAAAAGAACAGCAAGGGAATGGGGGTGGGGAGGGGACGCTCAGCAGCTTTCACCACGACCCGTTAACTTCCGCAGGTCGAGTTAGCAGAGACTCTGGAGCCACATTAAAGCGATGGGGGAAGACTCAGGTAGCAGGACTCCCAGTGGACTCAGGCCTGAGGCCATCACAGCGAAGTGGGACGGGACCCTTCCCAATGTGGGCGAAAGTCGCTGGACGCGGTAGGTGATATGTTTGTCTCCCTCCGAGCTCTTTCCTCATTTATCAAAAGGGAAGCGACTCTGGTGGGACTCGAACCCACAACCTTTGAATGTCTCCGTCTGTCTAGAAGTCCAATGCGCTATCCATTGCGCCACAGAGCCCGGTGCTCGGACCCCCTCCGCGCAAGTGACATCAAGGCGGAGCGGCGGCGTCTGGGGGCAGCCGCGGGCGCGTCCAGACCCGCTTTCTGTCCCGGACAAGTGGGGGAGCTCGTGTCGCCGAGGACAAGTGTGGATGGGAGTTGTGCTGGGAGGTTTGAGGGCCGTCTGAACGCTTCCCTGCGCGGGCCGTCACCGGCCCCCACCCTCCATCTCGCTGACTGTGCGGAGGGAAAAGTCTCTGTGCGAGGTTTCTGTATCCCATCCTGGCAGACACTCGCAGCGCGCGGTTCCATAGTGTAGCGGTTATCACGTCTGCTTTACACGCAGAAGGTCCTGGGTTCGAGCCCCAGTGGAACCACGAGGCGGGGATCGCTCTCTTTTAGAGGCATTTTAAATTGAGATTTCTTGGTGCCAGCCGCAACTTGAGTTTTAACCGGGGAAGTGGCTGACTGCGACTCCCAACGGGGCTCGACGCCGCTCCCCAAGCGCAGTCTCGCGCCGGGATGCCCGCGCAGACGGGCAGCCAAGGATCCCTCTTCTTGGCGTTTCTAGGAGCGTGCGGGCGACCCCGCCCGCCTCAGGGCGTCGCGCGCCGCTGCGCCTGCGCGCTAGCGCCTGCCGGTGGATCTGCCTCTGGGTCCCTGAGGGGGCCGCGGGCGTTGCGCGCCGCTGCGCCTGCGCGCTCGCTCCCGCCAGTGGCTCTGTTTCCGGGTCTCTGAGGGAGTCCGCGGGCGGCTGAGGAGGGCGGACCCGCGTCTTCTGCCCTGCCCCGTCCACACCTGCTTGGCCGCGAAGGACATCCCTACGGTCCCCTCCCTTGTTTGTTCATTACTTCACGTCCGCTGACCTGCTGCTTCGTTTATTTATGTTTACAGTACTTTTTGAAACATTGTGTGCTGGTGGTCGTGGACTTGGGCAAACCCTGGGAGACAGTGAGGGACAGGGAGGCCCGGCGAGCTGCAGCCCCTGGGGTCGCAAAGAGTCGGAGACTGAGCGCTGAGCCGTAACACGCTGGTGCTGGAGAATCCAAACCAGCCCCTCTGTTTTGACAGTGTTGTTTCCCCCTGGCTAAGAATTTCTCTGACCAAATTGTAGCCGGCCCCTCTGAGCCCTTCTCTTAAATAGCCGGTTTATACGGCTTGAAGAGACAGGAGCACTAATATTGCTCTTAGTGAACTGTGGTGTTGGAGAAGACTCTTGAGAGTCCCTTGGACAGCAAGGAGATCCAACCAGTCAATCCTAAGGCAAATTAGTCCTAAATATTCATTGGAAGGACTGATGCTGAAGCTGAAACTCCAATACTTTGGCCACCTGATGTGAAGAACCGACTCATTGGAAAACATCCTGATGCTGAGAAAGATTGAAGGCGGGAGGAAAAGGGGATGACAGAAGATGAGATGGTTGGATGGCATCACCGACGTGATGGACATGAGTTTGAGTAAACTCCGGGAGTTGGTGATGGACAGGGAGGCCTGGTGTGCTGCAGTCTATGGGGTCTCGAAGAGGCAGACACGACTGAACTGACTGAATTCAAGGTTGCACCCCTAAAATGACCCGACTTTCAATTACAGAGCCTGCCTGAGAAAGCTGAATGCTGCCGCCCCGTTCTGCCTTTACTGTTTGTTCCAGACAGGAGCTGAATCTGCCCTCATCGCCTGTGTCTCCTGCATCAGGCGGGTGTTTTTTTGTGTTTTTTTTTTTAAACCACTAGCACCGCCTGGGAAGCCCCTCTTCATAAAAGACTTATGATTATTGTACAAAAGGTAGCATGCCATAAGGACCGCTCCCCCGCCCCAGCAATGTCCTAGAAGTCTTTCTAGTTCCTTCTTAAGCCTTCGCTTATCCTTTCACTTCATGGTTTGGGTATAGCCCAATTCTTTAATCTGTGCCTTTTAATGAGCAATTACATTGTATTCAGTCTTACAGGCCATGCTCTAGTGGGTTTCCTTATTTGTAGGTGTTGGAGTGGATCAGTCTGTAGAGTAATAATAGCAGAAATCTTGAATGGTCACTATTATCTAACCTATTTTACAAATGAGGAAGAGAAAGAACAGAGAAGTTAAGTGATAGCCCAAGTCACACACTGCCCTAGACAGTTAAGGTGCACATCAAAGCAATGATTCCATTAAGCCCAACTCTTGCATCTTCCCATACATAAAAAAGGTGCAAAATTCATTAACTTGTGATGTCTCTTTAATTAGCAGTAATCTTTTGATGTTTGACTTTTTGTTTTTCTTTTCAAAAAACTATACATCCTGGTCCTCTTTCCTCTTCAGAACAACCCCTCAGAGCTACCTGAGAGGCCGGACCCAGGTTTAAGTCCTCAGTAAGTCCACCGAATAAAACATAGTTCTTGATTCTTAGGTTGTGTGTACCCCCCCCCCCCCCTTTTCTACATGGGTTTTCAGGCCTCATTTCTGGAAATAAAAATCTCAGTTAACAACTCTTAGTTTGCCAAAGGGAGAATTATGGAAAAGGAATGTCGCCCTCTAGTGGTGAGAAGACATTATAAAACATTTTGCTCTGTAGACTCTGCTCCTATTGAAGAGGTTCTTTAGAAATATAGCTCCCCACCCACTTCAAAAAACAGAAAGAAATACAGCTTCCCAGGGTGGGAGATGTTGAACAGTTTAGTCAAAATACAAATACCCTGTGTTAGAACTCATATGTTAAAAGATTGTTGTCAAGCAACATGTTCTTATCACACTGAAGGAGAAACACATTTTCATGAAAAGTATATAGATATATATATTTAAAAAGCACAAACTTATTTAAAAGAACTTGGCTGCACAGAAAGCTGGGGGTCTTAGTTCCCCAGCCAGGGACGGAACCTGCACCCCTGACAGTGAAAGCACAGAATCTTAACTGCTGAACTGCCAGGGAATTCCCTTGGGAAAACAGATTTTAATGTATACTATGTCTCCAAAGCACCATCGTCTTTTAGGACCCAGTAATCGATTAATTGGGCTTCTCTGGTGACTCAGATGGTGAAAAATCTGCTTGCAATGCGGGAGGCCTGGGCTCAATCCTTGGGTAGGGAAGATTCCCAGGAGAAGGGAACGGCTATCCACTCCAGTGTTCTTGCCTGGAGAATTCCATGGACAGGAACCTGGCGGGCTACAGCCAATAGGGTCGAAAAGACTGAGAGGCTAATACTTTCACTTTCTTTAAAATCAGTTGTTTCTTAAAAGTAAATGTGTGGGTATTTGTGTGTGTATAAATGTGTGTGTGTGTGTGTGTGTGTGTGTGTGTGTGTGTGTGTGTGTATTTGGAATCCTCAATTCACTGTTTGCCTCTAGCAAGTAAAGATTAAATGCTGAGAAAAGGTATGAGGAAGGGAATTTTTTTTTTTTTTTTGGTATAAAAATTGATTTACAAGGAACCAAATAGCTATTGGTGATAAAGGAACATACTTATTATGGGAGACTATGATTCTGTATTCTTTGGTTCGAGAGGAAGTTTGAATTGTTCTTGACTTTCTGTTGTTGTTGTTCTTGATGTTTTTTCATGTGGGTAGCTAGGTACAAAGTTCAAAGCTATAGTCAGAAATCTGGTGAATGATTTTAATTATAGTCAGGAAGTAACAGTCACCCCAAAGAAGCAAATGTAGATTTTTTTTGAAATGTAGAGTTTTAAAAGCCCAGGATCAGATATGAGTGTATGTGAATTTTGTCAATAGCTCCTGTCTTGTGTCGCCCCATCACCTTGCTGAAGTATTTCACTTGTCTGTACCTGGGCCTCTCAGGTTACCTCTGACACCTGGGCTTGGACTTATCTCCCGCATGTGCAACCATTGCACTTGTCCTGTCCTGTATCTCTTCCATTCTGAGATGACACCTGGGGCCATTGATTGGGCTGGTAGACCACCTGAAATTAATCACTAGTGAGACACTACTGAGAATGGGCTTGCAGATGCCCTTGCTGCACCTTAACCACCAGAAGATGACCATGGCCTTCCAGAGATGTATCTAACTTTTGTAGTGATGGTGAAACAGGGGGGAACTGGTTCCAAATCAGGAAAGGAGTACGTCAAGGCTGTATATTGTCACCCTGCTTATTTAACTTGTATCCAGACTACATCATGTGAAATGCTGGGCTGGATGAAGCATAAGCTGGAATCAAGATTGCCAGGAGAAATAGCAATAACCTCAGATATGCCGATAACACTACCCTTATGGCAGAAAGCAAAGAAGAACTAAAGAGCCTGTTGATGAAAGTGAGAGGAGAGTGAAAAAGTTGGCTTAACACTCAACATTCAGAAAACTAAGATCATGGCATCTGGTCCCATCACTTCATGGCAAATAGATGGGGAAACAATGGAAACAGTGA